>NC_143060.1:2811250-3144375 GCF_052426305.1 Pelodiscus sinensis
GAACGGCCACACTGCGTCAGACCAACGGTCCATCCAGCCCAGTGTCCTGTCTGCCCACAGTGGCCAATGCCAGGGGCCCCAGAGGGAGGGAACACAACAGGGAATCCTCCCGCGATCCCTCCCCTGTCACCCATTCCCAGACAGAGGCCAGGGTCACCATACCTACCCATCCTGGCTAATAGCCATTGATGGACCTAACTTCCATTAACTTCTCTAGCTCTTTTTGGAACCCTGTTCAAGTCCTGGTCTTCACAGCATCCTCTGGCGAGGAGTTCCACAGGTTGACTGTGCTTGAAGATTCTAAATAACTGCATCTCAGACCAGTCTGAAATCCAGTTCCTTCTCCTCAGCTTTCTGCCCTGGCCCGACTTCGGGCCTCGGTGTCCCCTGTAAATGGGAGTCTTCTGACAGCGAAAGCAGCTTTAAGGTGCATGGTTAGGTGTTAGCAAAGGTCATTCCCTGCTGCCCTTGGTCTTGGGACTGGTTTTTCTGTTCTAAAGCCCCTCTCCCCGTGGGTCCCAAACGTGAGTTATTTACACTGCTCAGACTCTGTTTGCGTCTGATGTTTCCATGCGTACCAGTCAGTAGGTAGGAGTGAAAGCCACAGGATTTTGGGGGGTTCTAGAACACCTCAAGGGAGACTTATCTTTCCAACTAGCTAGCCCTGTGTGTTGAGAATCCCTTCGCAATTATCCATTGGCCTCTGTCTCACGCCTCCTTTGGGGTGTTGCTCAGCCTTCCACAGGGCCTCCTAACCTCTCCTGAGAGCCAACAGGTCTGCCCTCCCTAATCCCCTCTTGTGGAAGGGCTGAACGGATTTGGCCGTTTCCAAAACACTTGAGCCCAAGAGAGAAATTGACACTACCTCCGTCGTAGGGTAGCTAAAGCGTGGTCTAGGGCCGTGGTGTCCGACCAGTGCTGAAGTGAACTAGCCACGTTATTCGGAAAACGTAAATATTTTTGTGAGCCTACTAGCCACACTCAACCAGCCAAAAAGCCACATAGGGCTAGCGTGTTGGACACCAGGGGTCTAGAGTCTTTTGCAGGGCCCCCAAGCGTTTCCGGACAAGGCGTAAAATAACGACATTGTGAAGTGTGTGTGTCCGTCTGTCCGTCCTATCCCATCATAACCCTGTGACTCCCAGTCCTTCTGGAGCTGCTGGAAGGCCGGCCAAGCTCATTAGAAATTACAGGTAAGCCCCAACTGGCTTATTGACTCTTCCCAGGAAATTGCTCATTTAAAGAGCTGAGAAGAGCTGCGTCGCTTTTATTTAAAGGCTTTTCTTTCCGTCGGGATCAGAAAGTAAGATGGCGTTGGAGATGGATTCTCCCCTCAGATGTGTGCGTGATAAATCGTTCCTGTCCTGCGGGTTAAGGAGCCTGGACGCTCTGCATGTTTGTCTGCGTAGGGGGTTGTGTTACGTTAATTGATAACAGCAATCAGACCTAGAATCCTGCAGAACGCGAGGCGGGGGGGGGGGTTCATGCTGTCTGGCTGCTTCCCACTCCGCTGAGGAGCTGTGATATATGGTGACCCAGCCCAACAGGCTAAATTGATTCATCTCCAGTTCCTGTTTCTTAATCTGGAGCTAAATTGGTTTCATTTTTCTTGTTTCGGATGGCGCTTGCAGCAAGTTTTAGGCCGAAGCACTTTGCTCCGTTGTTCATAACTTTAATTTTTGCTTTTAGATCTGGCTGTTATTGATTGGGGTGTTCAGCTCCGCGTAGCATCGGATTAGCATTTTAAAAAGTTTAGAAGCACATGGTTTATCACCTGTGTCAGTGGGGCTCTCCATTTGGAACAATGGGTAATAGAGTTAGTAGCGATTCCACTTATTGATCCTACGGTTATAAGAATGACATTCCTTCCCCCCCTCTCCAAAAATAAGTCTGGGCTTGAAGAGACTGTTTTTAATTAGCTAATACGATACAGTGAGCTGTCCTTGTTTCGGCAGGCCGCTAATGTACTTTGGTTGAAAGTTAATGGAATCTGCACTTCAGGCTTCCTTAGAAGACTCTCTTGCAAGCAAATTGACGAGCCGAGTGATGCCAGGAAAGTCCCACCTCCATGTAGCGTGACGGGTCTCTGTTGTCTCCAGCCGGTTTCCCACACCAGTGACCTGCCGCCTTGCGTCGCCTGTTTTGCACGTCAGATAGCAGCCGCTAGGGACAGGAACGTGAAACCGTGTACACGGTTCACCGATAAGCCTGGGCTCGTGGGTCAACCTTCACGGTTACACTCCTCCCCCCCCATTGTCCCTCCGTGTGTAACTGATGGGTTTTGTTCCCTTGCGGTTACACGTTTCCCTAGTTAACTGCATTTTAACATCCCTAGTAGCCTCTGGCTGCCAAGACGGCCCGGGGATTGGTCTGGGGACAAATCCCTTTATGGTCAGAACTGGGGTTGTTAGAAATCGTTTCATTTCGTAATCGTGTAACCACAACCGTTCTTAGCAGTTACACGACTATTTGATGACCCCCGGGGGCGGGGCCGGCAGCCAGTGCACTCCTGGGGAGCCAGCCTGCCAGTCTGAGTTTGAAATGCGGAGCACGCAGGGGAGGGGGAGGATCCCGCTAAATCTCAGAGTTCAGAGTAGGGAAGTTAGCGGCTCGCCGGGACCGTTCGTTATGCGGTTGTCCCGCTAGCCGCTAACATCCCTACTCTGAACTCTGAGATTTAGCGGGACTCTCTAGGCTTGACTCCATCACATTTCTGAAGCCGCGCAGTTTAGTTCTGAAGGAAATGGGGGTTAGGGAGGGGGGAGGCTAATGTAAGCCCTCAGCAAATGGGCAGATCTCGGGAGGTGAAGCACGCGCCTGGTTGGGCTGGAGACACAGCTCTGCAGCGGGCGTGGAGAGATTAATCGACTCCTCTGACTGTTTGTACGCGTGCCCAGTTTCTTCCACTCGTGCTGGACTTGCGTGTGTCAGGCCTCGCCTTGAGCCGCAGAAGCTGTGACCCCTTTTCTCCCTCCCTCCTTCCTTCCCAAGTAACCCGGCGCCATTTTGGAATCCAGGTTCCCCGGGGTTAAAAGCCAGCATCTTAATTCAGAGTGCCAATGTTCAATTTTGCTTTCTGCCACCAAACGAGATTGCAGGCCAAGCGGAGAGTCTGGGTGAGCGGCCCACTGGGTCACCTCCCATTTGTTTTCCTCAATTTTGTGTTGTCATAAATTCATTCCAGTCCGTTGTGGTTGATCAGTTTATCTCCGTCAGGGCAGGGAGCGCTGCTAGCATGATGTATGACATGAAACATTGTAGCCAGCCTCTCCATGAATCACTCCAGCTGTTTGGTGTCAGCATGAAAGCAAACAGGCCCGGGCTGTTGAGTGGTGACCGGGATGAGCTCAGAATGGGAAGAGACATGACGTATGAATGTTTATTTAATAATTCTCTAATATTTCCAGCAGAGTGTGGCTGGGCCGGCCGGGGAGGGGGAGCGGAGGGGAGGCTGAAGGGGGAAACTCTAATCTGTTGGGGTGGGCCATAAATCAGCCAGACAATATCATTAATCAGGGATGGAACAAAACTGGAAGGAGGTAGGACTCCGGCTGCCATCCGTGGTGGGAAGGGGCTGTGCTCTTTTTTTTTTTTTTTTTTTTTTCATATAAAGCAAATCTTGTTTTGGATTCCAGTTAGCGCGGTCCGTGCACCTCGCATAATAGCAAAGCAGCGCCGCACGCTACCTTTGCTCTAAACCTTGCAATTTAAGCCCCCCAAGCATTAAATCCCTTTATAATTATCTGCTTTCTATAACACTTCATGCGCCTCATGCTTCGCTAGACAAGACGCCTGTTGGGTTGAGGAGAGGGTTTTAGAGAAGGAAAGCCGTTGTGTGTGTGTGTGTGTCCCCTCCCCCCGTCCCCAGCACCTTTCTGAAGCAGCTTTCTCACACCAGCAGTTCCCGGGGAGCTAGCAAAACGCACGGAATTGGTTACTATTGAAGCGCGCCACACCGCTGGGTGCGGACTGAAGCGTCTAATCACCGGGAGCAGCACGTGAAAGAGGAGTGTCTCTCTTCAGGGGACTTCTCTCCTACTCCGACACGGCGCTGGAGACGGGAGGAGGGTGGGGGCTGAAGCAATAGGATTTCCCCTGGTCTAAAAAGACAGAGCTGCGGGGAGGGGACTGGAGAGACGACGCCATGAATTCACACCTCTGGATAATCTCTCCCGCCCCCTTCTCCATCGCTGCAAGCCCCGGATGGGGCGTGGGTGCCAATGCAAAAAAGCCGCCGGAGAAGAGAAGCGATGACAGGGAGGTGGTGCTCTGACCGGTGTCTGCCTGGAAGAGAGGACAGTTGGCGGTCCCGATCCTGTGCTTGGTTCCGTCGCGATCTGCCTGCACTGAGCCAAGTTAGGACCAGAACAGAATCAGTGAGGGGATGAGTTGAGGCTGGATCGCGCTGTCTCTGGGCAGTGTCACATGTGGGAGGGATAGCTCTGGTCTGAGCATTGGCCTGCTAACCCCAGGGTTGTGAGTTCAGTCCTTGTGGAGGCCATTTAGGGATTTGGGGCAAAAATTTGTCAGGGATGGTACTTGGTCCTGCTGTGAAGGCAGGGGACTGGACTTGATGACCTCAAGGTCCCTTCCAGTTCTAGGAGACAGGCAATCTCCGTTATTGAAAAAAAAAAAAATGTGGCTTCTGCGGGTGGGTTTTTTGAAAGGTCACGGCTCTGCCTGGAAATGCCATCACCGGTGCACTGGATCTATGCCGGGGTGGGCAAAAGGGCCTCTGTGGGCCTGATCCAGCCTGCCAGGTAGGTTGACCTGGCCCGCGGAGGCCCTGCCACTCCCCCGCCTCCAGGCCAATTAGGATCTGGGGGTGCGGGAAGCGCACGAAGTTTCCTCCGCCCTCCCCCTGCCCTGCGAGGAGCGCGCAGCATTTCAAAGTGCCGTGTGCTCCTGGCAGGGCGGGAGGAGCTTTGCACGCTCCCCGCCCCCGGGCCAACCAGGCCAATCAGGGCCGGGAGGAGACTTCCAAGTGCTGTGCGCTCCTGGCAGGGCGGAGGAAACTTCGTGCGCTTCCCCACCCCCAGGCCCTAACTGGCCTGTGGGTGGGGGAGCGTGGGAAGGGGGAGCCAAAGGGGCTCCCCCACCCCCAGACCAATCGTGGACTGGGGGTGGGGAAGCCCGGAAGCATCCTCCCCCCGTCTTCTGTGTTAGGCCTGGCCCCTGGCCAGAAATGATTGCCCACCCCGATCTCCGCCCACACGAAACATTGCCTTCAGGAAGGCGGGCGAATAGGTTTCTGGCCTTGCGGAGGGTCGTTAATCTGCGTCCGCATGGCCCGCGCGGCTGAAGGTCACAATGGTTTTGCCAGGAGAGAGCCGGGCGCGGTGTTTGAAGCTATTCCCCGTACAGGCAATTTCTCCTCCTGGCTTGAAAACAGTCAGACCCCCCGCCAGCCTAGCGCTATCGAAATCCTGGTGAGTTTCCCCAGCCGCCTGGCGGGGTATAAATCTCACCAAGGCAATGCCGTACCAGCGAGCCTGCTGCCTACCTTTGCTTAAGGGACCATGGGACTACGCCTCCCTGGTTGCAGCTGTCCGTGGTGGAGGAGCCATGGAATGCTTTGAATAGGGTTACCAGATGGCCTCAAAAAATACCGTACACACTTGATCTCAGATGGGGGAGGGGACTGGCCAGTGGGAGGCGGGGCTGGCTAAGGTGGGGGGTCGGGGCAGTGGGGCATGCCAGGGGAGATTGGGAGGAGGCGGGGGAGAACTAGCTGGCGGGAAGCAGGGCTGGTCGGGGGGAGCGGGGTTGGCTGGGAGGGGGTCGGAGGGACCAGGTCTGGCTGGCAGGGGGAAACGTGGGGAGAGGATCGGCCGGCGGGGAGCGGGACTGACCCAGGCGCATGCAGATCTCGGGGTGCTGCCCATCCCTCCTGCCCCTGCCCCACCCACCTCGCGTAGTTGTGTACTGCCTGGCTGGTGGACACACTGACGCAGCGAGCGTGCATCTACCAGCCAGGCAGTTCGCAACTACGCCCTGATACTCCTGATAATAAACTGACCTAATTAGAAAATACCCAACATTTTCTATGTCCGATATTTTCTCAGTTTGTTTCCTGGACAGAACCCTCAAATAGCGGACTGTCTGGCTCAAAACCGGACACCTGGCCACCCTATCTCTGAACCCTAAAGGCCTTGGGCTGCAGGACCACGCCGGAGCGGCAGGCGAGAGCGGCTGTCTCCACCGAGTCAGCGCCTGGCTCGGGGACACTCCCAGTCCTCCTGCCACAACTAATCAGGGACGGGCGGCCTTGTGTCAGAGGTGCAGTTCAGGCCGCTTTGCCCTTCGAGGTTCTCCCCCTTCTTTATTTTTAAAGTTTCAGAAATGCTGTTAACTGTAATTTGCAGAGTTGCTTCTGGAGAGTGGAAAATCGATGGGGGGCTAGCGCAGTGTGAAATTCGACTGTCACCGCTGAGCTGGAGAGTTAGCACAATGTCTGAGAAGGTAAAAAATAAATTGTGGCCCAGGCAGTGCTCAGCTGTGCTATTTCCAAAGGGATATGAGGCTGATGGGCCGTTAGAGGGTATTTCACTTAGATGGATGATGATTCCCTGTGAAATATTGGGCCTGCTCCATAGGTAACGGAAACTTAGAAAACACAAACAGCTGCCTTCTCGCAGCTTCATTCCGCCCGGGGACGTGTGCGCAGCTTGTCAGAGAGAGGACGTGGCCTTAAAAATCCACCTTTTCCACCTAACGATGCCTCTGGCGAGGGCCTCTGGAGCCCATTGCGGTTTTTGGTGGCATTTCAAGGATTTGGTGGAATGTTTTCTCCTAACGTGTAAGCTTGAGGGGGCAGGAGTCCCTTGGGGAGGGCGTGTAGGGTACCTCCCACGTCGGGGCGCCCACTCCCGTACTAATCATATAAATGATAACTATTGTTAATGATCGGCTGAGTTCTGCGTTTGAGCCAAGTGTTCCCATGTTCATTCGTCCAGCGTGCAGGCTTCAGCGGGATTTGACCAAACATCCTGTCCTGCACCTGTAGAGTCAGCTTCTGGTCCCCTGCTTTTGGGCATCTGCTGCATAGAATTATATCATAGAATCATAGAACTGGAAGAGACCTCAGAAGGTCATTAAGTCCAGCCCCCCGCTCTAGGCAGGACCAATCCCAACTCAATCAACCCGGCCAAGGCTTTGTCAAGCCGAGACTTAAACACCTCTAGGGAGGGAAACTCCACTACTTCCCTAGGTAACCCATTTCAGTGCTTCACCACCCTCCTAGTGAAATAGTTTTTCCTAATATCCAACCTGGACCTCTCCCACCACAACTTGAGCCCATTGCTCCTTGTTCTGCCATCTGTCACCACTGAGAACAGCCTCTCTCCATCCTCTTTGGAACCTCCCCTCAGGAAGTTGAAGGCTGCTATCAAATCCCCCCTCACTCTTCTCTTCTGCAGACTAAACAGCCCCAAGTCCCTCAGCCTCTCCTCATAAGTCATATGCTCCAGCCCCCTAATCATTTTGGTTGCCCTCCGCTGGACCCTCTCCACTGCGTCCACATCCTTTTTGTAGTGGGGGGCCCAGAACTGGACACAGTACTCCAGATGTGGCCTCACCAAAACCAAATAAAGGGGAATAATGACATCTCTGGATCTGCTGGCAATGCTCCTCCTAATGCACCCTAATATGCTGTTAGCTTTCTTGGCTACAAGGGCACACTGTAGACTCATATCCAGCTTCTTATCCACTGGAACCCCCAGGTCCTTTTCTGCAGAACTACTACTTAACTGGTTGGTCCCCAGCCTGTAACTATGCTTGGGATTCTTCCGTCCCAAGTGCAGGACTCTGTACTTGTCCTTGTTGAACCTCATCAGATTTCTAGTGGCCCAGTCCTCCAATTTGTCTAAGTCACGCTGGACCCTATCTCTGCATTCATAGGCCTGGCTATGTTTCCCCATTAGGTACCATTTTCCATGCGGTCGCTATAGAAAAGCACATGTTTGTTTCATGTGCACTTGCTGCAGCAAGTAAGGGGCTTAGAACATGGATTCCTGGCCCTCTGTGCTGTCTCATGGCTGCCGTGGCAGCGTTTGGAGCTCACGGTCCAATCTGTATTGGTTGGTTGGTACAAGCTGTATTAACCCAACCGGGAAGTGAATAGTTGGAGGGAGGGAGCTGACGAATTCCTTTTTCTCAGCTGCACTGTTTGGGGAACGCTGCCGTCCCTCTAAGGTTACGTGGCGCTTTCAGCCTCCCAGTTCTGGGGCCCGCGCTGCATTGCGACCCACGCAGGGCGCATGTCGGCGTCATTCTGATGGTGCGTTTTTTCTCCCTCTCCTTGGTTTCCACTTGATCATGTCAGATCTTCCCCAGAAACCTCCCTCTCTGGGATACGAATGCTCTTCTGGCCCCATGCGGTCACCCTTCGTTGCTCCGTGGCTTGGTCTCGTGGCTTGGTGGCTTTATGGTTTCTTTTGGCCTAGCACTTGGTTCAAATGCAGTATAAGGAAACATGTAAATGCAATAGACTGCTCGAGGAGTTTATGCTGCCTTCTCTTCACAGCAAGGGAGCTGGCTGACTAGCTCGGATGACCCCAATTCCGGTCCATTCGTTCAGCACACAAGGAGCGATTCAGTACGTCTCCTTAACTGAGATGCGCAAGTCCCAGGGCAATCAGCGTGATTCCAGGAAGCCACCTTGGGGAGATGTTACCCTGACACCCCAGTAATTCCTAATCAATAGCCAATAATGGGAAGTTCTGTGACATGTATCCGCTAGAGGCGAAACCCCTGAGAAAGCTACAGAGTTCTTTGTATTCCTGGAAGCCTGAAAAATTCTTGTTTACTTCAGCGGTTGGATTCTGTCCCCAAGTGCCAGAGGGATTTCACTGTACATAGGAACAGCCACACCGGGTCAGACCAAAGGTCCATCTAGCCCAGTGTCCTGTCTGCCGACAGCAACCAACACCAGGTGCCCCAGAGGGAATCACCAAGTGATCCCTCCTTTTGTCATCCATTCCCAGCATCCCTGCCCAGCCTAGCTAATAGCCATTAATGGATCTGTCGTGTATGAATTTAACTTGGTTCTTTTTTGAACCCTGTAACAGTCTTGGCCTTCACAACATCCTTTGGCGAGGAGTTCCACAAGTTGACTAAGCATTGTGTGTAGAAACACAGCCTATGCAGGCAGTGCACAGGATTCTCTGCAGAACCTCTCTTTGCCCCATTTTCCTTGGGGCACCCGTGTTTCATCTAAACGAGGCAAACAGTGGCCACGAGGCTACACCCAGCCTATATAAAAGGGTAAATTTCGGCCACCTTTGCTCTTTCATAGAGGTCTCTACACAAGTGCCCCATTGTCCGTGAATTGGGTGTGTCCTTAGGCTGTGTCTAGACTGGAGCGGCAGGTGCCGTTTCCAGCTCTAGTGGCCACGCCTACCGTCGCTACTGGAGCTAGTGTGCGAAACGGACAGTGGGCTGGAGCGGGCTGCCCTGCCAAAACCAATGGGACGTGCTCCGAGCAGCTAGCCCACTTCGCTGCTCTCACCATCGCGGTGTGACAGGTGGGGGGAGCCCTCCTGAGCAGGGCAAGTGCGCCCATCTGTCTCGGCAGTTGGGGTGGAGCATATGAGTCTTACGTCTACGCCCCCCCGCCTGAGTCCTTATGCTCGCCCTGAGCCACGGGGCAATACTGCCTGTGACCAACGTCCCTACGTTCGACCTTGTCCACGGGATAGTAAGACCCAATGGCCAGTCGGGCACGAAAAGGGGGGTGAGGTTTACAACCCCAGCGGGAGGGTCCAGGCTCTTCCTCCCCAGGCTGCTGACCCAGCGGGGCTAGGCTCCGTCCAAAGCACGCTGACCCAGAGCTTCGTCCCACTCGCTGGTGTGCCATTTTATCCCCACTGGCTGCTTCCTGCCGTCGCCCTGCTGCTGCGGTCTGGGAGTCCCTGTTCTCTCTAGGTTCCCCGGTCTGCTGCTCCTCTGGCGCATCCAAACCCTGCGGGGCCTCTGTCATCCCCTTGGCGTCGGCTGAGGCTGCAGTGTCTCCTGTTCCTACTGCCCCAGGCTTCTGCTGAGCTTTGCTGGAACAGGCGGCACCTATCCTTCCTCTTCAGCGGTCTGCCCCAACTGAGCAGAGCTGCTGTCTTTTATACTGCCACATCTGGAGCATGCTCAGTGAGGCGGGGGGTGGGGAGTGGCTTCCTCCGCCCACAGTGTAGGGTTAACCCCTTCCTGTCCTGTGCGGGGCGAGTGCCTCGTCACACAGGGACGTTGCTATTTTTTGCTCAGTCGGAGTGGGCACGCATCTGTCTGCCCAGGCTGGAAGTTACTCCTCCGGCTCCGGTGTTAGACATGCCCTGAGAACAAGATGGGCGGCTGTAGCTTGTCTCTGCAAGCCTGGGCTCTGCGTTAAAGAGGAGGACTGCAGTTTCCAACTCCACAGGCTGCCCTCGGGGGCTTTCCCTGTGTGGGCAGGGAGCCTCACGCCCCTACCGTGTAGAAATACACTTTGAGCAGCTCCAGTATTGCAGGTGCGTTTGAAAGAGGCTCTGCTGTATTAAAGTGGGCTAGAATATGATTGGCCTAGAATTTGGCTTAGAAAATTATTTCCTAAAACAGCCAGGCCTGCTTTGACAGACAGTCTTGCCGCAGCGGAATAGTCCTTTGGGGTAAGGCCTTTCTTTGAGAGTCACGCTGCTGCTCTAAAGCAATGCGGGGCCTGGGGTTTCTCTTCGGAGCAGGGGACATAGTCTGCCGGTCTGCACCAGGGTGACCCATGGAGTCTGTCTCCCTCGTTTCATGTAGCGCCGTCATTGCCCAAACGGCGCACGTAGGATTCTGGCGCCTGCTTCTCGAGCCTCCTGTTAAATCCATTTCAGGGGCTGGTGGACACCCCGCAGACGCCACTAAACATGCGGACTCGGCGGCTTGCTCCTTTCGGAACGTTGGGAGCGCCATCTGGTTCCGTTTTGATCAGGGCCGGCCGTGTGTCCTGATAAAGTGCAGGCCAAAAAAGAAATGAGCCAGCGCCTGAATTTACTCCCTGCTTCTGTGAAAGACATTGTTGGGTTCGATGTGCAGGGGACGTGTGAAAGCGGAATTAATTCTTCTGTCGTTTAATTGTTCGGGGAATCTATACTCGGGTCCCACCTACATGCGGCTTAGGGTAAGCCCCCCTCAGTGATATTGCGACGGTGCATGCAAGTGTAAGAAATAACTCGTCTGCAGGGAGAAAAGAGACCATGCTTTTGGTTTGCATCAAGATGAAATTAGTCAGAAGCCAACTGCGTGCTTGCCAAGCAGCTGCTGGTATTAACAAGTTGTGCAAGCAAGTATAAAATAGAGCTGCTTGTGGCTCTCCATGTGGGTGCCCTAGCACGCACCCTGCTCCGAATCCAGAACTTAGAACACGGAAATTAGAAGGTGGAACGTTTGTATTATTCATAACTTGGCAACCAGGAGCCAGGGCACTTTGCCAAAATCAACTATCCTCTATAATTACAGGTGAAGCGGCGTTCTTTAATATCTTACGATACAAAAACATGCATTAATCAGGAGGGCGCTTTTTTTTTTTTCCTAGACAACAATAAATTAGTATCCGTGCCAATACATGTGACAGTCCTTTACAGGATTATAAATCAGCCTTTTTAAGGGAGGCTAGTTTATAAACAAACCCAATAAATGAGATTTTTAGTTTGGTAATGGGGAGGCTAGCTTCTAAAATAATAACATCTTGCCAGAAGAGTCATTTCCACACAGGCATTCTCCGAGACAGTAGGCCGGATCCTGAGGTGGTGCAAATCCGTGTTGCTCCATTGCTTTCTGCATTGCTAGGCCGATTTCTACCCGCTAAGGATCTGGCCCCTTCTGTCTTAGCTGCTCGTCCAGTGACATAAAATCCCAGCTTATCTGCCAAGCTCGGCGCCGGCACCTTCTGGAGTGGCATGGAATGGGGCTGCCACAGATGTCTGAGGCTGGTGTTCTGCAAAGCCCTGAGGCTTTTGAGCTGTGCGATTGGATCGCATTGGCCTCCTTGAAAGCCCTCTGGATATAAAGTAAAAATTGGGCAGGTTCCTTTTTAGCCTCGCTGTGGGTCGTTCACCCACTGGTGTCCCTTTATGGCCAGTCCATAGGAGCGCCAGAAACTTGGGTTGCCAGACGCTGAGTTTCACAGTGGACGAGGTGGAGGCTGTGCCCTTTAGATCAGGGGTGGGGAGCCTGGGGCCAAATGCGGCCCCCTGCTTGCCTGGATCTGGCCCCTGAGGCTCAAGCCCACCCCAGGAAGGTTCCCCACCCCTGCTTCAGATGAGGCAGCCCCTGGCTGGTCGTGGGAGTGAGAGACAAAGCTCCTCATGCTGAAGAAGTGCCTGTCGCTGGCTGTGCAGCACCCTAGCTGTGCGTAGGGCTTCACAGGCTAGGAAGCCCCTCCCTGCTCCACCGAACTTCTCTCTGGTACAGATTTTAATTGAGGGGCAGGGAAGAGGGGGGTAGGGCAAGGAAGTTGGAAGGTCACAGCCATGTGATTGGGGATTTGCCTTGTTTTGTTGCTTGCATCGAGATTATGTTGGATCATCTCCATTCCCTTCCCCCCCAAATGCTTAGTGTCAGCAGGCGGCCTGACCCGGCCCTTAGCAAGAGAGGATAAAGTGTGTTGTTTTTTCCCTATCCGTGTCTTGAGGAGAAGGCCGACTCGTCTTTATTCAATAGCCGTTGCCCGGGAGTTTGTGTGAAAAAGGGGTGGCTTCTCTCCTCCCCCCCACCCTCCGTGTTTACAGGCGTGAGAAAACAAAAATAAACGCGTGAGGAAGAAACGGGAAGGTCAGAATATCAAGTGTCAAAAGTAGCTCGTGAAATTTTATTGGTGCATTTAATCAGTGCTAAATGGTTTTACAAGGTGCATACAAACGGGAGCTGTAAAAATTTATGGAATGTTATGTACAGTGTGGCCATTTATGAAGAAGGGGAAATGTATACCCTGCTGAAATAAACAAACCAGAGGGGTGTTTTCTGCGAACACCTGATGACAGAGTTCCTGGCGTGAAATCCCCGGGAGGTGGGCCCCTCTTTCAGAGCCGGCCAGGCTGAAGGGGTGTGACGTGCGTCTCGTCCTGGCCTCTCGCTACACAGGGAATCGAATGCGGTGGGCATTCTTCTGTCTGTGACGTGTACCTGCCCTGTGCAGTGAATCCCTACCAAGCGGCCTGCCGCCTTTCCCAAAGGGCCGCCTGGAACCGCCTCTTGTGAAGGGTTAACAGAAGTCAGTCGTGCTGACATCAGCATTTTTTTTCCTTTGGTCAAGTATTTTGTTGAGAAAGCACAATCATCAGTATATTGAGGGATTCCAGGCCTGCAGAATCAGAGGTAATTTAATTAGTGGAATTGCTTGAGATTGCCTACTGGGACGTCAGGTGGGAATTGCTCCGTTTAATTTGAAGAAACAAAGATTGCATGCATGCAAATGTTTGACAAATGACCGTGGGAGGGTGGGGGTGGGGAACTTGCCTTTCCTAACCCATGATAGCTGAGTAATGATGCTAATTGACTTGCACACAGATCATTTGCTCTTGCACAGTGCATCTATGCCTGTCCCCTGTTGGGTACCTGAAGAGAGCAGGTGTTTGGGTGGGGTTTGCTAAACAGTAGGGGGAAGGGTGTAGAGAAAGAGAACTGCTATGAACAAGCGCCAGAAAATACTTCTGCTGCTGGTTTTCGTTACTCTTCTGTATGCTCCATCCCCAGTAGCATACAACTGCTCCCTCTCTTGGAGCAGACGCAGCTGCCTCTGCCGTGGATGGCTGCATGGCTCTCTGAGCCACGCAATCCCGTGACTAGGCAGCAAATGGCATTGGTCAAAGCCTCATCTTCAAGGAAGAGTAAGGTCTCTCTTTCCCCAGCTGCGGGTCACAGCGCTCGGGTTCGCCAGCAGAACACCTGTTAGTGGGCACCTGTAAGCACAGGACCCTCCCTCTTGAAATTGAGTGACCCTCAACTCCCCCTTCATGGGCTTCTGGCCTTCCCTGGCTGCAGGGAGCAAGTGATGAGCGTTCTGGCTAACTACACCGGGAGTAAAGGGAGGTGGCGCAGCTGAGCCTCATGCATGTGTAGGATGCCGAGGGGAGACTCTAAGGTCAGAAGGAACCATTATGATCATCTAGTCTGACCCCCCTGCACAGTGCAGGCCACATAATCTCACCCAGCCTCTCCTAGAATAACCCTCTCACCTATATCTCAGATATTGAAGCCTTTGAATAGTTTGAAGACCCCAAGATGCAGAGAATCCTCCAGCTGTGATCTGTGCCCCATGCTACAGAGGAAGGCGAAAAACCTCCAGGGCTTCGGCCAATCTACCCTGGAGGAAAATTCCTTCCCGACCCCAAATATGGCGATCAGCTAAACCCTGAGCATGTGGGCAAGACTCACCAGCCAGACACCCAGAAAGTTCTCTATAGTAACTCCTATCATCCCTCCATTAGAATCATAGAATAATAGGACTGGAAGGGACCTCGAGAGGTCATCGAGTCCAGCCCCCCGCCCTCAAGGCAGGATCAAGCTCCGTCTACACCATCCCTGACAGATGTCTATCTAACCTGTTCTTAAATATCTCCAGAGAGGGAGATTCCACCACCTCCCTTGGCAATTTATTCCAATATTTGACCACCCTGACAGTTAGGAATTTTTTCCTAATGTCCAATCTAAACCTCCCCTGCTGCACTTTAAGCCCATTACTCCTTGTCCTGTCCTCAGAAACCAAGAGGAACAAATTTTCGCCTTCCTCCTTGTGACACCCTTTTAGATATTTGAAAACCGCTATCATGTCCCCCCTTAATCTTCTTTTTTCCAAACTAAACAAGCCCAGTTCATGAAGCCTGGCTTCATAGGTCATGTTCTCTAGACCGTTAATCATTCTTGTCGCTCTTCTCTGTACCCTTTCCAATTTCTCCACATCTTTCTTGAAATGTGGCGCCCAGAACTGGACACAGTACTCCAGCTGAGGCCTAACTAGTGCAGAGTAGAGCGGCAGAATGACTTCACGAGTTTTGCTTACAACACACCTGTTGATACAACCTAGAATCATATTTGCTTTTTTTGCAACAGCATCACACTGTTGACTCATATTCAACTTGTGGTCCACTATGACCCCTAGATCCCTTTCTGCCATGCTCCTTCCTAGACAGTCGCTTCCCATCTTGTATGTATGGAACTGATTGTTCCTTCCTAAGTGGAGCACTTTGCATTTCTCTTTATTAAACCTCATCCTGTTTACCTCTGACCATTTCTCTAACTTGCTAAGGTCATTTTGAATTATGTCCCTATCCTCCAAAGAAGTTGCAACCCCACCCAGTTTGGTATCATCTGCAAACTTAATAAGAGTACTCTCTATCCCAATATCTACATCATTGATGAAGATATTGAACAGTACGGGTCCCAAAACAGACCCTTGAGGAACTCCACTTGTTATCCCTTTCCAGCAGGATTTAGAACCGTTAACAACTCCTCTCTGACTACGGTTATCCAGCCAATTATGCACCCACCTTATCGTGGCCCTATCTAAGTTATATTTGCCTAGTTTATCAATAAGAATATCATGCGAGACCGTATCAAATGCCTTACTAAAGTCTAGGTATATGACATCCACCGCTTCTCCCTTATCCACAAGGCTCGTTATCTTATCAAAGAAAGCTATCAGATTAGTTTGACATGACTTGTTCTTCACAAACCCATGCTGGCTATTCCCTATCACTTTATTACTTTCCAAGTGTTTGCATACGATTTCCTTAATTACCTGCTCCATTATCTTCCCTGGGACAGACGTTAAACTGACCGGTCTATAATTTCCTGGGTTGTTCTTATTCCC
Source organism: Pelodiscus sinensis (assembly GCF_052426305.1). Classification (NCBI taxonomy): domain Eukaryota; kingdom Metazoa; phylum Chordata; order Testudines; family Trionychidae; genus Pelodiscus; species Pelodiscus sinensis. Next base: position 2,827,071 of record NC_143060.1, read on the forward strand.
CTTTTTATAGATGGGCACAATATTTGCCCTTTTCCAGTCTTCTGGAATCTCCCCTGTCTGCCATGATTTTTCAAAGATCATAGCTAAAGGCTCAGATACCTCCTCTATCAGCTCCTTGAGTATCCTGGGATGCATTTCATCAGAACCTGGTGACTTGCTGACATCTAACTTTCCTACGTGATTTTTAACTTGTTCTTTGTGTATCCTATCTTCTAAACTTACCCTCTCTCTGCTTGTATTCACTACGTTAGGCACACCTCCAGACTTCTCGGTGAAGACCAAAACAAAGAAGTCATTGAGCATCTCCGCCATTTCCAAGTTCCCTGTTACTGCTTCTCCCTCCTCGCTAAGCAGTGGGCCTACCCTGTCCTTGGTCTTCCTCTTGCTTTTAATGTATTTATAAAAGGTCTTCTTGTTTCCCTTTATGCCTGTAGCTAGTTTGATCTCATTTTGTGCCTTTGCCTTTCTAATCTTGCCCCTGCATTCCCGTGTTGCTTGCCTATATTCATCCTTTGTTAGTTGTCCTAGTTTCCATTTTTTATATGACTCCCACTGATAACGAATGGTCAATTAGTTACCAAGATCATGTTATCTCATCAAACCATCCCCTTCATAAACCCATCTAGTTTAATCTTGAAGCCAGATAGATCTTTTGCCCCCACTACTTCCCTTGGAAGGCCGTTCCAGAACCTCATTCTTCTAAGGTCCATAAAAGGCTATTAGCCAGGGGATAGAATTGGTGTCCTTGACCTCTGTTTGTCAGAGGCTGGAGGGGGATGGCAGGAGACAAATTGCTTGATCGTTGTCTTCGGTCCACCCTCTCTGGGGCACCTGGTGCTGGCCACTGTCGGCAGACAGGATACTGGGCTAGATGGACCTTTGCTCTGACCCAGTACGGCCGTTCTTATGTTCTTAATGGTTAGAAACCTTCGTCTAATCTCAAGTCTAAACTTCCTACTAGCCAGCTTATATCCATTTGTTCTTGTGTTCACATTGGTATTAAGCTTAAATAATTCCTCTTCCTACCTGGTATTTATCCCTCTAATATATTTAAAGAGTGCAATCATGTCCCCCCTCAGCCTTCTTTTGGTTAAAGTAAACAAGCCAAGCTCCTTGAGTCTCCTTTCATAAGACAGGTTTTCCATTCCTCGGATCATCCAGTGCCGGAGAAACGCCAGTGCTGCAGACATGGCCCTCCCAGCTGCAGTAGCACCTTGGCGATCTCTCGGTAGTTTCCAGACCTTGAGGAACGTCGTTGTTCGTGTGTGTGACGTGGTAGCTGTGGCAGGCAGACGGCTGGGATGACTTGTGACGTCACACGGTCGGCCAGCAGTCGAGCTGCGGCTAGAACCCAGGAGTCCTGTCTCCCGCTCCCGGGCGCTGTCTGCTGGTTCCTTCCGCTTCCCGTGAGCGATGGGTGGAAACGAGTTGGCTGACTCCCTCCCCCTGGCGTCACTTGCTTCTGCAGCACTTCCCAAGCCAGGCCAGCCTTTCTCAGGCCAGCCAGCATCTCAGGAAGGGGTTCCCAGCCTGTCTGCTCCAGGAAGATTTGCTGTTGCGTGATGCTCCGCTTTCGCATCCAAGCAGTTGGTTAACGGTGAAATTTGGCAGTGGACCAGCTTGTGTTCGGGGTGGCACAGGGACCAGCGACGAGGGAAGTGACTCCTCGTCTACGCAGAAGTGTAAGCTTCCTTTCTGCACTAGGTTCGCCCTGTTTCCCTCGGCCTCGCTTCCTGCCTCTCTTTGGAAGCTCTCGTTTGGTTTGGAGCCTTGTGTCCTTTGCGTCTGCTGCTCCAGGAGGCTTCTCGAGAGAGCAGTCACGAGACACGCACTTAGAGCCAAAACCTCTCTCGCAGCTGGTGAGCTGGGGCCGGGTCTTATCCCTGGGTCTTTAGGGTTTGTTCTGCGCTGGAGCTTGGTGCGGAGGCATAGGGAGGTTAAAAGTCTAGTGCTGAGCGTTGATCAGAGCTAGGAGAGGTTGCACTTGTTAGAACTCCCTCTCTGCCGAGGGCACCCCAGCCTTGTTAATAAATGTATGTTTAACAATGTCTGGAGCGTATGAAGTGATAATAACTAAATCGATAGCTCCCACATTGATTGTCCAGGATCCCAACAGCGTGACGCACACAGCAGCACGGTCATTTTCCAGCTAACTAGCGCCCTGATCTACAGCCCTCCTATTGATTGGCCATTGTATCAGGCAGGCTCTGAGTGTTATTGCTTATACTTCTGTGCGGCGTCCTTTTCTGATTTCATTCATTTATTACTGGACAGGCGCAATTATCTCGGCGGCTTCACAGAACAGCTGATGGGATCAGCCCTTGAGACTTTTGCCCACAAACCATTTGCGCTCCCCTCCCGTTGTTGGGCTGGTCACTTTCTTTTAAGCTGCGCCTCTGGGCTGAGCTGGAGACAGAAACATTTTGTTCTGTCAGCCTTGAAGAATTTGATTGACACTGACGTTTTCCTGGTCCCCCACCTCTGCTGGGTTACCTGGCGAAAATCTGGATTCTGGTCAAGCTCAAAAACTGTCAGAAATCTCCTTATGCCTTTCATTAGATAGAGGGGAGAATTAGCCTGCAGCCACGTCACTGTATCCTTTCGGGTGCAGCAGCACCCTGCACAGGGGGACAAGTGGAAAAGTTCTTGGCAACCTTAAAATTGGTGGCTCGTCCCTGCATTGCAGGCTGGGATTGCCGCTGTGAGAGCTCTGCGCGGATTATGCCCAAAGAAGGCTCTGTACGGATTGTTCCTACCTTCTCTCCACCCCTTCTCTCTGCATCCTCTTCAGCGTTAGGGCTTGGTTTCAGGCCAGGTGGATCAGTCCCCAGGCAGTCAATTTATCATGTCTGCAGAGACACGATAAATCGATCCCCGAGAGCTCTCCCGTGACTCCAGCAGGATAAAAGTGGGCGGAGTCGATGGGAGAGCAGCCTCCACGGAGAAGACACCGCGGTAAATACATTGAAGTTGTGTAGCTTTGATGGGCGGCGGGAGATGGGGTTAGTGTGGACAAGGCCTCAGTTGGGCTCAGAAAAGTGATTCTGAGGATCCTTTGGGACCCAGAGCCATTTCTGCTGTAATTCAGAGCCACTTGCTTTATGGTCACATCCAGGGGTTTCCATCGTCTTGACTCCGCCCAGCCAACATGGCAACAGGAGAAACTAGCAAGATTCCCTTCTGCCTATGAAGAGACAAGAGATCGGCCCTTTCAGTTCTCTTTCCATAGCCTTGAGTGGAGGTGATGGTGACCAATACACCAAAAGCCAGATACATGGATCTGCTGCTGCTTATCCCAGTCCTGAGTGTTCACAGGCCCCTGCCTCAAACCACGTGTACCCGCCTGTTCACTCACCGTTTGCTGCAGTAAGTTCTTTAGGGCAGCGCCTGGCTTCTCTTACAGGTGTTACTGAGGCGCGTGGAATAAATTCTATGTTGTCAGATGGTGGGTTTTTCTTGCCGCCTTCTGATTTGGAAGCTGCATAGATAGGTCCTGAAATTAACTTGGAATGAAATATCATAGAATCCGTCGACTGCTAGAACTGGAAGGGAGCTCAAGAGATCATCAAGTCCACTCCTCTGCCCTCATGGCAGGACCAAGCACAGCATCCTGACCCCTTTTTTAATTTTTGAAAAACCCGCACGTTTTTTTCTCCCCCCTCCCCCCCCCCAGCAAAACTTGTTGAGCAAAAAAAAAAGAGGAACTGACCAGGACAGCAAAACTTGATGGGGGGGGCTGGGTTGCCTCGCACCCTCCCCCCTGGAAATTCTTCACGCCCCCCCAGTTTGGGAACCCATGGTCTAGATCATCCTTGATAGATGTCTGTCTAACCTGCTCTTGAATATCTCATGTGATGGAGTTTCCACAGCCTCCCTAGGCAATTTATTCCAGTGTTTAACCACCCTGACAGGAAGTTTTTCCTAATGTCCAACCTAAACCTCCCTTGCTGCAGTTTAAGCCCATTGTTCCTTGTCCTGTCCTCTGAGGTTAAGAACACTTTTCCCTCCTCCTCCCTGTGACATCCTTTTAGATACCTGAAAACCGCTCTCATGTCCTCCCTCAGTCTTCTCTTTTCCAAACTAAACAAGCCCAATTCCTTCAGCCTTGCCTCATAGCTCATGCTTTCTAGCCCTTTAATCATTTTTGTTGCTCTTCTCTGGACCCTCTACAATTTGTCCACCTCTTTCTTGAAATGTGGTGCCCAGAACTGGACACAAGACTCCAACTGAGGCCTAATTAGTGCAGAGCAGAGTGGAAGAATGACTTCTCGTGTCTTGCTCACTACACTCCTGTTTGTGCAGCCCAGAGTCATGTTTGCTGTTTTTGAAACAATGTCACACTGTTTACTCCTATTTAGCCCTTGGTCCTTTATGACCCCTAGATCCCTTTTTGCCGTACTCCTTCCTAGACAGTCGCTTCCCATTCTGTTTGTGTGAAACTGATTGTTCCTTTCTAAGTGGAGCTCTTTGCATTTGCCCTTATTAAACTTCGTCCTGTTTACCTGAGACCATTTCTCCAGTTTTGTCCAGATCATTTTGAATTACGACTCTGTCCTCCAAAGTACTTGCGACCCCTCCCAGCTTTGGATCTTCTGCACTGCGGCTGTGGAGCAGCAAACTCTTTTTCTGGCTGCAATATTCTGTAAAAGGTTTTAAGAGGAAAGTCAAAGGGAACTTAGTTATGTCTACACAGTGAAAGGCTGGTGTTTCTCCTCTTCCTCAGGCGTCCTTTTCAATTAGACGCCCTTCTCGGTCGCTCTCATCTTGCCTTCCGTTTTCTCGCTCTTGCCGTCTGTCCAACTCTCAGCTGTCAGCCAGCTCTGTTAGCCTGTCAGAATCATGACAATGCACTTTGCTGTCCTTGCGGCCGTACCTGTGTGGCGCTACAGTGCTGCCCATCAAACATGACCCTGAGCAAATGGGCAAGACGGGCTTACAAAGCTGCTTTCATATCTAGCTCCTTGACATGGTGTTTGTAGCTGTGGCGTTCTGCTCCATTCCCTCGTCTGTTCTTAGAGCAGAGCTTTTAGAAAAACAAACTTGGATGCAAACATTGCCAGTCATGGAGAACCTACCACGAGCCCTGGTCAGTTGTTCCAGTAGTTAATTACTGTGAAAATGTATTCCTTATTTCTGGTCTGAATTTGTCTTGCTTCAGCTTACAACCACTGCATCGAGTTCTACTTTCTTCTGCCAGGTAGAAGAACCAGTTATCAAATACGTTCCCTGTATAGGCACTTACAATATAATCAAGCGATCCCTTAATTGTCTCTTTTTTAAGCAAAATAGATTGACCGGCTTGGTTCTGTTGCTGGAAGGCAGGATTTCTAACCCTTTAATCCTTCTCAAAACTCTTCTGTGAACCCTCTTCAGCTTCTCAACCTCCTTTTTCAACTGGGGATACCAGAACAGGAAACACTGTTCCACCCATGCCGAATCGAAAGGTAAAATAACCTTTCTGCTCCGACTCCCAGGGTCACATTAGCTCCTTTGGCCGCAGTGTCACCCTGGGAGCTTGTGGTCAGCTGACTGTCCACCATGACCCCCAAATCTGAGTCCCTGCTTCCCAGCATAGAGCTCCTATCCCAGAAGCATGGCCTGCATACCTTGCTCCTTGATGTAAATATTTACATTTAGCCACATTGAAATGTATTGCGTGCTTGTGCCCAATGTACCCTGTATCAATGAAGAGGACCAGTTACTATTTACCCCCTGCCCTGTTGTTGTGTCATCCACAAACTTTCTTGGCGGTGATTGTTTTTTCTCTGGCTCGTTGACAAAACGATTAAATAGTGCAGGGCCGAGATCTGAGCTCATTAGAAACATACCTGCTGTGGATGATGAGTCCCTATGTACAGTTACTTTCTGAGATCTATCAGTTAGCCAGCTTTTGATCTGTTTAACATGCACCCTGTACATTTTACATCAGTCTAGTTTTTTAATCAGTGTGTCACAAGTCAGAACGCTATACAGAAGTCTAAATATCAGCACTGTTGCCTTTATTAACCAAACTTGTAATCTCGTCAAAACCAGTTAATTTGATGGGATTTTTTTTCTGTAAATCCATATTGATTGGCATTAATTATAATCACTTCTAGTCAAGTCCTTTAATTCTTTATTAATCAGGTCCTTTATGCCCTGCTCCATTACGTTGCTCAAGATCGATGTCAGGCTGACAGGCCCATAATTACCCAAGTCAGCCCGTTTACCTTTTTTACATATTGGCACCTCATTAGATTTCTTCCAGTCTTCTGGAACTTTGCCAGTGTTCCAAGACGTGTTGAAAATCTACATTAGCTGTTTGGGGAGTGCCTCGGGCAGCTCTTTTAAAACTCTTAGATGTGAATTATCTGAACTGCTTATGTAACCCACACACCTAGGCTATGTCTACACTTGCGGCTTCTTGTGCAAGTAATATGCAAATGAGGCTGAGTGGAATATCGCCGAGCCTCATTTGCATACCTAATGAGCCATCATTTTTTTCGGAAGAGGCTCTTTTGCAAGGAGCATCTACACTGCCCCTTCTTGCACAAGAAAAACCCTCTTGTGCAATGCCGTTCTTCCTGAAAAGTAATAGGTGTAACGGCGTTGCGCAAGAGGGTTTTCTTGCGCAAGAAGGGGCAGTGTAGACTCTCCTTCTTGCGCAAGAGCCTCTTCTGAAAAAAATGGTGGCTCATTAGGTATGCAAATGAGGCTCGGCAATATTCCACGCTTAGCCTCATTTGCATATTACTCGCGCAAGAAGCCGCGAGTGTAGACAGTGCCCTAGTGTGGTTCACTGTCCCATGCAGTGGCACCTGGACCGCAGCAACAAGATAAGAACAAGAGACCTCTACAGCGTGGGCTGAGGGCCAGCTGGCTTTTAGCTCAAGCAGTAGAGGTTCCTACACTAAGCTCCAGAGGTCCCAGGTTCAAATGCGCCTGGTGGCAGTTACACTTATTTCAAAATGTCTGACTTCAGTAACATCTGTGTAACATCCTCTTTAGGGACTAGTGGGAGGGACAGAGTCTTGCTTTTGCAGTGTGAGAAACGCCTTTCCGTCTCCAGAGCCGCACTCGGAGCTGTGTCGGGGGTTGACCCGGGGCATCTTGCAGCGATAGAGAAAGGAGGGAGTAAAGGGGAGAGACTGCTGCTTCCACCGTTTCGTTTCGGCTGAATCACGTTCTGTGTAACATTTCCCACCCACGGCTCTTCTCTTTTCCAGAGCTCTGCTTTGCAACGTGACAGTGTTTGCCAGAGCTTCTGGCAGAAAGGACACAAGCCATGGGCTTCTTAGCAAGCCTCCTTTCCAAGTAGCCCTTTGCATATGCTGAATTGGTTTCTTTGGACCTTGTCACTGCATCTTCTTCACTTACCAAAAAGGACTCTGAATTTAGCTTTCGGAAAGCCCTAATGATTTCATGTACCCAGCAGCCCTGACTTTCACCGTCTCTTTCAGAATTACAGAAGACTCGGCAGTGACGACGTTCGAAGCGCTAAAGGCTCGCGTCCGTGAGTTAGAAAGGCAGCTTTCCCGTGGAGACCGTTATAAATGTCTCATTTGCATGGTGAGTAGCACGCCGGTTGTGGCAATGAATCAGAGCATGTCTTGGTACCTTTGGCTTGTCTTGCTGAGGTGGGGAGAGGGTAAATCCTGTTTCTTTGGTAGCGTGAAGGCATCCCTGTCCTTACCCAAGAGAAAAACATCTCCTCCAATCTCTGGGTAAATATGCTGCCAATTTTTTTCCGTGTGTGTATCCGTTCTATGTGTGTGTGTTTGTTTAAAATATTTTTACCCTGCCTCTCTATTTAAAATATTTGAGGCGGCTTACAAAATTTTTAAAACACAATACATTTATATATAGATATATACAGGGCTTGACAAACGGCGGCAAAAGCCGCTCGCCAGCCTCGCACTGCACATGCACAAGAGCCGCATTGCGCATGCGCGCGCTGCCGGTAAACGGGGCGCGCGGCTCTAGTTTGTTGAGCCCTGGAGATAGATATAGATATATAAAATAAAAAAGTAAAATACAGGACTCCAAAGGGGAGAACATAAAACCTTCTATCACTTAATTGGTGTTTGTAGCTGCCTGTATTAGCAGAAATGTCTAACTTCATAGGACAGCATTCTGTAAAGCGGCCAGACTGGGTCAGACCAAACACCCATTTAGCCCAGTGTCCTGTCTGCCCACAGCGCCAATGCCAGGGGCCCCAGAGGAAGGGAACAGAACAGGGAACCATCCAGGGAATCATCCAGTGATCCCTCCCCTGTCGCCCATTTCCAGCCTCTGACAAACAGAGGTTAGAGACACCATTCCTACCCATCCTGGCTAATAGCCATTGATGGACCTAACCTCCATGAATTTATCTAGCTTTTTTTTGAACCTTGTTTAAAGTCCTTGTCTTCACCACATCCTCTAGCAAGGAGTTCCACAGGTTGACTGTGCGCTGCATGAAGAAAAACTTCCTTTTGCTTGTTTTAAACCTGCTACCTATTAATATCATTTCTTAACCCCTGGTTCTTATGTTATGGGAACAAGTCAATCACTTTTCCTTATTCACTTTCTCTACCCCAGTCGTGATTGACCATGCGTACTCCTAAATGCCTGGGCTCTTCTCTTCCTGTGCATGCAGAGTTGCACACATGGAAGGAGAGGAGAGCGCCTGATTTGAGATCCACCCGGTGGCTTGCAGGCATGAATTTTGCCTGTGCATTTCAAAGTTGCCTGTGCCCTATTAGCTGTACATGTGGTGATGCTTTGGCTTCCCTAAAGAGAGGCTGCAGCTCCCTCTAATGGCTCAGAACCTGCAGCTTTTTGCCTCTCTCGTTTGGTTTTATCCCCGAGCTCCGTTTGTCCCATGCTTCAAGTGTTGCTGGGCTGGAGAAGCCAGTGACATGCGAGCTGGTGCAGGGAAGCATTTTGACGTACTCCAGGCCGGTCCTAGGTCGGTCGGACAGACTTCCATCTCTGACTCGAGGCCAGGCCTGCGGTCCGACGTGGATTCCTGCCCTTCGCAATCAATCACTTGGAGCAGCGAGAGGGTGACGGTGAAATGACCACAGTGTTCTCAGCGGCTAGTTAAGTTTTTCCAGCAGGGTCAAAGTTAATCTTCCCCCTTATCTCTGCCCCTGCGCAATCTGACGACAGAAAGCGGCATCACCGCCCCACGATGAAAGACCCATGGCACAGCCACAGCCAGTCTGTGGCAGCTGTCTCTGACTCGCAGGGCTGTATCGTTTCAGTGAGGACGTACCTCTCTAGGTCATCAGGTTGCCCCCATGTGGGTTATGGGCAGGGTTCCCTCTAAATTTTTTGCCATCCGTGTGCAGAATAAATTTGTGTTCTGTGCACCAAAGGCACATGCCGATGTGCACCACCAACAGAAACACACTCTGCCGGCTGTAGGCGCGCTGCTCATGAGCTGGGCAGCACCTGACTCTCTCCTGGGCGGCCGCCCGAGCGCTCAGCTGACAGAACACTCGTTCTGGGCTTCTGTCAAGCAATGAAATAGCCTGTGGGAGACTGTCTCCCTCGGCTGCTCTCGAGCCCGAGTTTGAGCTCCCTGCTCGGTTGTCACTTGGGCCTGAAGTTGGCAGGAGTTTGCCTGAGTTCTGCCCGGCGCATGCTGCCTTGCTCGTAGGACTAGGAGCAACTCCTGAGCTGTGGTCTGAGTGAGGCGGGAAGAATGGGAGTGTTTGCACAGGTCCTGCTCTTCTCCTGCTCCCTCCCCACAGCCAGGCCCCGGGGGACATAAATGCAGCGGGGGCTCTGCCAGCCTTTGATGTGACGAGCGTCTTTGCTTTTTCTCTTCAGGACTCGTACACAATGCCCCTGACTTCCATTCAGTGCTGGCACGTGCACTGCGAGGAATGCTGGCTGCGAACTCTGGTGAGGCACTTGGCTACTTCCTCGTGGGTTCCTAGACTTCTCCCCCTCCCGATGCATGCCCGTACCTCAGGGGAGAAGGCTCGTCCTTGATAGGAAATGGGCGAGGTGGGGGTCTGCGTTGACGGGGTACCCACCACCCCAGCCTGCTCGGAGTCGTGGGGTGGAACTGAGTGGCCCTGCTAACGATTTACGAGCTGGCGGGAGGGTTCGGGCTAAGTTCCTGTCGCTTTCCAAAGGCATTCCGCCCACCGTGCGGCTGCAGAATTGGATCCTAGCGTAGACGCACGTAGCTGGGATCAGTTGCCCTGCGCCGCACGCAGCTTCTAGGAAACCCAAAGAAAAGCGTCTCTGTAAGAGAGACTGTAATAGATCACCTTTTTTCTTGATACGGTTTTCTTCTCCTTTTCGGTCTACCTGAAACAGCGTTCTGCCATGTTGAAATAGCTTGGTTGGTTGCCTGGAAAATCAGTAAAATCGATAGCTCTCAATCCTTGGGATTTGCCACCTTGTTAGTTTCACAGGGACACTGTTGTGTTTGTTTAAAAGTGGGGTCCTTTTCTTTCCAAACCCTGACTTTGCTTGGCTTTTGGTTTGTTTTTTAAATCTGCTTTTATTTTCCGCTGACCCCAACTTTTCCATTTTGCTCGACGCGGACAGTGGGAATTTTAAGCGAGTCGCTTGAACACATTAGTGAGATGCTCCAGGGTCGCACATGGCATGCGGGGGATAGCACTCTTCGAAAAGCTGCTGCTGTTCAGTCCTGCAAAATCTTAGCTTTCCAGAACACACTGGAAATTTGGAGCTTCAGCTAACCAGGCGATGATCCTTTAGAGACTGTCATGCCTGCAGCAGTCGGTATTAATAGCAACCTTGGTAATTGGCCTCTCCCTGGGCTGTATTTTATGGCTCTTCACAACACCCAGTCCCTGCTCAGCTTACGCAGGCCTTTTTAGGCAGTTAGCTGCACATTGCAGACGCCGCGTAGCAGTAAGGTCTTTAGATGCATGTACGCGCCGTTGCCCTGGCTGAGCCTGGATATAATCGAATCCCTCCGTGCTGGCTGCAGTAGAGCGTTTCTATCCCACGCTGGATTTTACTTTCCCGTTCCCGTCGCCCGTCTTCTCCCCGCCGGCCTGGGATGGTCTCTTGAGTCCACTGCCCCTCTTGGGAGCCCTTCTAAGGCTTGGCCATGGCTTCTGTCCTGCGCGGAGAGACGTGTTCAGACGCAGTCTGGCCCCGCTCCACCCGCGGCTGTGTGGGGTAGATGGGGACCGGGTTAGCCATGTAGCCGCCACGCCCAGAGCATGGCTCTGAGCACGCAGGATGGCAGGGAACATTCCAGCAGGACGTAGGGCGAGGTGCTGGCACTTGTGTGGGGGAAGCAATTAATAAGCGGCCGCTCATCTGTTCCCCAGCCTTCCCCTCTCCCTGCAGCCGGCGGTTTATTAAACCAGGGCCTTTCCCAAGGCACGCTCAGACTCTCCCCCTTCGCCCGAGTCTCCCAGCCTGCGTTCTCGCGTTTCTAACGTAACCATTAAAATGTAGCCCGAAGACAGCAATAAAAACCCTGGAACGCCTTGGTGCTTTTGTGTCTTGATCAAAGTCAATGTGTGTAATCTCGTTAAGACTGCCCCCCCCCCTTTTATTTTATGAATTTAATGGCGTACAGCAGCTGGGCCCAATGTTTAATACTCGCCAACCTGCACTGTTCTAATTAAGGTATCTCCTTTTATTTCGGGCACAAAAGAGACGTGTTTTCTTTAACAAGCAAGGAGCTGTTGGGTAGTGTGGAATAATTGCTGCTGTTACCTTTCCCTGGGTAGAGAGCCAGCTCCCCACGGGGGCGGCAGGGGAAGCGGCGCACACATGGAAAGATTGGGCGGGGGGGCGCGGGAAGAGGGGCGACATTTTTCTTCTGTTGTGCAATAAACAATTTGTTGGAGTTAATGGGCGTTGCGGGCGGGTGAGTTGTGCCGAGCTTCCGGCCGCCGCTGAGCAGGCTGGAGCTCGGCCATCCTGCGCCGGGAGCAGCCTCGTTTTTCCAGGCACAGCTGAGATGTCGGGTTAGGTTCGGTTTTCTGGTGCCCTCGCTCGAGGCCTGAGAGGCAAGGCGGGGGAGTAGGAGAGGGAGCTTCCCGCGTCACACAGGAGGGCGCGTGCTGCCCGTGCCGGTCTCCGTGGAGCAGGTGGGATGATACCAAATCCTGAATCCTTTCTAGAGCCGTGTCGCCCCAGGGCAGAGCACCCCCGGACGCCCTGGTGCTCTCGACAGTGCTCAGGATCGGGCCCTGAGACCTTCGGCGAGAGGCATCCCGGGCTTCGTGCTGTGTGTGTCGGACTCCGGATCAGACCTGCAGAGTTGATCAGTGAAACCTGGGGGGTCATTTTTTTTTTTCCCCAACAGCTGCTCCCCCAGGCTCGCTGAGCCCCATGTTCTGCAGTGGGCGCGTAGCTCGCCCTTCTGTGAACAAAGCCTGAGCCCAGCTCCCGAGGCCGGGTTCGCGTGCAGGGGTGAGCCGAGCCGGCGGATGGGATCGTATACCCGCAAGCCTGGCTGGTGACAAGGGCCCCTCCCGCTCGCTCACCAGAGCGGAGCTGTACTTCCCCGGGTGCATCCCGAATGTGCCAAACTCCAGCGTTTGATACGGGCCTCTTCGTGCAACTCAGGCCTCTCTGAGGGGTGGAGAATCCCTCTGGGCGGGCACAGTCCGAGCACTTTAAACACGCGACCATCTTAACGGCTCACTCCTCGGCCTGCGCAGAGCAAACCCGCCAGGGCCCGAGGGCAGCCGTTGGCACACACCTGCGCTCTGTGTGGTTCTGAGGGTGTGGGTGATGGATGGTGGGGGGGACGCATGTATCCAAACCCAGGGACCAGCAGGGTCCTGCCTGCGTTTCCGGTAGGGACGTAAACGTTGGGGAAAATAGTTAACTGGTGAAGCGATAAAAATGGTGCCGTTTGCGCAGGCACAGGGCAGCTGGGGTCGGAAGTCTTACCGGGCGTGGTGGGGCGCAGCCGGGTCCTGCCAGGACTGCCGCAGCGCGACCAAGGTTCCGTGTGCCCACGGCGGGGCTGAATGCTTACCGGGTAACCAAATACAGCTCTAGTTTCCAGCGCGATCAGTCTCCCCTGTACCTCTTCGTTTGCTTGCAGGCTGGTTTTTCAGACCCTGTTTGCGGGCAGATTTGTGTGGGCGGGGCTCCTCAGCGCCACATGTGAACAGCAGCACCTCACACGTCCGGGAAGGAAGCGGTGTCCTTGTGCCCAGTTGACAGACAGGAAGACCACGGCACAAACCTTTCAGTGATGTTTCCCAAGGTTGTCCTGGAAACCTGGGCAGGGGGAGAGACCGAGAGTTGCTAGCTCCGTGGGCAAGCGGGGGAGTGCTGTGTTCCCGGAAGGAGTGGGGCTTCAGGCCGAAGGGGCGGGACTGGGACATGCAACCCCCACCCCTTCTCCAGCCGTTGGCCCCACCCGGAGCTCTGGCGGCCCGTTTGAATTGCCGGGCCCCAGGGCAGTTGCCCCCACTCATAAGAACATAAGAACGGCCGTACTGGGTCAGACCAAAGGTCCTTCTAGCCCAGTATCCTGTCTGCCGACAGTGGCCAGCACCAGGTGCCCCAGAGGGTGTGGACCGAAGACAATGATCAAGCAATTTGTCTTCAGCCCTCTCTCTCCAGCCTCTGACAAACAGAGGCCAAGGACACCATTTTATCCCCTGGCTAATAGGCTTTTATGGACCTAACCTCCATGAAATTATCTCGCTTCTCTTTACACTCTGTTATAGTCCTAGCCTTCACAGCCTCCTCTGGCAAGGAGTTCCGCAGGTGGACTACACGCTGTGTGAAGAACTTTTTTATTCGTTTTAAACCTGCTACCCATTAATTTCATTTGGTGTCCTCTAGTTCTTCTATTTAGGGAACTAATAAATAACTTTTCTTTATCCGCCCTCTCCACACCACTCATGATTTTATAGACCTCTATCATATCCCCCCTCAGTCTCCTCTTTTCTAAGCTGAAAAGTCCCAGTTGTTTTAGCCTCTCCTCATATGGGACTCTCTCCCGCTCCTTCCCCCCTCCTCAGCAGGCCTGGTGCAGGATCTCGCACATCCGGGCCTGAGAGGGTCCACGTAAATATTCGGATATTCTAAAGCCAGGTGGGAACTAGTGTGTGGCGCAGGCAAGAGAACATCCCGAAAGGATTCTTCAGCGTGATCTTTGAGAAACGCCTGCAATCGTGAGTTAAACGGACAATCCACCGGGACAGTCGAAAAACGTTCCCACGGTTAATTACCCAGCCCCACAGGAAGCCCACCGCAAGCAGGGGCTGCTCCCGGCATAGAACCCCCATCCTGTGCATACGGCTGGTGATACTTGTTCCCAGATGGATCCCTTTACAGCTAGCTGTATTAAAACACGCGCTATGTTTGGCACCCAGCTTACCAAGGGTTCCAGATTGCATGGACTCAGTCATCTCCTCTTCATCATCTACCACGCCCTTAATTTCACCATGGTTTTATGTTTGCCTCTGTGCCACTGATACAACTAGTGACAAAAGTCTAAATAAAACATTATTCCCTTTATCAACCAAACATGTCATCTCATCAAGAAAGAGATCAAGTTAATTTTCCAGGATCTATTTTCCATAAACTCATGTTGCTTTGCATTAATAATGTTACTCTCCTTTTAGTTCTTTATTGAGTTGAGTATCAGCTGCTCCATTTTCTTGCCCAGGATTAATTCCTTGGGTCAGACTATTTTCCCTTTTTAAAAATCAGAACAACATTAGCTTTCTGAAATGTCCTGTGCGCTCCAACACTTACTGAAAATCATCATTAACAGTCTAGTGAGCCAGCTCCTCAGACAGCTCTTTCAAAACTCCTGGATGCAAGTTACTTGGGCCTGCTTCTCTTGAACACCTCCAAAGATACTAGTGGAGTGGAAAGAGCATTATTGTCACCATGAGATGAGAGAGCATCTATTTTTCCCAAAATATAAAGCAAATATTTCTTGAAGACTTTATTGGTAATTCTAATATTTCCATCTAATCCAGTCCCATTATAAGAATTATTTTTGTTCCTAATATATTTTTAAAATTAATTGTCCTTAATTCTACTGGCCACAGATTTCTCTTAGTGTCCCTTTGCTTCCCTTATCAATTTTCTACAACTTCTAACATCTGATTTGTATTCATTGCTATCCATTTCCTCTTTCTTTCTTTAATATTTTTATTTTATGTTGCTGCCTTATTCTCCCACCCTTTAATTATCCCTGCCTTCTTCCTCCGTTGTGAGATTGTGGCATTTCAGCATCTAATTAGATGTTCCTAAATGCTTTCCAGTTATCATTCATGTGAGTTACAGCTCCAAGACCACTGTCTGTGTCTTAGGACATGAGCTCTGTGCGAGATGTGGCTGCATGGTAGTAGCGGATGGGAGAGCCTTCTTCTCGGCTCTGTGCAGCCAGACCTAGCACCTCCTTGGCATACTCATTCATCATCTGGCTAGTAGTTCTTAGATTTGAATGGAAGTATAAATGGTGGCCATGGTGGGCATGTTCCCCGGTGACAGCCGCGTGTCCCTGAATGCAGGCCGGGTGCTACAGGCGGCTGGAACTCTCTCCTGCCTGTATCTGGCTCGTGCCACATCCTTCAGGGCCTTTTCCTGATGCTTCCGGGAGTAGCAGTTCTCTTATCGTCTGCCCACGCTGGGCATAGCCCCTGCCTTGTAAATGTCTTCTCAGCCACGCGTGTACCTCGACTGCAGGGGGGAACAAAGCAACTCATGCACAGTCGAATGGCAGGCTTTGAAATGGGACCTATAGCACGGGGGGGGTCATATTTTGTGTACGCACATCCATACGTAGGGGCGGAAGTAGGGTCTAGTTCAGAGGCTGGGGAATACGGGCTCTCTTCCCACCTCTGGCGCTGGCTCTCGGGTGTCTTCCTGCCATGTGTTCTGCCTCAGTTTCCCCATCTGTAAAATAGGCTTACTAAGCCCCCTCTGTAAGCGTGAAGCCCTGTTGGCCTTAATCTCCTCTGCGTCTGGATAGTGCCGCCTGTTTGGAGACCGATCGTGGTTCATGACTAACAGGGGCAGGAACTGCCTAAGACCTGGCCTGGTGTTTCTTGCCTGTAGCTGGTTGCAAACAACCGCTGTGTAATGCTTTTTTCAGAGGCAGCTGTAAGGCGACAGGCCCCCGTCCTTCCTGGCACCAAATAAGCCCGAACTGCTTCTCAGCACTGCCGCGCTCGTTAATGTATTCTTCAAACTACCCACCGTGATTAGCCCGGTTTGTGGATCAATCACTTGCCAAATTTCAATTAAGGCGGGAGGGGAAAAAATTAATCCGACCCTGGTCCCAGCCCCTTTTCTCCGCCTTGCTTCAGCCCGGAGCAAACTTCTTGCCGCGGAGTTTTATAAATCAGTGAAAAGTGAGGTTTATAATGGAAAAGCTGAGATGGCCTTTACTGTAGCACACGCTGCTTGAACACATCAAGGCTTTTCCACGGAGCCAGGATGAAAGGAGCAGAAGGACCGGGGGGAGGGGGGAATGGCCGACAGGTGGGACTTGTTATTCCACACCATTTTTATTTTAAAGGAAAAGTTTAGTAACCCCAGCTGGCAGGTGAGTGGCGGGGGAACAAACCCTTTTTTGTTGTCCCTGTGCCAGGCATGTGTGCGTGTTTAATTGCCTGTGGTAATGAATACTGTACACCACCAAAAATGTGCTCAAATGCAAGGAAGGAGGTTGGGATTTGAGCACTTCAAAATGCCTCCCGAGTTGGAACGGGCGGTTCCGAAGGTAGCGCGTGTGCTGCTGTGTGCAGGGGCGTCCGCTTCGACAACAACAGTCACTGCTTTTTTCTGGGCTGTTGAACACCAAACATGAGTACCCGGGATTCCCAGAGACCTGTGTGCAGCCAGCTGCTTCCAGTCCGAGCCACAGAAGGTAGATACGGTGGCCTTGATCAGGCTCCGTGCACGCTCCTGTCCTGTCCGAAACAAGCACGGGCCAAACATTCTCCTCCCCCTCGCAAACTCTCCACCCCCAGGTGTTTCCCTTGGGGGGACCCCGCCGGCTGGTTTGGACTCAGCAGCCTGGAGAAGGTTCCGAGAGCGAGGGGAACATGAAGGCCTGGCTGGCGGGCAGGACTCTGCCCCCGGGGAGGGGGTGCCGCATTCGGGCGGGCCTGGACGTTGTTTCCACGAGACTCTCCAACTCCAACGTGGGAAAGGCGGTTCCTGCGACATGCCAGCTGGGCTGGAAACAACAATCCCGCCAGCAGCCATCCCGTACGGGCACCGGCAGGTTTGATCGCTCCCCCCCCCACCCGCTTTGCAGGCCGTAGGACTAGAGAAAGGACCGATTCATAGATTCTAACCCGGGAGGGGCCAGTGGGAGCTAGTCTGGTCGCCTCTACAGCCCAGGCCAAACCCCAGGCCCTAGATGAGAGCTGTCCCGTGCGAGCTCCCGGCGTGCAGCTGAAGGGAAGGGCAGGGAGGGAGCCGGGCGATTTCTGTGTGCTCAGGATGAAACTGCAACGGGAGCTGGGGTTTGAATTGCTTTCTGCCTCCTCCTCTCTTCCCAGCCAGCTCTGGAGCGCAGGGGAGTGGCTCGGCCCAGCTGGGGCCGGGGAGGGCTGCGGCCCAGCCTGCCCCGTGTTCCAGGGGGGCGTGCTGGTCCCCGTCCCGGGACGTGCGTGGGGCGGCAGTGGGTTCTCTCTCCCATGGGGCCACCTGAGCAGGAAAGGTGCCATTTACGGTTCTTCCCTTCTCTGTGTGCGGCTCCACCAGGCAGCCTCATTGACTGCAGGGTGCGGTCTGCTCTTCAGCACTGCCTGAGAGCATGGAGCATCTGTGGGGCGGGCAGCGCTTCCCCCCAAAGAGAGACAGCCCCACGCCATCCCGGGGGGCGGGTGCCGCAGGAAGAACCCTCGTCCCTTGTGTAACCAGCAGATCGGACGCGGTTTCCACTCGCTCTTCCGTAACAGCTGTTCCTGTTCTCGGGAGCGTGTCTGGGGAGGAGAGGGTCGAGGCAGATGTGCGGGAGCTCGCCACATCTGGAACGCCTGTAGCCCCTTGTGGCTGCTTCTCCCTTCTTCTTGCGGCACCTGCCGTCTGGAGTTAAGAACTTGCCTGCCACCCCGCCCTGAGTTCTGCTCACAAACCCCTCTGCCCCGCCGCAGACCGTGCGCCCATGCCCTCCTGCTGAGAGGGGAGGAGCGAGGCTGCAGGATCCCCTGGACTCGCCCTGGCCCCCGGGAGCAGGGCTCCGCTCTGTAGAAGAGCGGTGGCTCTTCTTGGCAGCTCCAGAATCCGGAGCGCAGACCCTGCGAGAGAGCCACTTGGTGCGGGGGGGGAGATTATAACCGTGGTGTCTGAAAGCGCGCGGACTGCTGCTGTGAGGCCTGCCTGCTGTCGCAGGGTGGGAGCCGCCCCGAGAGGCTCTGCTGAGGGTCGGCTCTAGTCAGGTGCTTGCCTGGCCAGCCCCGTGTGCCAGGCGCTGCGCGGGCAGGACAGAGCCAGGCCCTGCCCGGAAGAGCTGAAAATCTGCCGAAAGGAGACCCAGGGTGGGAGGGGAAGCCGAGGCTGAGAGCGGGGCAGGGACATGCCAGAGGTCACCGCGGAGCAAGGAACAGAGCCCGGCTCTCCTGGCTCCATCGGCGCCCGTGTCCTGAGGGCGCTTTGGGCTCAGCGGGTGGCTTTCTGTGGTGCCGCGTTAGGTCTGACTTGGAGGGGTCGAGCGCTTCCCTCTCCCACGTGGGGACAGCGCGGCCCCTCGGGAAGAGCCTGGACTTGGGCCATTCGGAAAGTCAGCGGGGGACAGGAAAGGAGGCCAAACCCGGCCCTCAGGGAGGAGTTTGCACCAGTGGCTAGGAACCCTGTGCGGCCTGAATCTGTCCGGGAGCCTGAGGCGTTCCCTGCTTGGGTGCGACGTTCCCTGCCCCCCCACACACACGCTCGTTCAGCAGACCCCTGCGCAGAGCCGAGCGGATGCTAATTCTGGCGTGAGCGCACGGCCTGCTCGTGTCTCGGGGTGCCAGTTCCCTCTGGCAGCCGTCCCCACGGCCTGGCCGGATCGAACGCCAGGCCCCGACGCCCACTTCCTGCCCTGGCCGCAGACGCCAACACATAAGAACGGCCGTACCGGGTCAGACCAAAGGTCCATCTAGCCCAGTAGCCTGTCTGCCCACAGTGGCCAGCACCAGGTGCCCCAGAGAGGGTGGACCGAAGACAATGATCAAGCGATTTGTCTCCTGCCATCCCTCTCCAGCCTCTGACAAACAGAGGCCAAGGACACCATTTTATCCCCTGGCTAATAGCCTTTTATGGACCTAACCTCCATGAAATTATCTCGCTTCTCTTTACACTCTATTATAGTCCTAGCCTTCACAGCCTCCTCTGGCGAGGAGTTCCACAGGTTGACTACACGCTGTGTGAAGAACTTTTTTATTTGTTTTAAACCTGCTACCCATTAATTTCATTTGGTGCCTTCTAGTTCTTCTATTTAGGGAACTAATAAATAACTTTTCTTTATCGGCCCTCTCCACACCACCAATGATTTTATAGACCTCTATCATATCCCCCCTCAGTCTCCTCTTTTCTAAACTGATGAGTCCCAGTCGCTTTAACCTCTCCTCATACGGGACCCGTTCCAAACCCCTCATCATTTTAGTTGCCCTTTCCTGAACCCTCAACACAAGGCACTCCAGAGCCAGTCCACTTCCTCCCTGCCGGGCTGCGTGAACCGGACCGGCCAGCGGGCGTTCCCGGCGTGGGGCAGCAGCAGGCTGAGGAGCTGGGTGTCCAGCCCCAATGGCTTTGGGTGCCATCCGTTAGTGTTTAAAGCCGGCACCGGCTGATTTCCTCAGCTGCTGCCCTGCTGGCTCGGAGCCGTCTCTCCCGTCAGCTGTCTGTCGCCCCTGCTCCTCTGACAACCACCCGCTTCGGCTGCCTGGTTCTGTGGCTTATCAGCCCCTCTGCCTGGTGGGAGCCGTGGCGGCTGGGGCACCAGCCACGTTCCCTTCCCGGCACTGCCTGGCCTGGCTCTGGAGCACCCCGGCAGCAGGTACCGGCTCCTTGGCATTGCTGTTCCTAGAGCTGCATCGTTGCGGGGCTCGGAGGCCGGGCCCAGGGAGTGCTCTGAACCCCGGGTCGTCTCGATCCGCCTCACTCCCTAGGAAGCAAGAGGGCCCCGCCTTGGGGGGGATGGACGTCTAGCCCCATGGACAGTGGTGGCTCCAGGAGGCTGAGCCCGTCCCCCGCCTTGTGGGCTCATGGCCCCCACCACGGCAGTGCGGGGTGGACGGGGGCCAGTGTGGGAGGCTGCAGTCACTCTTCTGGATGCCGGCAGCCCCTTCCGTTCCCTCCTTGTCCTGAGACGGGTCGGGGAAAACCGCCCCATGCTGTCCCCTCTGGCGCCGTAAGAGCAGCGTCTTCCCCCCGCGCCCTCGCGTCCCGGGCTGCTGGAAAAGCGCCGTTCTGTGTAACGTAACCCGCGGGGGGACGGACCCAGGACCCCCAGCCTGTGCCTCTCCTGCTCAGAGAGTGGTCCAGCCCTCAGCGGAGGGCAGAACTACCCAACCTGTGGGCTGCCTCTGACCCCCAGGGCCAGCGCTCAGCTGGGGCAGCCAGAGCTCGCGGGGGTGCTCTCGAGGGGGCTCCCTCGCGGAGGCCGGGCTCCGAGGGGTGTGGGGCTGGGAGGCGAGCCGAGCCGGAGGTCGGTTGCACTGAATTTCTGTTGCTTGCCGAGCGCCGACCAGCTCCGAGCCCCGTGCGTGCTGGTCGCTCTCGAGAGGAGCTGGCAGTGGCCCTGCTGCATGAAAGCGCTAATGAGGGTCACTCGCGCGTGGTTGGCCTCTCCCTCCTGTCCGGGGCTGGTGGCATCCACGGCCGCATTCCAGGTTGGCTGGGGAGAGGGCGGGAGCCTGGCTCCCCTAATGGAGGGCTCCTATGTGCTGTCGTCTCGTGGCTGCTCCCTGCCGTGGCCGGGCTCCCAGGCCTTTCCTGCATCCATATTGTCATCCCCACTCCTCCGGCTCGCCCGCCATCCTCCCAGGTGACATGTCTCTCTTTCCCTCCGCTGGCTGCAGGGTGCGAAGAAGCTCTGTCCTCAGTGTAACACCATCACGTCTCCCGGAGACCTCCGGCGCATCTACTTATGAAGGACCCAGCCGGAGGGCGGGCCGCGGCTCCCCGGCTCCTCCCACCAAGGGGGAAAGAACGACAACAAAAAGACGTTTTAAAAAAACCACAGACTCCTGATGTGGCCACGAGGGCGAAGGAGCAGCGGGGAAACCTCGGCTTCCGTGTCTCTCGTGTTGGGACCTCCCGCGGCGGCCCTGCAGCGGGCCAAACCAAACCCTTTGTTGTGATACCCCCTTTTTAAAACCCAGGATTTCCTTCTCCCCGGAGCTGGCTTTGCATCGCGGACGGCGTGAGCCCCTCTTGGACTGTGCTGCTCACTACACCAACCCCAGAAGGCTCGGAAGGGACCCTTGACAGAAAGATGTTAAATAACCTGTAATTTGTGTTTTGTTCAGTTTGGTCGGTTGGTTTTTGGTTGGGTTTTTTGTTTGTTCGGGTTTTTTTGTTTTTTGTTTTTTTTGTTTTTTTTTTTTTGTGGTGTTCTAGTGATTAAAAAAGGTTTAAAGAAAAAACACACGGGCAGAAAATGAAGCACATGTAATATAGATTATATATGTTTACAATGTTGTGTATAAATGGGATAGACACAAACATTACATACTAATAAGTTACCCTTCTTTTTGGTTGTATTTTTTTTTTAAGAAAAAAAATGAGCAGAGAACATTAAACCCATATTTTTCTTGGTTCTGCAAAATTTTGGCATTAAAGTCG
This sequence comes from Pelodiscus sinensis, assembly GCF_052426305.1. Classification (NCBI taxonomy): domain Eukaryota; kingdom Metazoa; phylum Chordata; order Testudines; family Trionychidae; genus Pelodiscus; species Pelodiscus sinensis. Next base: position 2,848,806 of record NC_143060.1, read on the forward strand.
TTAGTTTTAAAAAAAGTATATATAAATATATATATACACACATATATATAATATAAATGGTTTAATGTTCTGTGGTGTATATTTCCTCATTCAGATATGAAGTTAACAGCTTTTTAGTGATGGCTGTAGCAGTGCCCATAACTTACAGGACTTGTGGGGACTAGGGGAGATGGGGTTTTGTCATTCGTGGTAGCTAAGGGGGCTATTTCTAATCGAGTCTTTATCCCACAGACGGACGCCGACGTTTAGTTTCTCATCGGGGACGGGAGGGCAGTTGGAAGGGTCTGGTGCAGGAGCATTTGCCTCTTCCGGACGGGACGGGCGTTGAGATTAGGATGAACGCGGCCAAGGGTAGCTTGTCTCCAAGCTACAGTGAACCCAGTCATTGCCCACGAGAGCCAAGCAAAAATTGTCCAAGCAAAAATCAGCCATAGGCGTGTTTTGCTTCCACTGGAAAGGAATTCACGGCCCAGTGGCCAGGGTGTGTTCCCTGCGCTGGAGCGGTTCACGGCCCAGTGGCCAGGGTGTGTTCCCTGCGCTGGAGCGGTTCACCGCCCAGTGGCCAGGGTGCGTTCCCTGCGCTGGAGCGGTTCACCGCCCAGTGGCCAGGGTGCGTTCCCTGCGCTGGAGCGGTTCACCACCCAGTGGCCAGGGTGCGTTCCCTGCGCTGGAGCGGTTCACCGCCCAGTGGCCAGGGTGCGTTCCCTGCGCTGGAGCGGTTCACCACCCAGTGGCCAGGGTGCGTTCCCTGCGCTGGAGCGGTTCACCGCCCAGTGGCCAGGATGCGTTCCCTGCGCTGGAGCGGTTCATGGCCCAGTGGCCAGGGTGCGTTCCCTGCGCTGGAGCGGTTCACCGCCCAGTGGCCAGGGTGCGTTCCCTGCGCTGGAGCGGTTCACCGCCCAGTGGCCAGGGTGCGTTCCCTGCGCTGGAGCGGTTCACCACCCAGTGGCCAGGGTGCGTTCCCTGCGCTGGAGCGCTGCCTTTGCCTGCAGAAGAGGTTGCCATGCAGGGCTGAGCAGTAGAAGGAGCCTACAGGGTGGGCAAGGAAGGCTCTTGCTAGAGGCGTTTTGCTGTGCTACCGTCTTGTGCTCCCTGGCCAGGAGAGGCGTCAGACTTGCACTGACTTCCTTTGCTGCAGTGGAAGGGGTCTTCCAGCGCCTGCTGCACTTTCCTCCTCGTGCAACACAGCAGAGTCACTTCTGCAGGCAAGGCAGGGCCCCCCTCCCCGCCCCCAGCCTCGCTGAGCTAAGGTGAGCAAAGATTGCGATCCTCCCAGTCCGGGGTGGTGAGCCCCAGTTACCTTCTCGCTCCTTCCACAGGGGCATCTCGCGTGTCCTTCGCGTCCGGTCCCACAGCCTTGCAAAACTGTCGCCGGCCACGGGTTGCTAGCGACTCGCCCGTTCCCTCCGGAACCAAGAACCTAGGAAGATTTTTACCTCCCAGCAGGCACGTGACAGCCCTGGAGCCAGCTGAGTTTTTCAAGGCTGTGTCCTTGCTAATCAGAGGCCCACCCCGCTGGTGGCTCTTGGTGCCGGTTGGGTGACCTCGCCACCCAGCGCGGAACGGCGGGAGGAGGGATGTCGGTGAAGTTAACCTTGTGTTGCTGTTCCAGGGTGTCTCGAAAGCTGTCTCCTGCCAGGCAGCCCTCTGGCTTCATGGACCTGAGGGGGGAGACCAGAACACACTAGACGTGGGCACGTGGCAAGTCCAGGGTCGTGGTAAGGCCGTTGGCAAGCTGACCCCTGCTAGCTGGATTTCTTGGTGTAGGACCCCTGGCCACCCTGGTTATGCTGGCACCACTGGGGTTGACATGTACGAATCCAGACTCCTCCCCGGCACTGCCAAGGTGACTTGTATCTAGCAGTAACACGACGTTTGCTGCGGCACCTTGTCTGTGCTGCTGTTTCTGCCCCAACTTCCCTGCCTACGGGCGGGAGGTCTCCTGCCGGCAGCCAGCTTGGTCAGCGTCTCGCTGTTTGGCTTCTAAAGGACCCTGCGGCACAAAATAATTCGGTCAGGAGACAGATTTGTCGTCCCCCTTCCCTCCACCACGAAGACCCTGTTGTGTCCCTTGGAGCTTCCTGTCGCTCCAGTCTCGCTGTGGGTCTATCCGGGCGAACGTGGCCGTTCCCCGCGGCTGGCGTGCAGTGCAGGCCGCACCTTCTCGGGCGGTGGGTGGGAGATGACGGGGCAGATGCCGCTCGCCCTGCTGGGAAGCCGTAGCACTTATACCCTGGGAGAGACAGTCAGGAGGTTTGGGGGTTAATTTGGAATAATACACTCAGCCTGGTGAGACAGCCATGCCTGGCCCTGGCAGGACCGGGCTGCATTGGCCAGCAACGGCTGCTGCGCTTAGTCCCAGGGCTGTGGCCTTTGGGAATGGAGCTGGAGGTGATGCAGTGACTTTAGAGGCAGCGGGGAAGGGGCATGTGGAGGGAGAGCCCCTGAGCCCTGCCTTGCGAGGAGGCACCGAGAGCCAGGCTCTGTTTGGAGCAGCACCGTGTGTAAAACCGTGTGTAACCCGTCCCGTTTTATTTTCACGTCGCGCCGTCCCTGTTTTTAGGAAGGGTGGGGATCGGAGTCCCGTGCCGGCCTTCTCGGGAGCCAGCCGCGGTCCGCACCGCACGGCGCTCGCTTTCTCCCCTTCCACGAGCTTAAAATAAAAATGTTTAAAAAAAAAAAAAAAAAAGCAAAAGGAATTGACTGTTTGCCCAAAGAATCCCAATTGCACAAGGTGATATTCCAGTTGTGTCAATGATTGTGTGTCAATGTATATTCTATAAAAAGGTACTTGTCATTCCCGTTTGTAAACTACATTTGACATTAATTAAACGAGTATAAATCTTTCCGGCCTCGCCTTCCTTCCCTCTCTGCGTCTCGGCTCTCCGAATCAGGATGGGATGGGAATACGGTACAACCGGCATGGACCTGGGGCGACAGGCTCTGAGCACTGAGCCTGCTGGCCCTAGGCCCAGGCACAAGCAAGTGTTGTGGGGTCAGAAGGGTGAGCAATGTACTGCAGCGTGTACAGCTGCCCACCAGCTCCCTGGCGGTGGCAGGGGAGGTGACTGTGGTGGGAGGAGATGGGCGTCAGCAGAACGGTGGGAGATGGAGGCTTCTCCAGCCACCTCTGGTCTCTTCACCAGACTCAGCAGAACGGAGATGATCATACAATCCCAGGGCTGGAAGAGACCTCGGGGGTCCTCAGCTCCAGCCCCCTGCCCAAGGCAGGACCAACCCAACTCAATCAGCCCAGCCAGGGCTCTGTCCAGCCGGGGCTCAAAAACCTCTAGGGATGGAGATTCCACCCCCTCCCTCGGGAACCCAGCCCAGTGCTCCCCCACCCGCCTAGGGAAATCGTTTTTCCTAATCTCCAACCTACAAGAGCTGCTTGTTAACTTGAGCCCATCGCTCCTCGTTCTGCATCCGTCGCCACTGAGACCAGCCTCTCCCCATCCTCTGTGGAACCCCCCTTCAGGGAGTTGCAGGCTGCTCTCAAATCCCCCCTCACTCTTCTCTGCTGCAGACTAAACAAACCCAAACCCCTCAGCCTCTCCTCGTAGGTCGTGTGCTCCAGCCCCCTCAGCACTTTGGTCACCTCCGCTGGACCCTCTCCAGTGTGTCCACGTCCTTCCTGTAGTGGGGGCCCAGAACTGGACACAATACTCCAGATGTGGCCTCCCCAGGGCTGAATCAAGGTGCATAATCACGTCACTAGAGCTGCTGGCAATGCTCCTCCTAATGCCCCCTCATGCCATTCGCCTTCTTGGCTACCAGGACACCCTGGTGACTCGTATCCAGCTTCTCTGCAATCGCCGGGTCCTTTCCTGCTGAGCTGCTGCCTGGCCAGTCGGCCCCCAGCCTGTACCCATGCTTGGGATGCTTCCGTGAGCGTAAGCCAGTGGTTTCCTAGTCCAACCGCTCGGGCTCCAATAGAGTCTCAGCCAGAAGGACCTGCTGGGATGAGCCAGGCTGATCGCGCGTCGCTCAGCCCAGCCCCAAGAAAATCCCCAGAGCAGATCGTCTAGGTGAACATCCAGCCTTGACTTAGAAGTTGCCAGTGATGGAGGCTTCCCAGCCCTGGGTGAATTGCTCCGGTCGGTTCCCCCACCAAGCCTGTACATCTGCCGTCCGGTCCGTGGCTGGCTTCAGCGGCCAGCGATGGGATCGTGGCAGCCCCGGCTCTGCGGGGCGGAAGAGCCGCTTGTTAAGTATTCGTTCCCCACGTCCAACCCTCCCTCGGGTGCGGCTGTATCCGCGCAAGTGGCCGTTCTCCCGCTTAACTCGTCCCCAGGCACCAGTCCCCCTGGGATCGGCAAGCCGTGCAAAATCCGCATTGTATATTCATAGGCTGAGAGAGGAGCGGGCAGTTGCACTTTGCTTGAGTACTTCATTGATCTTTTTGAAAAAAAAACAAAAACCAACCACCCCGCTTTTTTCGTTCTTCGCTCCAGAGTCCCTGCTTTGCCACGCGTGTGCGCGCGCGCAAGGGCCAGTTCAGAGTGGAAAACCTGCATTTTAATGGTTAAGATTTCCCAGCTTGTCACAGGGAAATAAAACCAATTCTCAGTCCAAACCCCCCGCCCCGTGCAGGAGAGATTCGCGTTTCGCCCCGCTGTGATCTTCCCCTAACAAAGTTCTGGGCTGCAGGTAACTTGCCGAGGCTTGTGCTAATGAGGCTTTTCCACGGGAAGCTACAGTGTGCGGATACCCAGACCCTCCACGTGCCAGCAATGAAGGACGAGGGAAGGATTGGAGTGTAGGTAAGAAAATCAGGCCAGTTTGGAAAAAAAAGAGCCATAGACTGACCGACCCTTTGTCGCTAGGGGGGAGCAGGCGGCTTGCTTAGACCCCGTTCTGCTCTGCGCAGGGCCCGGGGAGAACACGATCCCTGGCCAAGCTGTGCCAGTCTCCTGTCCCCGTCAGCCTTGCGTCACCATTGCTGGGAACGTTCTGGGAACGAGATGCAAAATCTCCAGCCCTCAAATGTAGACGCGTTTCAGTTTTGTGTCTCCGGCTCTGGTGCAGCAGCAGGAGGCCGTGATGTGTTGGGATGAACCTGGAGCAGGGCACGGGAAGATCTGAGACTACTATGTGCCTATTCCCGGCCTGGCTCCAGCTGGCCCGCCGGGGGTCGGGTAACAGCACGCCGGAGAGCAGGGCCTGGCGGGCGGAAGAACTGTCCTGCAAACGCTCCGTCCTTTTTGGGCACTTGAAAATCCATCCTGCCAGTAACATCCCCACCACGTCCCTTTTGCATTGGATGCTGATGCAGAGGTTATGGGTTCCCCCGCTAGCCGAAGGGCGGCCTAAGGGACTCACGGAACCCTACTGTGTAGTATCCGAGGCCCTCCCGGCTTTCACAGGGTCAGCGTCACCACCCCGTGTGCACGGCCGAGCCCTGATCCCCTATTACCCAGCATCTGGGCTGAATAGATCGCTGCCCCCTGGTCTCTGAAGAACCAGGCGTAGGCCCGGCTCCCCAGCTTTGGTGCTAGTGGGGGATCCATGCCCACGTGACATGGAAGTGCAGGGACAAGCAGGCGCTGGACCGCGGGGTTGTCACAGGAGCCAGATCCTGCCTTTTGGGCGGCTGCCCTCCTCCTAACGTGGGAGGCCGGCGGGGCCGAAAGGGCAGGGTGGGCGTCGCCCCAGTGCTCCACGTGGCCTTGCTCAGCAGGGTGTGTTCTGCCACCCGTCTCCTCCCTCTCGGCAGGGCCATGCCGCTTCGCTCCCCTCCCCCGGGGCACCCCACCCGTTCCCAGAAACGCGCGGCCACGGCGGGATTTATGCAACGTCTAATGCGGTTACCAAGCAAACGAGGTTAACTCTGGCGCAGACAGATGGAAAATGGTAATCGGCCCAGATCAATCATGTCCGGCGGGGATGAAGAATGGCCTGCGGCCGCCGGAGACTCATGTCACTAGGAAAGGAACAAAAGGCAAGCGAGAAAACGAAGCTGCCGCATTGGTTCGTTAGAGGGGAGGGGGAGACACAGCACATGCTGGCCCTGAGCCTGGCCACGGTGCCGCAGGCTGAAAGGCTGCTGGCGCAGGACTTCCATCATCTTGGGAAATTTCGTGCTGTCAATGCCCACCCCCTGGGCGCGGGGGTTTTGCCAGCCTGCGGGTCGCTCCCACCCAGCACCAGCAGCCCCTGGTCCCAGGGTCTGATCGCTCGCCAGCGTGGAGCAGAGCACGCTGGTTTGGTATTACAGAAGAACATAATGGCCAGGCGGGGTCAGACCAAAGGTCCATCCAGCCTGGTGTCCTGTCTGCCCACAGCGGCCAATGCCTGGGACCCCAGAGGGCGGGAACACAACAGGTAATCCTCATGTGATCCCTCCCCTGTCACCCACCTCCAGACAAACAGAGGCTGGGGCCACCATTCCTACCCATCCTGGCGAATTGCCATCAATGGACCTAACCTCCATGAATCTACCTAGCTCTCTTTTGAACCCTGTTAAAGTCCTGGCCTTCACCACATCCTCTGGCAAGGAGTTCCACAGGTTGACTGTGCGCTGAGAGAAGAAAAACTTCCTTTGGTTTGTTTTAAACCTGCTGCCTAGAAATTTCATTTGGTGACCCCTAGTTCTTGTGTTATGGGAACAAGTAAATAACTTTTACTTACTCACTTTCTCCACACCAGTCATGATTTTATAAATCTCTATCATATCCCCGCCCCCCCTTAGTTTTCTCTTTTCTATGCTGAAAAGTCCAGGATTGTAGGGTTGCTCATACCCACTGGGCAGGGGGACTGTGACTCCGTGAGAGAACGAGACCAAAAAATGTTGACATTAGTAAACCAAGTTAGCTGTTGCACATGTTAGAAGCGGAATGGCTGGGTGTCTTGGCATACCCTTTACTCTGCCCATTGCACGGCCTGTATATTAACAACACGAAGTGTAACCTCGACATCACACTGCTATACCCCAGCAACACCGGCAGCATCACAGCCACAGGGGTGCTGGTGTGTCAGAGGGAAGGCACAGCGCTGCGAAGGGGTAGCAGCGTGGGGCATAGGACACACACCGTAGCAGTCGGTTCTGATTCCAAGCAGCGGGGGGCCGTGGTGCCACGGTTGGGCTAGGCTGTGAGGGAGCTGGCTCTTTCTGCCCTCCCGGGGGAGGATCATGACACTTGGGGGGTTCCTGGAGGAAAGAAAAGGGCTTCTGCCACCTGGGCACTTCAGCCCCTGGTCCTGCAGCCAGTTCACTGCACCCTCCCCGTGCCCTGGTCTCCCCCAGCCCCGAGTCTCTCCTAAATCGGCAGGGCCTGGGCCAGCCTGTTTGCTGGTGGGGGGCTCGTGGAGGGGACGGCAGCCTCCGAGCTGGGTTTTACAGCTAGTTCTGCACTGCCGGGAGGCCGGGGTCTCTTCGCTCTTGTGGCGGTGAGTTCCGCAGTCTACCCTCAGCTTGACACGCCTGCCTCGCCAGGGTCCTTGTGGGACGCTGCGCTGCTAGACACCACAGCAGGGATCGTGGGCTGGACTCTACGTTCAGTGCGGGAGCCTGGGCAAGAGCCAGAGCCCCGGAGTGACACGGGGTCAGCCACCTTTGCTGCAGATACCTGAGCTGGCAACCTGCCTGTCCCACGGGCCCATTGGCCTAGCCTCTGGGCACCTGGTACAGGACCAGGTAGAGCCCTTTCTCCAGGGGAGCGGGTGCTGACCCGTCCTGTGAGAAGAGCCCGGCCCTCCAGCGGCAGGGACACCCACCGGAGCAGGGTGTCGGCAAGAGACTCTAGGGCCCTGACAGCGCCCACCTGGCCCTGCCTCAGCCCGGGGCCTGAGGGACCTGGTCCAGACCCACCCGCTTCCTCATTCCAGCCATGTGCAAGCAGGTGGCTGCTACCACCCTGGAAAGAAGCAGGGAAGGGGCAACGTGGCCCGTGGCCTCTGTGGGCAATGAACGGAGCACGTTCCTGTGTGAGCAAAGGAGATTTTAACCCTCCTAATGGCATCAGCCTCCCAGCGCTTCCCTCCCTCCCTCTCTTCCTTCCTCTTACTCCCTCCCTCCCTTCCTTCCTCCTTTCCTCTTTCCTTCGATACAGGGAAGATAGCTAGAGAGATACACAGGGGCTGTATGGGGAAGGATGGATAGATTGAGCCAGACACAAGGTGCATGGGGATAGATAGATGAACAGCTAAAGACAGACACAGGGGCTGCATCTACACTGGCATGATTTTCTGCAAATGCTTTTAACGGAAAAGTTTTTCCGTTAAAAGCATTTGCGGAAAAGCGCGTCTAGATTGGCACAGACGTTTTTCTGCGAAAGCACTTTTTGTGGAAAAGCGTCCGTGCCAATGTAGACGCGCTTTTGCGCAAAAAAGCCCCGATCGCCATTTTCGCCATTGGGGCTTTTTTGTGCAAAACAAATCTGAGCTGTCTACACTGGCCCTCTTGCGCAAAAGGGCTGTGTCTAGACGGGCAAGTTTTTCCGCAAAAGCAATTGCTTTTGCAGGAAAAACTTGCCAGCTGTCTACACTGGCCACTTGAATTTCCGCAAAAGCACTGACTTCCTACTGTCTGAAATCAGTGCTTCTTGTGGAAATACTGTGCTGCTCCCGTTCGGGCAAAAGTCCTTTTGCGCAAAGGGCCAGTGTAGGCAGCTCAGATTTGTTTTGCGCAAAAAAGCCCCGATCGCAAAAATGGCGCTGGGGGCTTTTTTGTGCAAAACCACGTCTAGATTGGCATGGGCGCTTTTGTGGAAAAGCATCCGTGCCAATCTAGACGCTCGTTTCCGCAAATGCTTTTAACGGAAAAACTTTTCCATTAAAAGCATTTGCAGAAAATCATGCCAGTCCAGACGTAACCCAGGACTTTTGCCGGAACGGGAGCAGCATGGTATTTCCGCAAGAAACACTGATTTCTTACATGAGATCGTCCGTGTTCTTGCAGAAATTCAAGCGGCCAGTGTAGCCAGCTGGCAAGTTTTTCCCTGCCAGTCTAGACACAGTCAGGGTGTGTGTATGGACAGACAGGCAGGCAGAGGGGATGCTAGGCAGGCAGGGGGACGCGGGGCCCTTCCCGCTGCTGCGCTATTAAAGCGACGGCTCCGATGGCCACGCTCTGGGAGGGGAATAAACCCAGCGCGCGAGGCAGGGGAGGGGCTGGGCCTCGGGCAGGTTCACGCCACTCCTGTGACTAGGGCCCTGCATTTCCCGGGGGGGAGCAGCGAGACTCTCTTCGGAGGCCCTGCGTGGAGCTGGCCTGTCGCTGCACCGGGAGACGCCCCTTCGGCTTTCGGCTCATCCAGCGGCCCCGCAGTCAGGGCCTGCTGCTGGCTGGGTCCTGGGCAAAGGCCAGTCCCGCGGCTGGCTCGGCCGCCCCACGCTGGGCCCAGTCAGATCACCCCGAGGGGCTGCCAGCTCCCTGCCCCAAAGAGCTGCCAGTCTACGCAGCCAGGAGCGCTCGAGCCGAGGGCCGTGTCGCCGCCATCGCTGCGCCCTGCGAGCCTTTACCAGAGCCGCTCTGCGGGGGCCGGGGCTTTACTGGGGGGGGCTGCGTGGGGCCCGTTCCCTGGAGAGCTTGTGGGTCTGGGCCCAGGGTCTGGCTCCTTTCCGTGCCCCTGGGTGGGCTTGGCTGCCAGTGCAGCGCGGGGCCCGTCCAGCAGCCGCTCGTTGGCCCTGGGCGATTCCAAAGGGCCGACAAGGCCACGAAATCGCCTCCCGCCCGGCCAGCGCAGAGAACCAGACCCGCAGCGCCTTCGAACCCAGCTCCCTTCAGCATCGGCCCGGCCCTGGGAGGCGGCGGGAGCGAGGCAGGGATGCTGGGGCCACGGGCGCTGCTGGACAGAGCCACGGCTCAGCCTGGCGGGGGAAGGGGGCCCCCTTTGGGGCACCGGGAGAGGCCGAGCTGGGGGCGACGAGGAATCGGGGGCGGGGGGAGGGGCTGAGCTGTGCTCCAGCCTTTCGGGGTCCCTGTACGGCCGTTTCCAGCCTCCTTGGCACAAACGGGCCCCTCCTCCGAAAACAACGCGAGGCCCCGGAGCCGCCCGGGGCTCAGGCCCTGCCGCTCCCCGTGGCTGCCCCTGGCTATGGCCCCCGCCTGCTTTTCCCGGCGTGCGCCGCTTCCTGCAGCTGGCCCATAAAGCTGAGGCGAGCGGCAGCCGCTGCGCTCTGGGGGCCCCGTGGAGGTGACCGCAGGGGCCTTCCCGGCTGGCACGTCCCTCCCCCCGCACGGGGCTGCGCCTGGCTTTGCCTGAGAGGTGCCATGTGGGGCCGGCGGCCAGGCAAGCGCCAGCCTGGGCCTGGGCCCCTTCCATGCACGGGGAGGGGAGGGGCATGGTGGGGGGATCGCTCCCCAGCTCAGCGGCCCCTCCCTACAGCTTCCCCAGGGAGGTGCAGCCCTGCTGAGCCCCGACAGGCTCCCGGCCGCACCCCCGGCCCCGCTTTCCCGAACTGGCTGCGGCGCGTTCCCTGGGTCCCCAGCCCGCCTGGCTCCAGCAGCGAGACTGGCCCAGCAGACGCCTGGCGGCTGAGCCGGGACAGATTTCCAGCGCTAAGGAGCAGCACCAGAGCCGCCACTAGGAGGCGCCCAAAGCCCTGCCTCCTTGTAGGCGCGACCGGGGCTGTTCCCCTCGCCCCACAGTCGTCCGTCCCCCCCGGCTCTGGGCGATACAGGTGCTGTAACGACCGGGGGCATGACTGAGGGGGCTGTGGCCAGTCGGGGGCAGTGTGTGGCCAGGGGCACGCTGGGGGTGGGATAGTAGCCAGACACACGTGCCCCAGGCCTCAGCTCAGGGCTCAGGACGAGCCGTTTGCAAGGCGGCGGGATAGAGCCCTTGGGGTGGGGAGGGGCGTGTCTCCCTGGGAAATCGCTTTGTAAGTATCTCCCCTTTAATGGCAGCTGGTGCAGCCCTCTGGGCACGGGCGGTGTCTGCCCCCGGGGTGCCCACGCCAGAGCTCTGTCCTCCCCTGGCTCGAGCCGGTGAGATGACCTGGCTGAGGGGATGGGTTGCACCCTCAGCAAGTTTGCGGGTGACACTAAGCTGGGGGGAGAGGTCGATACGCTTAAGGGCAGAGTTAGGGTCCAGCGGGACCTAGGCAAACTGGAGGATTGGGCCAAAAGAAATCTGAGGAGGTTCAACAAGGACAAGTGCAGAGTCCTGCCCTTGGGACGGAAGAATCCCAAGTATTGTTACAGGATGGGGACCGACTGGCCAGGCAGCAGCTCAGCAGGAAAGGACCCGGGGATTGCAGTGGATGAGAAGCTGGAGATGAGTCAACAGGGCGCCCGTGTAGCCAAGAAGGCGAATGATACGAGGCTGCATTAGGAGGAGCATTGCCAGCAGATCCAGAGATGTCATTATTCCCCTTTATTCAGCTCTGGTGAGGCCACATCTGGAGTATTGTGTCCAGTTCTGGGCCCCCCACTACAGAAAGGATGTGACACATTGGAGAGGGTCCAGCGGGTGGTGACCAAAATGCTGAGGGGGCTGGAGCACATGACTTACGAGGAGCGGCTGAGGGACTTGGGTCTGTTCAGTCTGCAGAAGAGAAGAGTGAGGGGGGATTTGAGAGCCGCCTGCTACTACCTGTGGGGGGTTCCCGAGAGGCTGTTCTCAGTGGGGGCAGATGGCAGAACAAGGAGCAATGGGCTCACGTTGCAGGGGGGAGGCCTAGGTTGGAGATTAGGAAAAACTCTTTCCCGAGGCGGGTGGGGAGGCGCTGGGCTGGGTTCCCTAGGGCAGGGGTGGAGTCTCCAGCCCTAGGGGTGTTTCAGTCCCGGCTGGGTTGATGGAGGTGGGGCTGGTCCTGCTTTGGGAGGGGGCTGGACGCGATGGCTCCTGAGGTCTCCGCCGGCCCTGGGGGGGTCTATGATGCGCAGCCCCTACGGGGGACCAGCGCCACTGGGGCGCGACCGGCGCACACAGGTGCACCCGATAAAGCACAGCCAAGGGGGTGACGCTCAGCTGGGGTGACCCCCTCCCCTGCCACACGGGCTCAGTCTGGGAAACATCAAGGCCCCCGATGCCCTAGAGCCAGGGCTTTGACAGTGGGGCCTCCGTCAGGCTCCCCGCCTCCCACCTGCGGGCCCGGCTGGGCGGATCTATTTCCCTTGGGCCTGCAGGCCGGGGACTTTCTCGCGGTGTCCTAATTCCCTGTAATAAAACCTGTATCGAGTCATAAAACGCCGGCCGCCTCATTCACATTCATATGCTCCGTGTCACCAGGCGGTTCCCTGTGGCTGACGGTCCATTACACCCCTTCGCCGCACTGCCGCGCTGTGCGCATTCCAGCGTGTGCCGCCCTGCGAACCCAGCCGCCTGCCGGCTTCTCCTCTGCTTCCCTGCGGGCCAGCGCTCAGCCCGCCTGGCTGCCAGGCTCAGTGGTGTGGGGCCCGGCCCTCCCGTTGGCTAATTAGCGCGCCCTGGGCCCGTCGGGGTCCCACGTGCTGCATAAACCTGGCAGCAGCTGCTCAGCCCACCCCCCCCTCCACCAGGGAGATGGTAGCGACATCGGTGTCCCCATGTCACAGGCAGGGAAACTGAGGCACAGCCCGCAACTTGCCCACAGTCAGAGAGTGGGGCTGGTGCTTCGGTAGCTCAGGTCTGGGGGCATTGCTCTTTGTAGTACCCTCGCACCAGCCCCCCGCCCTGGAGTCCACAGCCCTGCAGGCAGGGCTCAGAGCGGGGGGCGGGGGCAGGAGAAGGCATCTGGGGCCCGCTCCGTGGTCACTGCCCCGGCAGTGGGGTTCCCCCTGGGCCCTCTGGGTGGCCCCTGGGTGCATGGAGGGGGGAAGCAGAGACATTGCAGGGGGCCTGCTCCCGCCCCACGCGCCCGGCTCTGCCTGGCCGCAGGAGGAAGGGGCGACCCCACACGGCGCGGTCGCAGGGCTGGGCCGGTCACAGCCAGAGGGGCCTGCAGGGCAGGGGGCTGCCCCGGGCAGGGGGCACCAGGCGGCTGCCTGGGTTCGGCTGCTGCCCGCAGGTGGGGGGTTGCTGACACCTGCTGGAGGGAGCAGGTATGACAGCGCCTGGCACCGCACTGCTCTCGGGGCAAGGGGATGCCCACCCAGGTCCCCCGGCCCGGGCTGCCGCAGGGAAGGGGCGCCAGGCATGGCAGCGAGCTCGGGGCAGCCTGGCAAACAAGGCCCAGCCGCAGGCCCTGGCGTGGCGGGAGATGGGAACGTCCCCTGCCCCCTGGCTCTGTGCCAATGCGCTGGAGACCCCGGGCACCCCCCTCTGCAGCACCTCCCCATGCAGCCATGACCCCGAACCCCAGCGTGTGGCCCAGGCCTGAGGGCTTCACCCAGCCTTGACACCCTGCCACTGACCCAAGCGCGGGTCCCCGTATTTCGCACCGGGCGCCTGGGACACTGGGCGGGGCTAGCCTGAGCCCCTCCCCCGCCTGGCATCACTGCCTGCACGAGCTGCCCCCTCGCCTCCCCACCCCGGCGCGGGGGTCACCACGCCCACGGACACTGCGCCTTCCCACGCACGCACCCCCCCAGGGACCAGGCGCTGCCAGCGCCCCCTGTGGGCGTGAGGGGGCTAATGGGGAGCACAGCGCCCCCTGTGGGCCTGAGGGGGCTAATGGGGAGCCCAGCGTCCCCTGTGGGCCTGAGGGGACTAATGGGGAGCACAGCGTCCCCTGTGGGCGTGAGGGGGCTAATGGGGAGCACAGCGCCCCCTGTGGGCCTGAGGGGACTAATGGGGAGCACAGCGCCCCCCTGTGGACGTGAGGGGGCTAATGGGGAGCACAGCGCCCCCTGTGGGCGTGAGGGGGCTAATAGGGAGCACAGCGCCCCCTGTGGGTGTGAGGGGGCTAATGGGGAGCACAGCGCCCCCTGTGGGCGTGAGGGGGCTAATGGGGAGCACAGCGTCCCCTGTGGGCGTGAGGTGGCTAATGGGGAGCACAGCGCCCCCTGTGGGCGTGAGGGGGCTAATGGGGAGCACAGCGCCCGCTGTGGGACTGAGGGGGGCTAATGGGGAGCACAGCGTCCCCTGTGGGCGTGAGGGGGGCTAATGGGGAGCACAGCGCCCCCTGTGGGCGTGAGGGGGCTAATGGGGAGCACAGCGTCCCCTGTGGGCGTGAGGGGGGCTAATGGGGAGCACAGCGCCCCCTGTGGGCGTGAGGGGGCTAATGGGGAGCACAGCGTCCCCTGTGGGCGTGAGGGGGGCTAATGGGGAGCACAGCGCCCCCTGTGGGCGTGAGGGGGCTAATGGGGAGCACAGCGTCCCCTGTGGGCGTGAGGGGGGCTAATGGGGAGCACAGCGCCCCCTGTGGGCGTGAGGGGGCTAATGGGGAGCACAGCGCCCCCTGTGGGCGTGAGGGGGCTAATGGGGGGCTAATGGGGAGCACAGCGCCCCCTGTGGGTGTGAGGGCACTAATGTGTGCTCCTTTAGCTCCATTGGCACCCTCATTCCCACAGGGGGCGCTGTGCTCTCCATTGGCACCCCCACATCACAAAGCATGGGGGGGCTGTGCCCTCCAATAGGCCCATTAGCTCAAAGATGCCCCCAGAGGGCCCCCCCCTTTCCATAGGGCACTGCAGCCAATAAGCAGCTGCTGGGGGCGACACTTGTATTTGAACCCCCGACCTGGCGCACTGAGTGACATGGCCAGATTCCTCCTGCGCTCGGCCGGGGCTCAGGGCAGGTCCAGGGCAGCCTGTGCTGGGCAGGGGTGTGGACGGGCCAGGCGTTGGCTGGGTGGGGAGGTCAGGCTGGGTCGAGGGCTTTCACTGGGGGGGGGGGGGGGCGTCCGCTGGGCAGCCAGGTCCGTGCGGGTCGGTGGCAGCCTTGGCTTGGCCCCACTGGAGCCTTTTCCTGCCACCCAGCAAACATGATCCCGTGCTCGCTGTTGCCCCCTGCTGGAGCCAGACCAGCCTGCACCACGTGAGAGTGACGGGGGCAGAGGGTGGCACACTGCACTGCCCCCCCACACACACACCCAGGACCTGCTCCAGGGAGCCGGCTCTAGCCTTTCCCTGGACCTGGGCAATGCCCTGGCCTGATCCCGGCCCTGCAGTTGCCCTCCACCCCCACAGCGTGGGCACCAGCAGCCGGCTGAACATGCCGCAGCCCTGACTCTCTGGGGCACCCTGCTCTCTGCCCGGAGCCGAGAACCCAATTACAATTGACCAGCGCGCACGTCCTGCCTGCCCTTTGACCCCGGCCATGTGGCCCGCGGAGGGCAGAGGATGGGGTGTCAGGTTTGCTAATGCCCCGGTAATGAACTCAGAGCAGCTGCATCATCGTGTCGTTTCACCGCGCCGGGGGCGCAGCCCAAACAGATCTATACGCCTGCATTAGGAGGCCACAGGCCCGGGTGTCGCGTTACCCCCGCATGGGGGGCTAAGTGCCAAGCCCCCGGGGAGCAGGCTGGGTGGCAGGGGCCGGAGGTCACCAGCGCTGCTGACTCGGGCGGATGCAGGCGGTGCCACGGTTGCTAGTTTACAAGCACTTTGCAGACAGGTTGCTCGAGCCTCCCTGGTCCCGCTCGCTCGACCCCCTGCAGCCTCTGCCCCAGTCTGGGCCATGGTCGCTGACACCATGGCTGGGGGACAGCCAGTGCCCCAGCTCTGCTCTGCCCTGTGCCCATGCTGGGCTCTGGCCTCCCTGCCTAGTGAGGGGCGGGGGGCTAGCTGCTGTTGGGAGGCTCTGTTGTCACACCCTGAACGCACATGGGCCTCGCCTGACGGGTGGGGGCTCGCATGCACCAGCGGTTACTGCAGGGTGGGACGCCTGGCTCCGGGGAGCCTGGGGGGATAGAAGTCGGGACCCCTGGGCTCTGTTTCGTGCCCTGACACTGACTTGCTGAGTGCCCTTAAGCAAGTCACATGACCTGCTCCGTGCCTCGGTTTCCCCTGCTGTAAAACCTACCTGAGAGAGCAGCCTGTGGTTCTGTGTGGGCCAAACACTTGCCCAGCCCTGCCTGGAGGGTGGCGTGGAGAGGCAGAAAGGAACTGTGCACACGCAGGAGAGGGTCTTGTAGCCGGTCTGCGTCCTAGGGGAAAAGGGGCAGCTGCAGAACAAGCAGGCTGAGTCAGCCCAGAACTGGGAGTGGAGGACGTGGTGCCCATGTGGGGAGTGTTTCAGGATGCTGAGAGGAGTGGGACTGAGCCTGGACATGCCCAAGACAAGCACTGGCCCTGAGGTCAAGGAGAATCTCCTTCTGCTATCTGTACTATAGGGCTTATGACACACAGGTGATTGGTCTGACTCTATCCAGTAGTGGGCAGAGACACGCCCTGTACAAAATGAAGACACACCTTTTCGGGCTTTTTTTATTTCAGTTAAAATAGACTGATCGTATTCATTTTAAAACATGCTTCTGTTGCGCTTGGGAGACCATGCCAGCAGCAGGGGGTGAGTGTGTGAAAACACGACTGGGAAGCAGACTAGAAACAGGAAAGCTGTGTCTAGACTGGCACGTTTTTCCGCAAAATCAGCCGCTTTTGCGGAAAAACTTGCCAGCTGTCTACACCGGCTGCTTGAATTTCCGCAAGAACACCGACGATCTCATGGAAGAAATCAGTGCTTCTTGCAGAAATACTGTGCTGCTCCCGTTCGGGCAAAAGTTCCTTTTGCATAAAAGGGCCAGTGTAGACAGCTCAGATTTGTTTTGCGCAAAAGCACATCTAGATTGGCACGTCTAGATTTTGCAGAAAAGTGTCCTGCCAATCTAGACGCTCTTTTCCACAAATACTTTTAATGGAAAACTTTTCCGTTAAAAGCATTTGCAGAAAATCATGCCAGTGTAGATGTAGCCAAAGGGGAAACAGGGCCCCTGGCAAAAAGCAGAGACAGAAAAACAAGTAGCCAACGAGGGTAGCTTGGATCCATCCCATTTCACTAACTGAAGGGGCTTGGTTCTCCCTTAGCTCCTCCGCTGCACTGTCAGCAGCAATGTGCCCCAGCTGACTGCGAAAGGGTCCCTGCCCGTCTAGCCAGGCTGCCGGCATTGACTCTGCTCTTTCCAGGTTTTTCTCCTATAGAATCGCCAGCTCTCCCCGGCACGCAAGATCAGGAGCCGGTCCCGCTTCCCACTCCCAGTTCACGAGCTTGGTTTGAGACTCGCCTCAAAGAATCGAACTTCGGGTGCTTTTCTGGGTTGCTGGGCTGTTTGCATGCTTCTCCCCACTTGAAACGTGCAATCTGAGCCTCTCCACTCATCACAGGTCTCCAGGAGGTGGGGCTTTAAGAACAAACGCTTCATACCGCAGTCCCTGGGTATTTTCCTTTCAGTGGTGCATCGAGTGACTTGTCTGCCTTTCCAGCTGCTCTGGGCCTCCGCTGGGGTTGGCTGGTCGTACTGGGCTTTTGGGTCCAGCCTTCCCTTCGTTCCTCTGGTCCCGGCTTCTCAATTGCTCAGCGTTCCCGAATGGAGAGAGCAGGCCCGGCTTCCCTGAGGGGTGCAGGGTGTGGCAGGCGCCGGCCTGACCTGAGTGAATGCTAGAGGGAGCAAGGGAAACATGGAGCCACCCACTAGACCACCGGCTGGTCACTGGAAGACGGGTTGATGGGTTCTCGGCCCACGTCCGCTTTGGAAGCCCTTCAGCGGGGAGCAAGATCAAATCGGGACAAACCTGAGCTGTCCACCGCGGGGCATTCTTGTGAGGCATGGTGAAGGGGTGCTGCTCTGCGTTTTGTGGACCCAGAACCCCAGCGTGGGCCCCTTGCACCAGGCCATGATGGAAAGACCAGCTAGAAAGGGGGCGAGGGGCAGAGGCAGACAAGGGAACCGGTGCCCTGGGAGGAGCAAACTGCTTCCAAGCCAGGCAGGGGACGCGAGGCCTGTCTTCGGGGCAGGCCTCTCCCCAGTGGGGCTGCTAATATTTTATTTAAAATATCTTTAAAAAGTGGAGGGCAGTGATGTATCGACTGTATTGAGAAAATGCTAATGTGTAATAGTGCGTGTCAGGGGGCTCGTCCATCACCCCGCGCCGCCTTCTGGGGGATCCATATCTAATTAACAGTAATGAATGAGGGCGCTGGGCGGCCGACAGCCCGCCAGTTTGTTATGGAAATAAGGCAGGCCCATTAGGCAAAACACTTAATTAAACAAACCGGCCTCCAAGTGGAGTCGGGCTGGGTGGGGTCTGGGCCCGTCTCAGAACAAGCATCGGGGCAAATAGAGACGCCTTCGTTGTTGTGGGGAGGTGACAGGCAGCTTGTCTGGGTCTGGCTGCCCACTTCTGCTGTGTGTTCACACACACACGCACATGCACACGGTCCCTATAAGCACGTGGGGACCACCCAGCAGCTTAGCAGAGCGCCCACAGTGCCCAGTCAGCAGCATGTGTTTCTACTGGGGGTGCACATCTACCCATCCCTCGGTGCATAGAACAATATTTATTCTGTACATGATGGAAACATTAGCGTGAATCTTGCCCCACACCCATGTACCCACACACCGTAAATACCCCCCACGCCCACAGCCCCATTCCAGCCGTGCCTCGGCAGCCATGCCAGCTCACACACTGCATGCTCCCACCCATGGACTGGAAGACGGCGCCTGTGGGAAAAACCTCTGGGGGTTTGTGCTGGAGCTGCCAGAAAAAGGGGAGCGGCTCAGGGTCCCACGCTCGGGGCTTTGCAAGGTGAGCTCAGTCCAGTGTGCTCCACCGTAGGCCGGGAGAGGAGATGGGTGCTCACCAGTGACCCCTCTGGCTGAATGCAGAGCAGGGTCCCCGGGCTCCAAGCCTCCCCCTTCCCCCCCACACACACACCCCGTCATCTTTACTGGCTGACAGGCTGAGGCTTCGTCTACACTGCAGTGCGTATCCTGAAATAGTGATCCTGCGTCCTAACAGCAAGCCCGTTATTTTGAAATCTCACAGGCTCGCTCTTCCGACGTCCCTGCAAACCTCACTCCATAAGGAGTAAGTAAAGGACGTGTCGGCATAGCGGGTTACTTTGAAATGGCAAAAGAAGGGATTTCAAAATTGACTCAAATTAATCTATGCAGTTGGCAGAGCCCACACTCCGTAGCTTATTCCGAGAGACGGGTGCGGTGTGGGTGCACCCTGAGGCTATGTCTACACTGGCAGGTTCTTGTGTAAGAACATCTTGGCTGCATCTAGACTGGCAAGTTTTTCCGCAAAAAACCTGCCAGCTGTCTACACTGGCCGCTTGAATTTCCACAAGAACAATGACAATCTCATGTAAGATTGTCAGTGTTCTTGCGGAGATACTGTGCTGCGCCCGTTCGAGCAAAAGCCCTCTTGCGCAAATGCTTTTGCGCAAGAGGGCCAGTGTAAACAATGCGGTATTGTTTTGCGCAAAAAAGCCCCAATCGCGAAAATGGCGATCGGGGCGTTCTTGGCAAAACCGCATCTAGATTGGCATGGACGCTTTTCCGCAAAAAGTGCTTTTGTGGAAAAGCGTCCTGCCAATCTAGACACTCTGGCTGTGTCTACACTGGGCCACTTATTCCGGAAAATCAGCCACTTTTCCGGAATAAGCTGCGAGCTTTCTACACTGGCCCTTGAATTTCCGGAAAAGCAACGATGCTCTACTGTACAAAATCAGCCGCTATTCCGGAAAAACTATTCTGCTCCCGCTCGGCCATAAGTCCTTATTCCGGAACACTGTTCCGGAAAAGGGCCAGTGTAGACAGCCCAGTAATCTTTTCCGGAAAAAAGCCCCGATCGCGAAAATGGCGATCGGGGCTCTTTTCCGGAAAAGCGCGTCTACATTGGCCACAGACGCTTTTCCGGAAAAAGGGCTTTTCCGGAAAAGCAGCCTGCCAATGTAGACGCTCCTTTTCCGGAAAAACTGAAAACGGAATAGTATTCCGTTTTAAGCAGTTCCGGAAATTCATGCCAGTGTAGACACAGCCTCTTTTCCACAAATGCTTTTAACAGAAAAACTTTTCTGTTAAAAGCATTTGCGGAAAATCATGCCAGTCTAGACGCAGCCAGATAGGTCTCTGGCCCGATGTCTGACGCTTGCCCCTGCGGGGGCCAGGGAGTGCCGGGGCTGGCTCCGTGGTGCTGTCTGGTGGGCTGAGCTGGCTGAAGTGGGGGAAGAACAGCTTCATTCACATGCACCTCATGCCAGCTGTGACGCGAGGCCCCCCAGACCCTGGCTTCACGGGCTCACGCATCAGTGGGCGCAGAGGCACCGAGAGGCCAAATGCCGATTTCCAATCCCATGCATGTACTTGGCTCCCGGTCTATCGACACTCGGGCAGTGGGGGCTCAAGGTTAATTCCTTATCAATACGCTATTGTCAGCTCGTTAATCAAAGGAGGAGGTCGGAGGCTGGGGGGTGCTGAGGCATGATGGCATCTCCAGGCCAGAACCCAGCACGTGGCAGGACTTTGGGGAGGACAGCAGCCTCATCTGTGGGTGGTGTGGTCTGCAGCCTGCCTGCTGCTCCAGGCCTGGCCTAGACACTCGCTGGGGATTTAAATGAAAGCTGAAATTACCGTCCATCCGTAAACACTCATGGGAGGGGGCTGCAGCAGTGTGTTTTCTGGGACCTCCCATGAGCTTTGATCTCCTGCATGCCTTATGCCCACACACCGGCTGCATACACATGTCACCTGTCCTTAGACACACACCCAGCCATGCACACAGAGACCTGCACAGCCACACACAGGCAGGCTCGTGTACGCGCGCACGCACGCGCACACACACACACACACACAAACCCTTACTGACCTGTACAGAGATGGAGAAGACCCGCTCCCTGACGCAATAGTGCCCTGCACCCAGCCCTGCACACACAGTCAGCACAGGGGATGTACCTGCAAACAAGTTCTCGCTTGTATGCAACGGACACGCTCATTTTCATACCATCATTGCGTTACTACTAGTTGCGACCAATGTCCCCTCTCATCTTTTCCATCCCTGTGCAGAATAAATGTTGAAGTGCACCAATGCACGTGTGAACGTGCACCACCAAGAGAAACAAAACCCAAGAGTGGGCACTCTGCTAATCAGCGGGGCAGCCTTGGAGTCTCTTGGCCGCACAAGCGCACAGCATACAGGGAATCATAGAGTCATAGAATACTACGACTGGAGGGGACCTCGAGAGGCCATTGAGTCCAGTCCTTTGCCTTCATGGCAGGACCAAATACTGTCTAGACCATCCCTGATAGACATTTCTCTAACCTGCTCTTAAATATCTCCAGGGATGGGGATTCCACAACCTCCCTGGGCAATTTATTCCAGTGTTTAACCACCCTGACAGTTAGGAACTTTTTCCTAATGTCCAACCTAAACCTCCCTTGCTGCAGTTTAAGCCCATTGCTTCTTGTTCTGTCCTCAGAGGCCAAGATGAACAAGTTTTCTCCCTCCTCCTTATGACACCCTTTTAGATACCTGAAAACTGCTCTCATGTCCCCCCTCAGTCTTCTCTTTTCTAAACTAAACAAACCCAATTCTTTCAGCCTTCCCTCATAGGTCATGTTCTCTAGACCTTTAATCATTCTCGTTGCTCTTCGCTGGACCCTCTCCAATTTCTCCACATCTTTCTTGAAATGCAGTGCCCAGAACTGGACACAATACTCCAATTGAGGCCTAACCAGCGCAGAATAGAGCGGAAGAATGACTTCTCGTGTCTTGCTCACTGTGACGGCGCGTTGGGGGTTCCCCGTCTCCTGCACCCCGAAATGGCACAAACAGACTGCACCAGCCGGTGGAATAGAGGAAGTTTATTGCCTCTCCAGGATACAGCACAGCACAGATGTAGTCTGGCCACAGAGCTGGGCTAGGATGCCTCAGGCCCCCTTGAGATGGGGGAGACTGGGCCCCTAAACTCCAGCCCCTTCTCCTAGGCTCTCCTCCATGCTCTCCCACAGTAACTAACTAAATTCCCTTGCAGCCCTGCCCCCCAGTCAGGGCCGCATTCCACCTTCCTTTGTTCCTCTCCATGGGGGGTGTCTGGCCACTGGTTCAACAAGTTTGGCATTACCTCTGCCTAGCGAGGTTTTCCCTGCTGGGTCTTGCTCCAGACAGCAGGGGTCACCACAGCCCAGCAATTACCCCCACTACGTCACAGTTCTCCCCCCTCCGAGAGCGAACTGAGCAGGGTCACTCCGCTCGTGACCTAGGGAAGTTCGGGTCCTCTGCGTGGGAACCCGCCCCGGGGACATGGGTGCTCCCCTTGACTCAGGCCGGCTGTGGCAAGGCCCCACATGAGCTGGCTTCCCTCTGTCCACTCGCCGCCCCGCTCCAGGGCGACTGGTGCAGGCCTGTCCTCGGGGGTCACACCCACCCTTCCGCTGGCCTTGATCTCTGGCCAGGGTCTCTCGGGCCGGGGCCATGAGCCCAGTGAGCCTTCTCTGGACAACCAGCGCGGCTTCCACCCCCGAAGCTCCATCCAGGGAGGTCTTCTCCTCCCATAACTCTCTCAGCAAGCCCAGAGGGTCTATCTGGGGTAGAGACCCCCAAGCCGCTTTCCTCCTGTCTTGGGCCTTCCCGCCCCTCTGGCAGGAGTCACAGGACCGGCAGTACCGCTGCACGGCTGTAAAGATTCCCGGCCAATAGAAGTGCTGGAGCAGCTTCAGCCGGGTGCTCCGGATCCCCCGGTGGCCCCCAACGGGGACATCGTGGGCCAAATACAGCAGCTCGAGGCGATACTTTCGGGGGACGACCAGCTGCCGCTGGACCCCCCATGCCCTCGCCTTCCTGGGGGGGAGCCACTCACGGAACAGGAGCCCACGCTCCCGCAGGAATCTCTCCTGGCCACCTCTCCCCCGGGGCTGAGCTGCATGGAGGCCAGCCTGGTCCCTCAGCCTCTGCAAGGAGGGGTCTGCCTGCACCTCAGCCTGGAATTCAGCTGCTGAGGCAGGGATCGGGACCTGTCCCCCACCTCTGCCTAGGTCCGGAGTCCCAGCCTGGCTGGACCCCGTGTCCACTGGGATGGGACCCTGAGGACGCTGCCAGGAGTCCTTCCCTGGACCCACGTTGTCAGCCCCCCGCTGGCTCTGGCTCCGGGTAGTGACTAGAGCCCGCTGGGATTCATGGGGCCACTCCTCTAGGTCATTCCCCATCAGCACCTCGGTGGGCAAGTGCGGGTGCACCCCCACTTCCTTGAGGCCCTCCTTGGCCCCCCATTTCAGATGCACCCTGGCTACAGGCACCTTAAACGGGGACCCGTCTATGCCCTTCAGGGTCAGCTGCGCGTGGGGTAGTATCCGCTCCGGGGCCACTATGTCGGATCGGGCCAGAGTCACCTCCGCCCCCGTGTCCCAGAAGCCCGTCACCTTCCTACCATCCACCTCCAGGGGTATGAGGCACTCGCTCCGCAGGGGCCGTCCTGCCCCCACCCGGTACACGGAGAAATCCGCCTCCTGAGAATCAGACCTCCCAGGGGAGGTGCACTGAGCATCCTTCCCCTCTCTCTGAGCTGAGGTTTGCCTGCCAGCCCCTGCCTCTGGGGCAGCCTGCCCTTCCTCCCGCCCCAGCCAGTTAACCCTGGAAAGTCCCCGGTCCTGGGACCTGGTGCACTGAGCCCTCTTGTGGCCTTTTTGCCCACAGCGATGGAAAGTTAGGCTTTGGGTTGTCTCTGTCCAGGCCCTGGCTGGTTCTCCGGGGCGCAGACGACCTGTTCCTTGGTCTCGCCCCGTAGTTGACTCCCTCCGTCGCTCAGCCGAGATCCGGTCTCTGCGCGGTTCCCTCTCTCTCCGGGACTCCCGTTCACACCCGGACCGGCTCTCCGTGAACTCATCCGCCAGTCTCCCGGCCTCCTGGGGGTTCTCTGGTCTCCAGTCCTTGAGCCACAGCCTCAGTTTGGGTGGGCACGCTTCATAGAACTGCTCCATCATGACCAGCTTGAGCAGCTCCTCTGCGGTCTGGGCTCCGACTCCAGACACCCACTTGCGGCAGTATTGCGCCAGGCGGGAGGCCAGGTCCACATAGGTCTCCCGTGGCCCTTTCTGTACCCCCCAGAACTTCTTCCTGTACATCTCGGGGGTCAGCCCGAACTTGTGCAGCAGGGCCTCCTTGACTCGGTTGTAATCCCCTGGCTGTAGGTCCTCCAGCTGACTGAGCACTCCGGCCGCCTCCTGGTTCAGTGCGGGGATGAGCTCCTGCAGCCAGTCAGCTGGGGGGACCCGTTGCAGTCCACAGGCCCTCTCAAAGGCACTGAGGAACCCGTCTATGTCACCCATGTCCTTCAGTTGGGCCACCACGAGCCTCTCCAAGCGTCTGGCAGTCCTGGGACCCTGGGGCCCATCCGCACTTGGTGCAGCCGGTGCCCCGCCGGTTCTCCGCTCTGCCATGGCCAGCTCATGCTGTCGCTGCCTCTCTCGATCTTGGCGCTCCTTCTCTCGGTCCTGGCGGTCCTTCTCTCGGTCCTGGCGGTCCTTCTCTCGGTCCTCTACTTCCAATTCCCTGATCCGCAGCTGGATCTCCAGCCGCCGCAGCTCCGCTGGGCTGGCCCCTGCCCTAGATGGGCTACGGCTTGCAGGCCTCCCGGGAGACGCTGTCTCATCTCTCCGGTGGGTTCCAGCGCTCCTCCCCCTCTCTGAGCCTGACACACTCTCAGGGGGGGTCTGGCTGCTTCCCCTGGGGACAAGATCCTGGCCCTGTGGCTGGTCATTATCTTCCAGCTGGGCAATCAGCTGAGCCTTGGTTGCTTTCTGCACAGGCAAGCCCCTCTCTCTGCACAGCCCCACCAGCTCTGCCTTCAAGAGTCGGGCGTAGGCCATCTGCCCACTGGGCCTCTCGGTGCAGACTCACCAGTCTAGTGCTGCAGCGCCCCACGATTCCCAGGAACCGCTTCGCTCTGTCTCCAGCACGCCTGGCTCCAGGGCTCTTGCTTCTCCTGCGCCTTGTCACTCGCCGCTGGAAGCTCCAACCACGGGGTGCAGTGCATCCCACTTCTGACACCAGTGTGACGGCGCGTTGGGGGTTCCCCGTCTCCTGCACCCCGAAATGGCACAAACAGACTGCACCAGCCGGTGGAATAGAGGAAGTTTATTGCCTCTCCAGGATACAGCACAGCACAGATGTAGTCTGGCCACAGAGCTGGGCTAGGATGCCTCAGGCCCCCTTGAGATGGGGGAGACTGGGCCCCTAAACTCCAGCCCCTTCTCCTAGGCTCTCCTCCATGCTCTCCCACAGTAACTAACTAAATTCCCTTGCAGCCCTGCCCCCCAGTCAGGGCCACATTCCACCTTCCTTTGTTCCTCTCCATGGGGGGTGTCTGGCCACTGGTTCAACAAGTTTGGCATTACCTCTGCCTAGCGAGGTTTTCCCTGCTGGGTCTTGCTCCAGACAGCAGGGGTCACCACAGCCCAGCAATTACCCCCACTACGTCACACTCACAACACACCTGTTAATATACCCCAGAATCATGTTTGCTTTCTTTGCAACAGCATCACACTGCTGACTCATATTTAACTTGTGGTCCTTTATAATCCCTAGATCCCTTTCTGCCGTACTCCTTCCCAGACTGTCGCTTCCCATTCTGTATGTGTGAAACTGATTGTTCCTTCCTAAGTAGAGCACTTTGCATTTGTCTTTATTAAACTTCATCCTATTTATCTCAGACCATTTCTCCAATTTGTCCAGGTCATTTTGAATTATGACCCTATCCTTCAGATTAGTCGCAACCCCTCCCAGCTTGGTATCATCTGCAAACTTAATAAGTGTACTTTCTGTGCCAATATCTAAATCGTTGATGAAGATATTGAACAAAGTCGGTCCCAAAACAGACCCCTGTGGAACCCCACTTGTTATGCCTTTCCAGCAGGATTGTGAACCATTAATAACTACTCTCTGAGTACGGTTATCCAGCCAGTTATGCACCCACCTTATAGTAGCCCCATCTAAGTTGTATTTGCCTAGTTTATTGATAAGAATATCATGCAAGACTGTATCAAACGCCTTACTAAAGTCTAAGTATACCACATCCACTGCTTCTCCCTTATCCACTCATTATCCTGTTAAAGAAAGCTATCAGATTGGTTTGACATGATTTGTTCTTTACAAATTCATGCTGGCTGTTCCCTAGCACCTTGCCACTTTCCAAGTGTTTACAGATGATTTGCTTAATTACTTGCTCCATTATCTTCCCTGGCACAGAAGTTAAACTAACTGGTCTGTAGTTTCCTGAGTTGTTCTTATTTCCCTTTTTATAGATGGGCACTAGATTTGCCCTTTTCCAGTCTTCTGGAATCTCTCCTGTCTCCCATGATTTTCCAAAGATGATAGCTAGAGGCTCAGATACCTCCTCTATCAGCTCCTTGAGTATTCTAGGATGCATTTCATCAGGCCCTAGTGACTTGCAGGCATCTAACTTTTCTAGGTGATTTTTAACTTGCTCTTTTTTTATTTTACCTTCTAAAATTACCCCCTTCCCACTAGCATTCACTATGTTAGGCATTCCTACAGACGTCTCGGTGAAGACCAAAACAAAGAAGTCATTGAGCATCTCTGCCATTTCCAAGTTTCCTGTTACTGTTTCTCCCTCCTCACTGACCAGTGGGCCTACCCTGGCCTTGGTCTTCCTCTTGCTCCTAATGTATTTATAAAACGTCTTCTTGTTTCCCTTTATTCCCTTAGCTAGTTTGAGCTCATTCTGTGCCTTTGCCTTTCTAATCTTGCCCCTGCATTCCTGTGCTGTTTGCCTATATTCATCCTTTGTAATTTGTTCTACTTTCCATTTTTTATATGACTCCTTTTTTATTTTTAGATCATTCAAGATCTCATGGTTAAGCCAAGTCGGTCTTTTGCCATATTTTCTATCTTTCCGACATCGGAATAGCTTGCTTTGGGGCCCTTAACAATGTCCTTTTGAAAAACTGCCAACTCTCCTCAGTTGTTTTTCCTCTCAGTCTCAGTTCCCATGGGACCTTACCTATCAGCTCTCTGAGCTTACCAAAATCCTCCTTCCTGAAATCCATTCCTTCTATTTTGCTGTTCTCCCTTCTACCTTTCCTTAGAATTGTGAACTCTGTGATTTCATGATCACTTTCACCCAACCTGCCTTCCACTTTCAAATTCTCAACCAGCTGAGAGCTCAATGGGACTTGGACACCTACATCTTTTACGCATCTCGCCGGTTGTATCTTTGCAGGGACTCTCTCTACGTTGGTGATTTGCTCTGCTCAGCACCTATGCGCTTGTGAAATGGTTCTCAGCAAGGAGATTCAGGAAGGGAGCAGATTTACTGGTGTCTGCAACTGCTTCTCAAAATAGCCCCCTCACTGAGCCAGAGAGAGTGTGCATGCTCTGGAGCTTGTCAAACGAGGACTCCTAGCACCCTCTGGTGACTCTGGTGTAATATTGCACTGGGTAGCCTGGGACCTCTGAAATGCTGCACGTTTGGGGGTTGGTTTGTTACAAATAAAATTATCTCTGGGCACAGAATCCTGGTATTTCTGCCGTCCCCAGTTTTGGGCGTATTCAGCGCATTTAATTCAAAACTGCGCAGTGCAGCATGGAGGCCACGATTCCAAAGGGAAGAGAAGGCATTCTTCCCCTCTACTTTGCACTGAGTCGGCCTCAGCTGTGTCCAGTGCTGGGCACCACATTTTAGGAAAGAGGTGGGGAAATTGGAGAAGGTCCAGAGAAGAGCAACAAAACTGATTAAAGGTCTAGAAGATATGACCTCTGACCTTTGTCAAAGCCTCCCAAATTGAAAGCCTGTTTGTTTAGTTTGGAAAAGAGAAGACTGAGAGGGGAGGTGATAACACTCTTTTAGGTTCTTGAAAGTTGCGAACAAGGAGGAGGGAGAAACATTATTCTCCATAACCTCTGAGGACAGGACCAGAAGCAATGGGTTCAAATCGCAGCAAGGGAGGTCTAGGTAGGACATTAAGAAAAGCTTCCTGCCTGCTCAGAGAGGTTAATCTCTGGAATTAATTGCCCAGGGAGGTTGTGGAATCTCCATCACTGGAGATTTTAAAGAGCAGGTTGGACAGACACCTGCCAGGGATGATCTAGATGGTGCTTGGTCCTGCCATGGGGGCAGGGGGCTGGAGTCGAGGACCTCTGGAGGACCCTTCCAGTTCTAATGCTCTAGGATTCTTTCTTAAACAAAGCTGTGCAGAAGCTCAGCTTTGGGAAGTTATTTCTGAATACCGTAAATTAGCGTATATAACCCGCGCACATGTATTACCCACTCCCATGTGTAACCCGCGATTTTTCCTGATTGTGTAAAAAAAGTCTTAGATAACCCATGCATGTGTATAGCCTGTGGGAGATGAACCACAGGTACTGTTAATGAACAACACCTGTAATGAAGTGTTAATGAACTGCAGCTGATGACACTCAGTATGTATGCTACAACCCATATTGCTGGTATATAACCCCTTTGAATCCCACCACTTTACCATTTATTTATTCCTTTAGTAGTTTTAACCTGTAATGAATTTTTTTAAAAGTATTTAAAATATGTTGCTTTTATCAATAAGAGTCAGTCTTGTCTCCCTGTAATTTCAGTAAAAAAAAAAAACCTTGTATAACACACGGACGAGTATAGCTTGCGGGGGCGGGGATTGTAAAACCTTGCATAACCCGCAGGTTATATACGCTAAAAGACGGTAGTTAAATCAGACAAGCACAGTCTAAAATAACTTTCAACTACTCTAAGGGCACGTCTACACAGCAACAGTATTTCAAAATAACTTAGTCCACATCTACGCAGCAGGAAGTTATTACAAAATAATGTTGAAATACGGTCCAGCTGGAGGACTTCTTACTCTGACGCCTGTAACCCTCATTGAACGAGAAGTAAGGGAAGTCGGAGGAAGAGTGCTCTATTTCCAAATAAGTGCGCAAGAACAGTTGCGCAAAAGGGCTTATTCCTGAGTGGGAGCATCATAGTTCTTACTCAAGAAGCACTGATTTCATACATTAGAACATCAGTGTTCTTGCACAAGAACCCGCCAGTGTAGACAGGCAGCATGTTTTTGCGCAAAAGCGGCTGCTTTGGCGCAAGATCACACCAATGTAGACACAGACGAGCAGTGCTTCTCAACCAGTGGAACAAGTAGGGGTACTCGAGAGACGTCTGGGGGCTACACCAACCCAACTGACATTTGGAGAAAACTGAATTTTTGTTTCAAGTTTTACAGCGCTTTATTATTTTTGTACTTTTTACACCCAGAAATGTCACCCCCCACCCAGCTACAATTAGGTTGTTTAAACAAATGTGTTGCAACAGTAGAAAAAAAATTGGGTGTCTGAAAACTGTAGGTACTGGGGGTAGGTATATATATATTTTAAATAAACCTTTATAAAAAAAGGTTGAGAAACACTGGACTAGGGCTTAAGTTAAACAATCCCAGTCTTCTCCATCCCTCTATGTCTCTGTTTTGGAATAATGCCACCTTCTTTACTCTCTGTGGGGGAGATGCAGGCCCACTCACCTGTATGACACGAAAGCTTCCCAACACTTACCCAGCTCAAAGTCTGCCCCCCAAGCACGCCCTACCAGTTTTGAACCCAGATTAGCAACCTGCGTGTCGCCGTAAGCACAGAGCAGCTACTGCAGATGGTTGCCCCGAGGACATGCAGGTCACACACTGAGCCCGGAGAAGGCCTCTTGTGTTTTATTTGCCCCGGTAACCCTTTTCCCTTTCAACCTGCAAGCATGGCCTCTGTAGTGCTCTGTTGCCAAGGAACTACCCAGATGCAAAAGGAAGTCCAGTGACCTCCCAAGAGTCACCTTCGGAATATTATCACACTTTTGACATCTGACTTGCCGAAAGACACGTTACAACATCAGTGTCAAGCCAGAGAGGAGGAGGAATAGGTCTAGTGCTGCACCTGTCGCTCATTTCTTGGGATTACAGGTCTCTTTTTCATACCTTGTCATGAGGTATGGGACATCCCGAACAGTTCAATTCTGCATGCTTCTCGTTCCACTTTCACTGTCGTATCAAAGCGCCTTCCCCCTGTGTATTGGGCAACATGAAGATCTGCCACGTTTGCTTTGTTGTGTCTCGACTTCTCTCCCAGGGAAGAATTGTGTGTGCACAGCTTTGTTCTGGGGTGGGGGTCATAGAGTCATAGAGGAGGGTTGGAAGAAACTTTGGGAGGTCAACTAGACCAACCCCATGCTCAACCTTATGTAGGTATTTTGTGCATCCATGATTTCTTTTTTCCTATTTATATAGCCCCACTGGCATGGATGGACCTTGCCAGACACATATGAAGACAGGGCCCTAGTCCACAGAGTTTACTGTCCAAATAAATAGTCAAAAGACGCTTTGGGGGAGAGGAAGGGAATGCAACAGAAGAACTTTTATAATTCCTTTCCTAGTTCTGTGTATAGTTTAACTTTTGCCTATTTGCCTTATTTTAAGTTCTGATGCTTAAACAATCGTTCCACCATTTCAAAACAATCATTTTTTAATGCTTACTAAAGTCTCTAGAGCAGGGGTGGGCAAAGGGGCCTCTGCAGGCCAGATCTGGCATAACAAGCCGATGGAACCAGCCTGCAGCCACCCCACCACTCCAGGCCAATCGAGACCTAGGGACGGGGCAGCACACGAAGTCTCCTCCCCTTGCCAGGGACGCACAGCATCAGGGGGAAACACCAGCTGTTTTAAAACAGCCGGCGGTTCTCTCTAGCAGCTGCATGCCCCTGGCAGGGCAGGGGAAGGGGGCGAGACTTTGTGAGCTCCCCGTCCACAGTCTCCTCCCACTTCAGTGCCTAGAGAGAACCACCAGCTGGCAATTCTAAGTGCAAGAGGAGGGAGAGACTTTACGTGTTCCCCCAGATCAGGGTCTGTGGGCAGGGGAGCACGAGAAGACTCCTGGTCTCACCCCTTCTGCCCGGGGCTCCGCCCTTTTGGAGGCAGCCCGGGGCCACTTCCGAAATGTGTGACATGGCCCCCTTTTAAAAATGATTGCTCACCCCGGCAATAGAGCGCATGCTTTGCTGGCCCCATGGAAACTGACCGAGTTAGGCTCTGCTCAAGCAACGTGTGAATGCACATGCTTACCTTGACTTCCGTGGAATTAGGCTCTTGCCTACAGCTAAGCAGCTGTTTTACGTGTTTTGCTGGATCAGGATCTTATATCAAAACAATAACCGTGGGAACAGTGAACTCAGAAAATGTTGGTGAGTGCATCAACGCCAGGGCCTGTTAGCCAGTGGATGATCATTATCGTACATGTAGACTATTAAGCTAGAGCCCATAGAAGTTCGCACTGACTTCAGTTAAGCTTTAACATTTATACATCACACTATCTCAAGCAGATGAGGAAATATGAATGGACCCACCCATCCGCCTCTCCCCCTCAAGCCTGGGTGAACCTGGTGCTCATAAAACATGAAAGACTGAGAGCAAAGGCCAGAAGCAGGCCTTGGGGGAACATTTTACGTAGCTAATTCCCAGGGCTCGACAAACCGTGGCAAAAACCACTCACCAGCCCCACACTGCGCATGCGCAAACTGCCGGTAAACGGGGCGTCCAGCTGAAATCTACTCGCCACAGGCAAGTAGATAAGCGGATTTGTCGAGCCCTGCTAATTCCTATAAAACAGTCCCTGCCACTACACTTCTGTTCTGCATGCCCCCTACCCTTCCAGCTCCACAGCTGAGTGGAGGCAGGACTGGCCATTTACATATTCCTTGGTCTGCAGTCAAAGGAGCAATAACCATTGAGTGCTCTAAGAGGGCAGTGTCGTCTCCAAAGCAAACCTCTTTAGGACTAGAATTTGCAATACTCCGGTCAAGGGCTGAGAGTGTGGATAGAGGGGCACTATGCGTTACGCCCTGCAATGGAACCAGAAATATATTTACCACGCTAAACTTTCTCCGAGCTCCTTCGCTTGCTGCCACAGACCTGATTTGACGGGTCGGATGCAATTCTAGTGAAAATCAGAATTTTGGGTTTTAGTGTGCAGTTAAATGTGGAACTCACAGCAGCAGGGTGCTAACATCACTCCTTACCCAGTAAAACAGCCAGGCCAGCTTCTCCAGAGATTTCAGTGGCATCACACCACCACCCTGCTAGGCAGGGGAGACCCTGCTTTGTGAATCCCGATGGGGCTTATGCCAGGTGCTGAGCTGCTTGGTGGCATCAAGACCACAGCGGCTGCACGCATGCCCCCACCAGCAGAAATGTAGATACCATGGGGAATTTACCAGCAGAAACTTAGGCATATACAGAATTTAGGTGCCTATAGGTTTAGGCAGTAGCTGAGCACAGTTCTGTGAATGCCACTGACATCTAATAGTTGTATTTAGGATACTTGGACATCTAAGCCCCCTCGTGACCATGGCCCCAACCATGAAGGCTCCACCCCACTGCAGTCCTGCAATACCCCACACCAGTTTAGTGCTAGGATCTTCCACCTCTGTCCACATGCCTGCAACTAGACCAGTTGGCCTTCCCGCTAGCACGGATGGTCAGCTGTGCCTCACTGCGTGGTGGTTTGGAAAGGTGGACAGATACCCACGCAGGAATAAGATGAATTATGCTAAAAAACTATAGGGCTCTCATGAGGCCTGGAAAAATGAGCACACTGGTGAAGCTTTGTGCTTATAGATAATTTTGAAATTAATTTGGCTTGATATGCATTTGCCTGCTGTTCAATGGGGCATGAGGGTATGTGCATTAGTCCTTAATTTTAAATAGGATTCATTAATCAGGGAAATTCATATAAATAGAGTCCACAGCAGTTTTCTCTACTGACAATAGAGCAGAGGAATGGTGGGTTTAGAGCTGCCACCTTCTGGCCATACTGTGCAATAGTTACCAGTAAATGGATGCGCCAGCGTGGACAAATCTGAGCACTTCATTTCCTGCTCTGATGCAATTGTATTAATTCATGAAGTGTGTTCAATTAAACGCTGTCTAAGAAAGCTGCACCTACAGAAGCCAGTGCGGTGACAAGTGCTAGTTAGTTTAATAACCTCTATTATCTCTGCTCCTTAAGAGGGAGCGTTTACAATCCTGCACCTGTTGGTTTGATGTTCAGAATCAAAAATACAGCAGGGCTCTGTGGATTCTGCTAGTGAACGAGAATCTAGGGAAAGAAGCTTGCTACCAAAAGAACGCTGCACTGGCAATGCAAAACAATAACTTTACCATCCAGATTAGCCTCCAAATTAAAAATATACCACAAGCAAATGTGCCTGTGTATACACTGCACTGGGGGCACTGTTCAGGAGCCAGGCAGGAAGGTTAAGTAATGTCGGAGTTTCACAAGCAGAAGGAGAGGAAAAATCTGAGGTGAAAACTTGTGATGGGGGAAAAGATAAGCACCAGCATCCTAATGCAAATCACAGAAAATGTCCTAGGATGCTGGGGGAAAACTAACTTTAAAAATGTAACAAATTGATTAAGAACCCCCCAATTAAGTCAGCACTCCAGTGTCCCCTTTCCAGTTAATTCACACACACACTGCTTATATGCAAAGTGTAAGGACAAGATTGTGTTGCCACATTGTTTGTTATCCTTTTCCTTCATAGTTCAGATAAAAGCCACCTCACTGTTACTCCTACGGGCCCTAATGTTAGGGATTGGTAGCAACTTATTCTACATTGACACTTTTTTAACAGTGCAGCTGTTTTCTCCAGAGATTTGAGAGCTTTCCATTGTTACTGGGCCCTGCATTCTTCCCTCCCCTTGTACTTGTAGGTTGTTTGCAATGCTTGGGCAGGGAGGGAGCGGGTGGAGGGGATATGACAGGCTCTGCTTTTATCTCCACCAAAGGCTCAACAACTGGGAACGTGGTGCTACAGTTTGCTTCTCCGTGAGAAAGAAGCAGTGAGTCTTCAGGGTCTGCGTTACACTAGATTCATTGGACAGCTGAATCACACGATTACAGCCAGAAACAGGGAGTCGTTTTTGGAAAGGTCATTGTAACTTGCGTATTTTATTTCCCTCTCTCACCTTTAATTCCTCATCCCAAGGGGGGCTTGCCACAATATGTGAGAGAAAAGGTAGAATCAAATTACGTACAAATCTTATATCAGTGGTCCCCAACGCGGTGCCCACGGGCGCCGTGGCACCCGCCGGGCCATTTCTGTGCACCTGCTGAGTGACTGGGGCCAGCCCCACCGCCAGGCATGTGGTGCATGGGCGGTGCCGGCCCCATGGCGCGTGGCACATAGGCAGCCCCGCCCACGGGCGCGTGGTACATGGGTTGTGCCAGCCCCGGGAGTGTGGCGTATGAGCGTCCCCACCCCTGGGCACACAGTGCAGGAGCGGCGCCAGCCCCAGGCGCGCAGCGGCCTGGCGCATGCATGGCCCCGCCCCCAGGTGCCCGGCAGCCCCAAAAGGTTGGGGACCACTGTCT
Organism: Pelodiscus sinensis; assembly: GCF_052426305.1. Classification (NCBI taxonomy): domain Eukaryota; kingdom Metazoa; phylum Chordata; order Testudines; family Trionychidae; genus Pelodiscus; species Pelodiscus sinensis. The sequence continues at coordinate 2,882,974 of NC_143060.1, forward strand.
TATATGAACTAAACTATTCCATAGAATCTCTGTGGATAGTAATTCCATGGTCTAATAATATGAATATAGCAATAGGGATATATTACCAACCACCTGACCAGGATAACAATAGTGACTGTGAAATGCTAAGGGTGATTAGACAGAGCCTATAAAAATAAACTCAATAAGAAGGGGGAATTTCAACTATCCCCATACTTACAGGGTACACATCACCTCAGGACAGGATGCAGACACAAAGTTTCTTGATACCTTAAATGACGGCTTCTTGGAGCAGCTGGTTCTGGAACCCACAAGAGGAGATGTAATTCTTGAGTTAGTCCTAAGTGGAGCACAGGATCTGGTCCAAGAGGTGACTATAACTGAACCACTTGGAAATAGTGACCATAATATACAAAAAATGTAACATCCCTGTGGCAGGAAAAATACCACAACACCCCAACACTATGGCATTTAATTTCAGAAAAGGGAACTATACAAAAATGAGGTTAGTTACACAGAAATTAAAAGGTACAATGCCAAAAATAAAATCCCTGAAAGATGCATGGAAACTTTTCAAAGACACCATAATAGAGGCTCAACTTAAATGAATACCCCAAATTAAATAACAGTAGGAGAACCAAAAAAGTGCAACCCTTAATTACCAAGGAAAAGAAGCAGAAAGAGATAAAAAGGTATCATGTAGAAAATGGAAGTTAAATCCTAGTGAGGAAAATAAAAAGGAGTACAAACTCTATCAAATGAAGTGTAAAAATATAATTAGAAAGGGGAAAAAGGAATTTGACAAACAGCTAGCAAAACACTCAAAAAGTAAAAGCAAAATTTTTCAGTACATCAGAAGCAGGAACCCTGCTAAACAACCAGGCTACGAATAGACTACAAGTTTCTTTCGGAAAAAGCTTTTCCAGAAGAGATCTTCCAGACAAACTTTTTTTCGGAAGAATAGTGATAGAAATGTAGCCGTGTTAGTCTGGTGTAGCTGAAACAAAATACAGGACTATGTAGCACTTTAAAGACTAACAAGATGGTTTAAGTGCTACATAGTGCTGTATTTTTTTTCGGAAGAGAGTCTACACAGCAAAAGCTCAACGAAACAGCAATGTGCGTTTTCAAAAGATAGCGTCCACATTGATTGGATACTATCTTGCATTTCAGTTGTGATTACTGTGGACAGAGTGGCCACCAGAGCATCTGTGCTTTTTCCTGGAGGCCTCTTCTTTCGAAAAAACACTCTTTTGTGTCCACACACACCTTTTTCTGAAAAAGACTTCTTCCTTGTAGAAAGAGGTTTACCGCTGTTGAAAAAACCCCTCCATTCTTTCGACTCTCTGTCGAAAGAATGCAATACAGGCAGTCCCCGAGTTACGTGGATCCAACTTATGTTACGAACGGGGTTTTTCTCGCCCCGGAGGACGGGAGCGGCGGGATGCCCAGATGCGCCGCGGTCCCGCTGCCCGAATCCTCCGGGGCGAGAAAAGCTGCTCTGCGTCTCCCTGGTCTGCTGGGGGGGGGGGGGGAAGGCCCCCCCCCAGCAGACCAGGGAGACGGGGAGCAAAGCCGAGGAGCACTCGGGCAGCGGGACAGCCGCGGCACGTCTGGGCTGTCCCGCTGCCCCAGTGCTCCGCGGCTTTGCTCCGCGTCTCCCTGGTCTGCTGGAGACCAGCAGACCAGGGAGACGGGGAGCAAAGCCGCGGAGGACCCGGCCGGCGGGACCGCGGTGCGTCTCGGTCCACCGCCCGCATCTCCCTGGTCTGCTGGGGGGGGGGGGGCGCAGCTAGTGAATCAGGACGCCTGGGGCAGAGCAGCTTGGGTGCTGCTGGGTTGGTCCTGCCCCGGACTTCCTGGAATCAGCCACTGATCAGTTTCAGCAGCAGCTGACTTGGGACGCCTGGGGTTCTTAAGCTGAATCTGTATGTAAGAACTGGCATCCAGATTCAGCCTGTTGAAACTGATCAGCGGCTGATTCCAGAAAGCCCGGGGCAGAGCAACACTGCCTCGGGCTTCCTGTAGTTAGCCACTGGTCAGTTTCAGCAGCGGCTGAATCTGGACGCCAGTTCCGACTTACATACAGATTCAACTTAAGAACAAACCTACAGTCCCTATCTTGTACGTAACCCGGGGACTGCCTGTAATCTGCAGTGTAGACATACCCCAGTGAGCCCACTGGATGACGGAGATGCTAAAGAAACACTCAAGGATGATAAGGTCACTGTTGAGAAACTCAATGAAATTTTTGCACCGGTCTTTATGGCTAAAGATGTGAGGAAGATTCCCAAACCTGAGTCATTCTTTTTAGGCGACAAATGTGTGGAATTGTCCCAGATTGAGGTGTCATTAGAGGAGGTTTTGGAACAAACTTATAAACTAAATAGTGATGAGTCACCAGGACCAGATGGCATTCACCCAAGAGTTCTGACAGAACTCAAATGTGAAATTGTGGAACTACTAACTGTGGTCTGCAACCGATCTTTAAATCAGCTTCTGTACCTAATAGCTATCCCCTAGTTAATGTGAAGCCAATTTTTAAAAAGGGCTTGAGGGGATCCTGGCAATCTGTGGGAGAAAAGTCAACATGGTTTCTGTAAAGGGAAATCCTGCCTCACCACTCCATTAGAGTTCTTTGAGGGGGTCAACAAGCGTGTGGACAAGGGGGATCCAGTGGATATAGTGTACTTAGATTTCCAGAAAGCCTTTAACAAGGTCCCTCACCAAAGGCTCTTAAGCAAAGTAAGATGCCATGGAATAAAAGGGAAGGGCCTCTCATGGATTGGCAACTGGTTAAAAAACAGGAAACAAAGGGTGGAAATAAATGGTCCATTTTCACAGTGGAGAGAGGTAACTAGTGGCGTCCTACAGGAATCCGTACTGCGACCAATCCTATTCAATGTATTCAGAAACTAGCAGACTTACCTGGCATTGCCTGGGTCCAGCCCTTGGGAGCACACAGGTCTCCTGCCAGCACACGCCCAGCCAGCTAGGGGCCTGGCCGAGGACAGAACACTAAAACTGGAAATGACCTCAAGAGGGCATCAAGTCCAGTCTCCTGCCTGCACGGCAAGACCAAGCACTGTCTAGAGCAGGGTTTCCCAACCTATGGGTTGGGACCCAAATATGGGTCGCCATTACCTTTCAAAAGGGTCTCCAGGTGTCTCCCTAGGTGGCTCTTACGGAGCCATTCACACATTTTTTGAATTGCCCTGGGTCACCAAGTCTTCCTGAATTGTCAAAACAGGTCCCCATCTGGAAAAGGTTGGTTACCGCTGGTCTAGACCATCCCTGGTAGGTGTCTGTCTAACCTGCTCTTGAATATCTCCAGTGATGGAGGTTCCACAACCTCCCTAGGCAATTTATTCCAGTGTTTAACCACCCTGATAGTGAGGAAGTTTTTCCTAATGTCCAATCTAAACCTCCCTTACTGCAGTTTAAGCCCATTGCTTTTAGTCCTGTCCTCAGAGGCCAAGGAGAACAATTTTTCTCCCGCCTCCTTGTAACAACACCCTTTTAGGTACTTGAAAACTGCTGTCAATGTGACTATAATGCAGGGCTGAGAGAGATAGGGTAGAAATAGGAGAAGACTGGCAATGGGGTGGGGAGTGGGAGAAGGCGGAGACACTGCAGAACTTCTACTGAGCCAGTGTGGGATGGAGGAAACAGCAGAGAAAACAAAACAAGGCTAATCTGAGAGCCGAAGCTGTCAGAGAGGGCCCAGAACTGCTGCAGCATAACAGGAGTTATCAGTGGGTGTCAGAAGGGAGAAGGCAGTGCTCCTCCACACAGCCGTTAACTTGCTCCTTTCTCTGGCCTCCTGTAGCAAAATGCCATCTCCATGAAAGCTCCTTCCCAGCCTCCCATTGACTTCAGAGGGGTCAGGATTTCACCCTTATTATGTAAGTGATTCCCTGTTTTGACTCCCCTGGATCTACTTAGTATCATGGTCTCTGACTGGCCCAACAACGGATCTGGAGGCTTCAGACATCCAGCTGTGCAGTAGCTGTTGAGAAATCAGCGATTCTGTGCCTCCCGCCTCTGGGGAAGGGCAGTGGGTTGAGGATTTTATTGTGAGCAGGGAGCTGTTGAAGAGGCAGCAAGAGCAGTTTGTTTCCAGCACGCTCTGTAGGGGCCTTACGCAGGCCTCTGCCTTGGGGAAACCGGTGAGTTTCCAACACAGTCACACATGAAAGACGTGCAGAGGCTGCTGTAATAGGTGGGATATGCCCGCAGGTGACTGACATGAGCAGAGTCTGCGAAGTCCACAGCTCTCACCGCCACGTTGTGCTGCCGCCGTGCTTCAATCATGTGCTCTATGTCACTGGCCAGGATGATCCTATCGCCCTTGGAGTAGAGGTACAGCTCGGGCCACCTCGAGGTCTCCTTCAGCAGGGCATCATAATGGCTCTCGTGGAAGAGGCGAGTCACTGGGTACAGCAGGATCCGCAGCACCAGCACCAGGATAGCGAAGACCATCAGGAGGCAATACTTGAGCAGCACGTTCGTTGATCCCAGGACAGCTGCCAAGGCACGCAGGCTGCCTATCACGTTTCTTCTACCTGGGGCGCTATCAAAAATGGTGCCGGCAACCTTGAGGCTGCTGAACTGCCTCTCCGTGTGGATCAGCTCTAGGATGTAACGGTAAAGCATGACCCCGCCATTGCTGAACACATGAAACAGCAGGGGGTTCTTTTCAATGTTATAGTCAAAAAGCAGCTCCAGGAGCTTCCTAGCTGGGCTCTGGAGGGACCTGATGCCAAAGGGTTCTGTGAAAAACACTGTCTTCCATGGAGCTGTGTAGCGGATAATTGTGCACCCCTGGGAGGAAGACAGACAGACACACATCATGGCGCACGAAGGAAAGCAAGCAACAAGACAGCACTCCCCATCTGCCACCATGTTCACAGCACTTGCTCTAGAGGACAGAGTGCTGGTCCCTCTCCCTGGTCAGTGCTGGCTCCCCATGAGTGTATCTTTAGTAGAACATCCTGCACAACACTGGTGAAGGAGGAGGAACTGGTAAAACTTAGCCTAATCAAGAGCCTATGTATATGCCATTTTATGGCTGCCTAACATCTGATCCTTTTTTGAAGCTTGCTAATCTCCAGCAATTTAAGCAGATGTGGGGAAGGGGTCATAGCAGATTCCACTTAATAGCCACCTGGATATTTACATCTTCTCGTTAATAGCAACATTTGCTGGACCGATCCTGTCCCATTGACTGTAATGCTAATGAAATTTGGATACTGGCAAAGCCGTGCTGATTATTAGCAGTAAGAACCCCAACTGCAGGCAGGGTTGTAGGGTTGCAGCCAGGCAAGGAAGTGCCGGTACACACCGTCCCTGACTGCAGCCCTGTAGCCTGCCTCCAACTAGCACACTCCTGAGTTTCCTTCCAGGGTTAGCAGATACCAGAGCTACACTGCTCCTCTCCAGACTGAACCTTACACCCAGGGAAGGAAGCACTGGGACATCTGATCCTTGACCGATTGGGAGCTCAAGAAGACTCACCACAGGGCTCCCATACCCTGTAGAAAGTCCCACCCTCTGGGGTGCATTCCCCTCCCTGCTGCTGCCCTGCCTGCAATGCAGGCTTCCTTTCCTGGCTGCAGCTGACAAAGCTGCTTTCCATGTATTACGACCTGCTGGATAATGTCAGGTTTTGCTGGCCACAAAGGTTTCAACTGTTAATAGCCAGAAGTTACTGCATTTGGTTACACATACTAGAAAACTTGGACAGCTAAGCTCCCATATTTAGATATATATATAGTGTTACTCTGAGCATTCACTTTACTAAGGGAGGGTATTATAAAATCAGGCACCCAGGTGCTGAAGCAATGGGCCCCCCAGAAGTTTCTAAGTAAATGTGGGTGAAGCTAGTTGTAGAAGCACTCAATATTTTACAGTAGCTCAGCAAAGGCATTCCTTGCTATGACTGCTTGAGAAATGCAGAGAAATAGCATCAAAACAACCCTCCAGAGAATCAAGCATCATCCAGTCCATCCTGACAGGTGTTTGTTTAACCTGCTCTGAAAACTCTCCAATGATGAAGATTCCACAACCTCCACAGGCAATTTATTCCAATGATTAATCTCTGCCTTGTAACAACCTTTTAGGTACTTGAAAATTGCTATCAAGCCCCTGTCTTCTCCTTCCCAGACTAAACAAACCAAATTCTTTCAATCTTCCCTCATAGATCATACATTTTTCAGAGCTTTCATCTTTTTTTTTTTGCTCTTTTCTAGACTTTCTCCAATTTGTCCACATCTTTCCTGAAATGTGACAATACTCCATCTGAGGCCTAATCTGCACAGAGTAGAGCAGAAGAATTTGTTCTCATGTCTTGCTTAATACACTCCTGTTAATACAACCCCATAATGTGTTCTTTTTTTGCAACACGTTTATACGTTGACTCATTTAGCTTGTGGTCCACTATGTCCCCTAGATCTCCTGCCACAGTACTCCTTCCTAGACAGTCACTTCCCATTTTGTCTGTGCACAACTGATTGTTCCTTCCTAAGTGCAGTACCTTGCATCTATGCTTGTTGAATTTCATGCTACTTATCATTTCTCCAGTTTGTCCAGATCATTTTGAATTCTCCAAAGCATTTACAGTCCCTCCCAGACTGAACCTTGCACCCAGAGGTGCAAGGTACCATCCCAGCGGTATGTCCAGAGAGGATTGGGGAGAAGCGAGGAAGATACATTTTAAATCATCAGAATAGGTGAAAGTATCTGGGTTTTGCATTTATACTCCTGGGCTGTGTCTACACTGGCCACTTATTCTGGAAAATCAGCCACTTTTCCGGAATAAGCTGCGAGCTGTCTACACTGGCCCTTGAATTTCCGGAAAAGCAACAACGCTCTACTGTACAAAATCAGCCACTATTCCAGAAAAACTATTCTGCTCCCGCTCGGGCATAAGTCCTTATTCCGGAACACTGTTCCAGAAAAGGGCCAGTGTAGACAGCCCAGTAATCTTTTCCGGAAAAAAGCCCCAATCGCGAAAATGGCGATCAGGGCTCTTTTCCGGAAAAGCGCGTCTACATTGGCCACAGACGCTTTTCCGGAAAAAGGGCTTTTCCGGAAAAGCAGCCTGCCAATGTAGACGCTCCTTTTCCGGAAAAACTGAAAACGGAATAGTATTCCGTTTTAAGCATTTCTGGAAATTCATGCCAGTGTAGACACAGCCCTAGTGGGTGCAGCTCCCTTCCCGATCGCTGTTAGAACCCTATGCAACCCTGCATCCCTACCCTCAAGGATCTCTCTCCTCCCCATCGTTTTTCCAGCCATGGAGGACTTGCCAAGAGTGCCATGCCAGCATGTCAATAACGCTCATTTAACCAGCAGGGATGACAGTTGGCCATTAGCCAATACAAAGTACTGTACTGCCCTTCTTTTCCCACTGGCTAAGCAAGCTGCCTCCTCTGGGCTTCCACACATATTATGTCCGAGGCTGGCAGGGGCACTGGGGTCTCCCACATGGCATCACAGAACACACAGCCATCATAATGTACCAGGTGTGACCTCCCTGTTCTGTTTCTGAGTCCATAAGCACCCTATGGCTTAAGTTTCATTTGTAAAGATTCAAAAAGTTCAATTAAGACATCTGGGAATTAGGGAAATAAAATCCAGTAAGAATAAAAAAGCCAACGTAACATAACTGCAGCTAAGTACATAAAAAACCCACCTTCCAAAAGTCTCCCCAATCTCGCCAACCCTCCCATAGTTTATGATTTGAAGCTTTTATTCATACTATGTATAAATATAGCTGGAGCAGTGGCTACATTAAAACTATTCTAGCATCACATCCACAACTAGGCATTTGCAGTTATCAAGCCCTTAGGATATTTGATCATTGGTGCAAAGAGCAGTTTAGTTTTTCTATTTGGAAAGCAGCATGTGGCAGTTCCAATCTAGCAGTGGAGTTCTCAGCACATAGAAAACAGGGACAGAGACAAGAGACCTACAACCCTCACAAGGCACTGTGCTACCAAGTGCAATTCAAATTTTCCATGTTTAATTTTTAAAAAATCCACAGAAAGCAGAATCTTTTTGCAAAAAAGTAGCCCAAACCCAATTTTGCATTAAGACTGCAACGGATTTTTTTTCTGCCAGACATAATTGTGTGGCTTAATCCTTGTAAAGTGCTAAACATTATTCGTGTAAGAATGAGAAAGAAGTTCATTCCCCATAGCTCATTCCATCCTCAGTGTCTCTCCTAACTAGTTCCCTTTAAGCAATCTTAGCAAACTGTGTACAGGCAGTCCCCGACTTCGCGGATCCGACTTATGTCGGATCCGCAGTTACGAACGGGGCTGCCCCGGAGTACACGGACTGCGGGACCTCGCAGTCCCGCCGCCCGTGTACTCCGGGCGAGAAAAGCTGCTCCGCGTCTCCCTGGTCTGCAGACCAGGAAGACGCGGAGCAAAGCTGCTGCCCGAGCCCCCCCCCCCCGGCTTTGCAAAGCCTCGGGGAAGCCGGCAGCGGGGCAGCCCAGGCACGCCTGGGATGCTCCGCTGCCGGCTAAAGCCGCGGGGGGGCTCAGGCAGCGAGGCAGCCCAGGCGCGCCTGGGCTGCTCCGCTGCCGGCTTCCCCGAGGCTTTGCAAAGCCGTGGAGGGGCTCGGGCAACGAGGCAGCCCAGGCCACCTGGGCTGCTCCGCTGCCAGCTTCCCCGAGGCTTTGCAAAGCTGCGGGGAAAGCCGGCAGCGGAACAGCCCAGACGCCCCGCGGCTGTCCCGCTGCCGGCGTCCTCAGAGGCTTTGCTCCCCGTCTCCCTGGTCTGCTGGTCTCCAGCAGACCAGGGAGACTGGGAGCAAAGCCGCGGAGGACCCAGGCGGCGGGACCGCGGTGCGTCTCGGTCCGCCGCCCACGTCTTCCTGGTCTGCTGGGGTGGGGGGGGCGCAGCTAGTACGCCCCCCCCCCCCCCCCAGCAGACTAGGCTTTTCTCCGGACGCCTGTGGCAGAGCAGCTGGGGCGCTGCCGGTTGGTCCCGCAGCGCCGCTCTGGGCGCTACTGGACCAATCCAGCAGCACCCCAGCTGCTCTGGTCCTGATTCAGCCGCTGCTGGTCAGTTTCAGCAGCGGCTGAATCAGGACGCCTGGGGCAGAGCAGATGGGGTGCTGCTGGGTTGGTCCAGTAGCGCCGAGGAGCGGCACTACTGGAGCAACCCAGCAGCACCCCAGCTGCTCTGCCCCAGGCGTCCTGATTCAGCCGCTGCTGAAACTGACCAGCGCTGACTACAGGAAGCCCGAGGCAGAGTTGCTCTGCCTCGGGCTTCCTGGAATCAGCTGCTGATCAGTTTCAGCAGCAGCTGACTTGGGGACGCTTGGGGTACTTAAGTTGATTCTGTATGTAAGTCAGAACTGGCGGTCAGTTTCAGCAGCGGCTGAATCTGGACGCCAGTTCCGACTTACATACAGATTCAACTTAAGAACAAACCTACAGTCCCTATCTTGTACGTAACCCGGGGACTGCCTGTATTTTAGAATGCAGATACCTATCTTTCTGGCAATGGGACTGAGACACCAAATGTATTTCATGCCTGATACTGAGCGTTGCATGATGGTGTGGTCAGCAGCAGCTGAGCAGTGAAATGCTGTTACCAATCCTGAGACACCCAACAAGTCATTCTCTACTAAAACATACTTTAATTTATGTGTCTCAGATGTCAGGATAAACAACAGCTTAGAGGCTGCCATGTGAGGTTGTCATGCTGGGTAATATTCAAAGTCAAGCTTTAGCATCTATCCTTACAATAGGTTTGGATCCAAAATAAAGTCCATTCTCACATATTGAGAAAGAGATGAGAAATAACGGGCCTAAATTCCACTAGGCTCAAAAACCAAGAACTTTCCATCATTCCATGGACCAGAACAGCAAGATTTTTTTTTAAAGAGACTGATAATAAGAGACAGACACTCAGAACCTTCTACTTCCAGGACATTATTCCAAATCCTGTCCAGCTAATGACCGAACATGGTTACCATCTGATGGTTGTTCCATAAATTGTGTGAAATTAGTTTAAGGGCATCAAATCAATCCCCAGTAGCCAGGCAACCAGATCACAATAACCTGCACACTATTAGATCACAATAACCTGCACACTTATTAGTCTCAGAAGAAAGGCCAGAGGCTGAATAAGCCGTCACTGAACTTGCCTTCAACCCTTACAGTTGGCCCTGCTAGGTCTGTATAGATGTATATTGGTGAAGATGTATGTATGGAGCTTGCACTCTCACTGTCCATGTTTTATCTGGTCTGTAGATAAACAGAGGACAAAGATTTACACGGGTTTAAAAAAAAGTCTTAAAAACTTCAGAAACTTAGGAAAAGGCAGAAAAGAATTCATTTTATATATATAACCAGGATGCTAAAGACATTACGCAGAGAATGTCAACACGCTACTTCAACATGCAAGGAGTTTTCAAACAAAAATAAAGCCCAACACTTTCTTCTGGAGCTTCTTTGGCATCATAAGAAAGGGTAAGGTCTTTTTACCAGGATGGAGGGAAAAAATCCCTCACATAGCCTTGCTATAGCTTTATGTTGGCATAGACAGAGGAACAATCTACTCACCTTCTGATGATAGATGGTGCTGTATTTTGCCAGGTGTTTATCATGGCAGCCACCCCACCCCAGCAGAATTACCACCGGTTGGTTATTTTTGTTTCCCCACTCTGGACTAGAGTCTGAAATAAATCAGGAGATTTTTAAGAAATGAAACTGCCCTTCAGTTCACTAGAGTCAAATCAAAATTACAACCTAACTACTTAATAAGGATATCAATTTTAACCCTACTCCTGAGCCTCTATTGTAACTACTGTCCTTATAATTGGATTCCTTCGATAGTCTATAAGTATATAATTTAGCTATTATTACCATATTGTATTACAGTACAAACTAAAATGACAAACCCTACTTCAAACAACTTTTAGTGTAAAGGACAAAATGCTATAGGCCAAAGTAGGACACAAATAAGGATGCAAAGATGCTAAAAATTAGAAGCTCACATTATAAATGTTTCTAAAATTCAGGGTTCAAAAAAATCCATTTAGCAGTGGCAAATGGCAGGTTTTCCCTTACTGTACGTGAAGGAAAACAGGTTCATTGATTTTTGGAGAAGTTTACATTTTCATTAAAAAAAAAAGTTTCCAGATCATTTGGCTACGTAAGGCTTATCTACACATGGAATTAGCTCTGACTTTTTAGAAGTGGGTTAAGCAAAGTAGAAACCAAGCATTATTATCCAGAGAATAAGAGTGTCCACATGGGGAGTTAATTAGGAATAACTCTGTATAGAAAAGTCCAAAGATATTAGTTTTATCTTGTTTTTAAAACACCCCAATAGTGCTCTCAGCCTATTCAAAATAAATAAAAAGACGTGATCATTGTCCCAAAGATTTTCCAATCTGGCATGAGATGCAGTGGAATGAGACTAACAGAGAACAGCTGGAGAGAGACATGGGTCACAGCAACAAGCTTACAGTGGCAGTCTGGCCCTGCCCAGCACGTTGTTTCCATACACAGATCATTCTGCTACGAATAACTCTTGATAATTAACACTCCCAAGCACAACAGAAGTGATTTAAAGGAGACGGGAATAGGATTATTTGGCTAACAGACACGTGAAATAGAACAATTAAGAGCAAGTCCTTCAAGAGCAACAACCCTACTGCTATGCAGCACTGGGCCACCAGAGACCCAGACTGCACTGTCCATGGGGGCATCAGATAATCACACCCTCCACCTGGGGCATCAGACACCAGCTTCCCGCATACCAGCCCTCTGGGGCACCACCCACCTGCTCCCTTGCCTTATCCCGGGGGGTTCAACAACCTGCCCCACACTGTCTCTCCACCAGGAGCTTCAGGTCCGACACATGCTCCCCTCATCTCTTCTCCAGAGAAAGAAACACCATCCCTGCTCACCTCCTCATTTCTTCCCCCACCAGGGCTACATACACCCACCACCCTCTCAACCCCTTCCACCTCCGGGGCCTCAGACAGTTACCCCCACTGCCTCCTCACTCCTCCGCAGGCACTCGGACACCTGCCCCCCCACCTCCTCCTCACTCCCCCCCCCCCCGGGCCCTCACACACCTGCCCCCCCGCCTCCTCCTCACTCCCCCCCCCGGGCCCTCACACACCTGCCCCCCCGCCTCCTCCTCACTCCCCCCCCCCGGGCCCTCACACACCTGCCCCCCCGCCTCCTCCTCACTCCCCCCCCCCCGGGCCCTCACACACCTGCCCCCCGCCTCCTCCTCACTCCCCCCCCCGGGCCCTCACACACCTGCCCCCCCGCCTCCTCCTCACTCCCCCCCCCGGGCCCTCACACACCTGCCCCCCCGCCTCCTCCTCGCTCCCCCCCCCGGGCCCTCACACACCTGCCCCCCCGCCTCCTCCTCGCCTCCCCCCCCCCGGGCCCTCACACACCTCCCCCCCCTCCTCCTCCTCACTCCCCCCCCCGGGCCCTCACACACCTGCCCCCCCGCCTCCTCCTCACCCCCCCCCCCGGGCCCTCACACACCTGCCCCCGCCCCGCCCCGCCCCGCCCCGCCCGCAGGGCTCGTGGGGACCCGTTGCACGGCCAGCCCGTACCCAGGCGGCCCCCCGCAGGCAGCTCGATGGTACAGCCCAGCTCGCCGCCCCCCATCCCGGCCGCCCCGTGGACCGAACGCCCGCACTCCACACCGGAAGTTGCCGCCTCTCGCGCCGCAGCAGCCAATGGCCGAGATCGAAGTCCGCGCTCTGTGACCTTTCGCCCTGGCAACACGCCGCTCCCGGGGCAACAGACCCGCGGCCTAGCAACCGCCTGTCTCCAGCGCCCGCCCACCGTGACGCAATGAGCCTGCCCTGTGGTTTGTTCGGCGCCCATGTCAATCAAGGTGAAGATTAACTCCCTGGAGAGAAGGTGAGAAGGTCTCGTGTCCAATGAGCCCGCCTCGAGAGGGGCCCAGAGGTGGGGGGGCAGGGCTGGGGGTTGACAGGTGGGGTGGGTGGGTGCTGGGGGGGCAGGGCTGGGGGTTGACACGTGGGGTGGGTGGGTGCAGGGGGGCAGGGCTGGAGGTTGACACGTTGGATGGATGGGTGCTGGGGGGGCAGGGCTGGGGTTGACAGGTGGGGTGGGTGGGTGCTGGGGGGGCAGGGCTGGGGGTTGACACGTGGGGTGGGTGGGTGCTGGGGGGGCAGGGCTGGGGGTTGACACGTGGGGTGGGTGGGTGCTGGGGGGGCAGGGCTGGGGGTTGACACGTGGGGTGGGTGGGTGCTGGGGGGGCAGGGCTGGGGTTGACAGGTGGGGTGGGTGGGTGCTGGGGGGGCAGGGCTGGGGGTTGACACGTGGGGTGGGTGGGTGCAGGGGGGCAGGGCTGGAGGTTGACACGTTGGATGGATGGGTGCTGGGGGGGCAGGGCTGGGGTTGACAGGTGGGGTGGGTGGGTGCTGGGGGGGCAGGGCTGGGGGTTGACACGTGGGGTGGGTGGGTGCTGGGGGGGCAGGGCTGGAGGTTGACACGTTGGGTGGGTGGGTGCTGGGGGGGCAGGGCTGGGGTTGACACGTGGGGTGGGTGGGTGCTGGGGGGGCAGGGCTGGGGGTTGACACGTGGGGTGGGTGGGTGCTGGGGGGGCAGGGCTGGGGGTTGACACGTGGGGTGGGTGGGTGCTGGGGGGGCAGGGCTGGGGATGAAGCAAGTCAACAGGGTTGTATGGACAGATGTCTTGCTTCCTGTGTAGTACCTCCTTTGGCTCCAATTCTACACGCACCCATGCATGTGCTTAACTTTAAGCCCCATTCTGGGACTACTCACAAGCTTAAAGTTAAGCATGTGTGTTTGCATGATCAAAACCTATGTGAATAAACCATCTTTAGCTTCCAGAGTTGTCAATCTGCGCTTTTTACCAGAACTAATTACACTTTAAAATTTGTAAATTTGGGGGCGGGGGACAAAGTGCCCAAATATGTCAAAGAAGTTTGGCAAAATGGGGATCACTGTTTTGAAGGTCACAGCATCTTTTGGGGCTTTCTATGGCTGTTCTCTCCCGTGGATTATTATTTCATTATCCCTCTGCCCCCTGCCCCTGAAAGCTGTGGGCACTTGAAAAATTAAATAATAAGCCATGAGGTAGGATAAATGTCCCAAATTCAAAACCCAGCCTTTCATCATCAAGGCCCTATGCATCGCTGTTCTTATTTCATCCTGCTCACCTTCTGGGAGGGCCTGTCATGTGATCAAATATCCATCCTGCGAAACTAACAGGAATCTAAGATTAAGAAAATTAGCAACATTAAAGTGTTGTATTCACATCTGGGAGGAGACTGCTCTTGTGAAGGTGATCTTGTGAGTCAATCAGGAGATCTGGTTTCTAATCCTAGCTCTGCCACAGATTTACCATGTGGCCTTGGGTAAGTCAGTTAATCTCTTTATTGCCTCAGTTTCTCTAGATGTAAAAATGGGTTAGCAATGTGACTAAAGGAAGACAAGATAACATGAATCAATGTTTGTCAAGTGCTTTTGTGGTTCTTAATTGGAAAGCCCTAGAGAAGGGGAAAGTATCATTCGTGTTGGTGTTGCTCTTCCTTACAGCCTACATTTATCTGTAGGGGTTTCTGTAAGCTTCTCTCTCTCTCCTCAGGACAGCAGTGATCATGACTTCCATAAAGGAGCAGGCAGCCATCAGCAGACTGATGGGGTTCTTGCAGGAATGGGACAATGCTACCAAAGCTGCTCGTAGCCACATTCTGGACAATTTCATTAAGGCGAACCAAGGCAAGACAGGGCCAGAGTTGGAGCTGGAATTCTCCCAGGGAGCCAGCTTGTTTCTGGCCCGCATAACTGCATGGCTTAGGCTGACGTATCTGCTTCCTTGGGTGTTGGCACAAGAGAAGGGAAGATCCTCTCCCAAATGTCCTTTTCCCCAATATGATTTAAGGTAGCTCCCCTCCCCCATGTGGAAATACCTGTGGCCAGCTAAGTAGTTCAGGGAGAAGAGCTCAGCCCGTGAAAGCTGAAATCTGAGGGAAGTTCCACACCAAGAGCATTAGCGTAACGCCTGCTTTCTGTGACATGGAAGTTTTTGGGTTGCTATGCAAGATTCCCCTTGTTTTCTCCTTCTCCTCTCACAGGCCCTATCTCACTACATCATCACATCCTTCTAGCTGAGGACAAAATGTGACTCCCTGCCAAGGCCATCAAAGCTGTCATCAGGGAATCAATTCACACCCGCCGGCTGCGTCTAGATTGGCATGATTTTCCGGAAATGCTTTTAATGGAAAAGTTTTCCGTTAAAAGCATTTTCGGAACAGAGCGTCTAGATTGGCACGGACGCTTTTCTGCAAAAGCACTTTTTGCGGAAAAGTATCCGTGCCAATCTAGATGCGCTTTTCCGCAAAAAAGCCCCGATCGCCATTTTCGCGATCAGGGCTTTTTTGCGGAAACCAAATCTGAGCTGTCTACACTGGCCCTTTTGCGCAAAAGATTTGCGCAAAAGGGACTTTTGCCTGAACGGGAGCAGCATAGTATTTCTGCAAGAAGCACTGATTTCAGACAGTAGGAAGTCAGTGCTTTTGCGGAAATTCAAGTGGCCAGTGTAGACAGCTGGCAAGTTTTTCCGGAAAAGCGGCTGATTTTCCGGAAAAACTGGCCAGTCTAGACACTGCCACCCTGAGGAAGAGTATGCTGCACCCTTGGTGGCTTGTGACCCCGCTGGCCTGGAAAATTAAGGCCTGTTCCCTTTCCCAAAGACAGGTTCCCCAGGTGCAGTCAGTGCCACATATGGGCACCAAGGTGCCAGCCACAGCAGTTGCAGTGACCAGGTTTAATGTGACAGATTGTCTCCGTATTTGTTCCTTAACATTGTCAATCAGCTATATGTACGGAACATACCTAGATCGGCAGCTAAAGTCGATTGGCATCTTCCTGTCAGCTGCAAGTAGGTGAGTATAACTATGTCACTTCAACAAGGATTCTTTAGGGGGTTTGAACATCCCAGAGCTGTACCAGGGTGGGGATTGGGAGGTAAGAGGCCAGTTCTAATATTTTAGTGAGCTTCAGAGGGGTAGCTGAGTTAGTCTGTAACTGGGAAAACTAAAAAAACAATGAAGAGTCTTGCAGCACCTTAGAGACTAACAAAACATGTAGATGGTATTGTTTCAGGCCCATTTCACAAGCCAACTCCGTAGGAAAGCCTCAGAATTTAACTTCATTTACAAGTTTGATTCCTATCACAGAGGTATGAACAAAGACTGGCTGGATGGCCCACTACATTCTACATCCTAATGACATAAAAACCAAACAATGGGTACTTAAATACAGTTAGTACCTTCTCTGTCAGCTTCATGTAGCATGGACACTCTGACTATTTCTTTCACCCTTTTTTTCTTCCTTTTCCTCCTCTTCCCCCCATCCCCTATTTATTTAGAAACTGGACCTTTAATACTCCAATCATCTGAAGAAGTGGGTTGTGCCCACAGAAGCTCATGATCCCATCTACATCGGGGGTCTCCAGTCTTTTTAAGCACAAGATCTCTTTTTGAATTTAAGTGCAGTCCAGGATCTACCTCAAACCCAAATACCCTTACCTCACCTCCTTCCTGCCCCTACTCACTCCATCCTCCCTCCCTCTGGCGGGGCAGAGGGTTGGGGCACAGGCTCTGGTCTTGGGCTAAGGGATTTGGAGTGGGAGGGGGCTCTGAGCTGAGCCTGGAGCAGTGGCTTGGAGTGCAGGAGGGGATTCATGTCTGGGGCAGGGGATCAGAGCTGGCTCCAGCTGGACCCTGCTGACCCCAGGTGGCTCCTGGGGGGTGGTGCAATGGGGATAAGGCAGGCTCACCCCTGCCTGTGGCCCTGCACCACTCCCAAAAGCAGCCAGCAAACTCCATCCCTCCCAAGCTCTGTTGTGCCCCCCCATACTCCTCGTTCTGTGGAGATAGAATACAGGGTAGGAGAGGGGACACCCTGACATCAGCCCCCCCTCGCCTTTTCCCTTCTCTGCTCTTTACTGCATGCAGGAGGCTCCCGGGGAGAGGCAGCTCCAAGGCAAAGGGCAGGAGGTGCGCAGCAGTGCGGAGAGGGGCAACTGAAGTGCTGTGCTTGATCGCCTCTTGGCCAAACCAGTCAGGATCAGCTGTCACAGGCGCCAAGACCTACCAGTCAATCCCCATCGACTGGTTGGTGGCCACTGAGCTACATGTTTTGTTAGTCTCTAAGGTGCTGCAAGACTATTTGTTGTTTTTTGAATTTTATCGTGAGGATTGTCTGGAAAAGGGCAACAAAAGCAGGGATCATGGTCTGTTCCTTTCCTGGTCCCTTTGTGCTTCCCAAGAGGTCATTATCTCCCCTGGTAGCCTGTTGGTAGCCCCTGTATGTGGAAATATCTGTGCTTACCAAGAATACTGTAAACAATACTGTCCAATTGCTCAGTGACGCCCAGAAGTGGACTGATTGCTAGCACACTAGTTAGGGATCCAATGAGCACCCTGTGTATGGAGACCCACGTTCTCTGTGCATGTACTTCAGTACCCAAATGTGGACACTCATGGTACGTTTACACTGCGGTGCTATTTTGGGATACTTCTGGTATCCTGAAATAGCTATTCCACGTCCTGACAGCGTGCCCATTATTTTGAAATATCTTTCGAAATAACCAATGCAGTATTCCGACGTCCCTGTAAACCTTGTTCCACGAGGATGAAGGGACGTTTCGGAATAGCGGGTTATTTTGAAATTTGGTGCTGTATGAAATAAGCTATTTTGATATACACTCAAAATAAGCTACGTAATTTGCATAGCGGAAATTATGTAGCTTATTTCGAGCTAAGGGTGCTGCATAGACGCACCCTCAGAGGTAAATATCTCACCTGGTAGCCTATTGGGAGCCCATCATACTGCCAGACCGCTCATTCATATTGGGGTTCCAAGTCAAGTTCTGGTTCCTGTCCTCTCGGTGGTGGAACGTAGAGGAAAGGAAGCAGGAAGAAGGTTCCCAGTCATCTGGAGATCCAAGGAAGGAAGATTTTGTTCGAAGTGTGTTACGTTTTCTGCTTTGTTCCTCTCATCCCTGTAGCCTCAGGTATCTTATAGAATTTCTGGAGGTTGGAGGCGTTCTGACTCTTCTGGAAATACTAGGGCTAAACCAACTGAAGGAAGCGGACAAACGGGAGTCGATAAAGCTACTCCAACTAGTAGCAAATGCTGGCAGGAAGTATAAGGAGCTCATTTGTGAAAGCTATGGTAGGTGCCATGCCATTCATTGTCTTTATCAATGGAATGGCACACATCCATATAGGCAGGGACATACTCTCTAACCGCCAAACATCAAGGGCTCTTCTCCAAGCTAACCTTGTTCTTTTCACTTTATGGGAGGCCTAGCGATTGGAGATTGTTTTAGATTTTTTCTTGTTGAAAGGAGTTCATAGTCTCAGCCATTGCTGAGGGGTTACATTTAATTCCTCTTCTAATTTTTAAGGAGCCTACTTTTGGTACAGTATTTTTCCTTTGATGTATTTCAGTAGTCATGCTGGATACAACGGCGATGGTTAAGGTTGCAAAAGAATTGCCATTACAACCTGCTGTGTTTACCCAATGCTACCTCTCCACATTTTCTCTCTTGGGGCTATAATTTTCTCTAGTATCTACTGAAAAATCAGGACATTTTCTGAAAAGGGAAAGAGAGATCTTTTCAGATGTTTTTTGAGTCTGGAAAAAATAAATGCTTTTCCCATTGTAAAAAGGAACCCCTCACTACAATCAGTGGGGCTACGTCTACACTGGCCCCTTTTCCGGAAGGGGCATGTAAATTTCACCAGTCGTCGTAGGGAAATCCGCGGGGGATTTAAATATCCCCCGCGGCATTTAAATAAAAATGTCCGCCGCTTTTTTCCGGCTTTTAAAAAAGCCGGAAAAGAGCGTCTAGACTGGCCCCGATCCTCCGGAAAAAGTGCCCTTTTCCGGAGGCTCTTATTCTTACTTTGAAGTAGGAATAAGAGCCTCCGGAAAAGGGCACTTTTTCCGGAGGATCGGGGCCAGTCTAGACGCTCTTTTCCGGCTTTTTTAAAAGCCGGAAAAAAGCGGCGGACATTTTTATTTAAATGCCGCGGGGGATATTTAAATCCCCCGCGGATTTCCCTACGACGACTAGTGAAATTTACATGCCCCTTCCGGAAAAGGGGCCAGTGTAGACGTAGCCTGGCAGATGCTCAAGATTTGAACAACTTCCTCGGGAGTGAGGTAAGTGTGATGGAATCAGGAAAGTGGTGCTCAAGATGCATGGGGCCAGATTAATTGTTGGTGTAAATGCATGTAGTTCTATTTACAGCCACAACATTTTGCCATTCTACACCAACAAAGAATGTAGCCAACTATACTTTAAAAATGCATGTAATCGCTACAGATAAACTCACAAGAATTACGATTACTCCCCATCTCTACCTCTCCAGCAGTGATTAAAATGGGACAGTGTGTCTGATTCATTGTGGATTTCAGCACAATTACCTAGTTACTGTCTAATCTCAGTCAGCTATGTAACTGCCTTGGCTTTCCAACCATGCAATTCAGTGAATCATCTTACACACAGGTGTACGAGCAATAGCTGAGTTTTTGGCCATTTCCAAGTCAGAAGAGACTCAAGAACAAGTGCAAATTCTGTTGGATTCTTTAGGCCATGGCAATCCCAAGTATCAAAACCAAGTATACAAAGGCCTGGTTGCTTTACTGCCATGCACATCCCCCAAAGCCCAACAGCTGTCTTTACAGACCCTCCGGACTATGCAGGTGAGCAGAACAGATGTCATCAAACTGTAGCCCATTTGGGAATACCTGTCTAGGGGTGCATATCCTGTGGAGCAGTGTTTTTGTGGAGGTTTTTTAACTAAGGGAATGAGATTTTGGGTGTTCTTACCTCCTTTAAATTCTCTCTGACCTGGAAATATGCACTCACATAAAAATGCTAGCTGTATGTCAATAAGCCAGGCAACGATAGAGCTAAGCAGTGAGGTAGGTAGCACCTTTGGTGGTCTAATGCTCTTGAATTCTGGCAATCTCTCATTTGAAATTTTAGTCCCTAGGCATCATGGAAGGGTGGGTGTCGCTCCATCCTCAAATCAGTAGGAGATGGAGCCTTTGCTTTTGAATATAAAATGAATGTCTGTCTCTTCTGTCACCCACCACATGAGAGAGGGGATCACAGACATAGCACTATTAAAATCTGAAATCTGTTCTAGTGTCTCTGTTAGCTGGAGATCAATGAACCTCATACTCAGGCTTAAGGAGTAGTGAGAGACGGCGAGGATTTTATGGAGATCTTTACAAGATTTTGTCTTCCGTTCCCCCACACTTTGCAGAACACTTGTCTGCTTTCATTGTAAGCTCTTTGGGGCAGGGAATTCTCTATCTCTTTTTCTTACTGGGTCCCTGATCCCGATTAGAGCCACTGGGCACTGCCATGTTAAAAATATTAACAATAATGTGCTGCTACACCAAGGCCTGAGACCCCTAACGCTAGACTTACATGGAGTCCTATTCAAGAGTAACTGCTCACCAACCTGGGAAAGGGTTACAGAAACAGCCCAAGAGGTGTTTCCCTGAGCCTCTCAGAGCGCAGGACCCTGCAGTTTCTCTGTACTTTGAGGATCACGCACGTGCACACAGCAGGGGGCTGAGATGTGTGACAGCCGTGCAGAATAACACCCGCCTTGTTCCTTTCCTTGGCAGGCCATCGTGGGCCCGGCCCATCCCAGCATTGTGAAGGCGGTGCTGGGCGTGCTCCGCTCTGTGCACCTGGAAGTTCAGCACGAAGGTAGGAGCCATCGCTGTACTGCACACCCCTGATGCTGTCTGCCCAGGAGGAACCCAGTTTGGAATCATTCCTGGGGAGGTTAATCTCAGGGGGCCTCCAGAGCCACTTCCCTGGCAGCAGCCACAGGCTAGGTCTACACTGCAGCTTCTTGCACAAGAACATCTCCACACAGCTTTTCCGAAAATGCTTTTAACGGAAAACTTTTCCGTTAAAAGCATTTTCGGAAATTCATGCCAGTGTAGAAGTAGCGGAGGGAGGAAACAGTAACCCAGCTGTGTGTTTGTCAGTACTCACTGCTCAGCTTCATGTCCCAGTATTGCTCGTGCTCTGGCTTTTTCCTCCTGTCCCACAGGGTCCATGTCTCCCACTGCTGCCTGGTAGGAGCAGGGCTCAGGGCTCAGAGCACAGGTCTCTGTAGGAGATTAGTGAGCTAAGCACTGGGGGAGCTGGGGCCAAGCCGCCCGCTCTCTGCTGCCCCAGGGTGGGCTGTGAGTCTCTGCAGGCTTGGGGTGAAGGCTCAGCAGCCCTTGCACCAGCGTTTGCCCGAAGTGACCAGCACCACAAAGCTGCCTGCCCTGCCCTGCCCCACCCCAGGGAAGTGCGGAACGAGGCACCCCCAAGCTCCTGCTCCTGGGCTGTCCCCTCCTCCCCGGAAACCAGCGTGCAGGCTGCGGCTGCGCAGTGTGCCCAGGGATGCTCATTTGCATACCCACAATGCATTGCGCACGGTGACCTGCGACCTGATCCGTGGGGTAGAGTTTGCTCCTAGGACCCCTGGTTCCCACGCAAAACTCGGGCTATCAGTGCGCCAGTGCAATAGGCTGCAGGGGGACGTGGGTTTGCGGGCGGTCCGGTGCAGCCACTGTGATCTGAGAAGCAGACGCTGTTTGCCTGGCAGCGCCTCCGCGGCGCGTTTTGTATACTCTGGTTTCTCTTCAGATCGTATAAATCTTTCGCCTTTTACTAAAGATTTCCGTGGAGAGGAACATTTACGAGTTTGTACCCAATTTTTTGAGGCTTCACTTCGGTGAAGCTCCCTGTTGTGGTCAAAAATAGAAGCGGTTTATGGGTGTATTAGATGGAATTAGTGCAAGTGATTTTGCCTGTGTGCGCTGCGATAGACTGACGCGCCTATGTCCATTACTTAACAGTGTCTGGTTTCAGCTGCTGGAGTCACGTTTAACGTCACTGATCTTAACTAATTTATGCAGAGCACATTTCTCCTGTATGTTTTCTCTAGGAAGTGTCTCCGTATTTCTTTCTCTCCCGCGTTCATTCATTTTCAGACAGGAAGGGTTTTCGGACATTGATCCTTCTCCAATTCGGTGCTTTCCCCGGTACTCACTCAGGGACGTTGATCTACCTTTCCATGTTTATATATCATGGTACAAAGTGAATCAATCACAGCAGCTTCCTCCTCCCGCCATGTTGTTCTATATTTTTGGGAACTGACTCATCATTTTAGGTCTTTAGCTCCGCTTTGCAGTTGGAAAGACGCGCAGCGGACGCAGTCCTGTTCAAAGAGCCGCCTTTTCCCCTTGTGGTGTCCCTATTTTGTCTGAGTATTTTGCAGCAGGTTTTCGTGCTTCAAGCCGGACCTGATGGGTGGGCACCTTATTTTTTAATGCCGGGTATGTAACGTGCTAGGGCACAGTCCGTGCTACAAGCACAGGGCGCTCAGGACTCTGACGTTTATTTCTGCCGGGATCCGGGGGACATTCAGAAGCGCAGTGAGAGCGCTGGCTCCCGCGTCCCGCAACCGTGGCGCAGGCGGAGGGAGCCGCAGCAGAGCGAGACAAGGTGCTGATCGCGCACACACGCGGAACTGCCCAGCCCGGCCCGCAGCAGCGAGCTAGGGGCTGCAACCGCAGCTCGGAGATCTGAGCTTCTCCGCGCGCTCGGGCGTACCCAGGGGAGCTCATTTACATACCCATGATGCATTGCGCACAGAGATTCGCCACCCGCGTCCATGGCGCAGAGTTTGCTCCTAAAACCCCTGTTTCCCACGCAAAACTCGGGCTGTCAGCGCGGCAGAGCAACAGGCTGCAAGAGGGGGGGCGAAATTTGCGGGCGGTCCGGTGCAGCCACCGTGATATGAGAAGCAGACGCTGTTTGCCTGGCAGCGCCTCCGCGGCGCGTTTTGTATACTCTGGTTTCTCTTCAGATCGCATAAATCTTTCGCCTTTTACTAAAGATTTCCGTGGAGAGGAACATTTACGAGTTTGTACCCAATTTTTTGAGGCTTCGCTTCGGTGAAGCTACCCAATGCTGTTAAATAATAGATGTAAACGGTTTTAAGACAAATTATTTTAAACTGCAAATTTTTTAGAAAGGAATTGTGCAGAACTGAAACATTTTTACAATTCAATATATGGATTTTTTTTTCTGTGGGCTGTCTGAGCTTCTCAGGAGCTGTCACAACCTTTTGCTATCGTTTTTTGTAGTCTATTATACCAACACCCACCCCAGGTATTCAGATTGCTTTTAATCATTCACCCGGGTTAATTGTGCTTCAAACTGAAGACAAAACTAGTAGGCAATTCTCTAATTGGCTACATTTAGTCTGGGTGGATGGGCATGATTTCGTGTTAACAGAAAAGTTTTTCTGTATTTGCGCAAGAGAATGTCTACACTGGCTTGATGCTTTTGTGCAAAAGACATGGGCCAGGGTAGACGCTCTCTTGCGCAAGAAAGCTCCGATGGCCATTTTAGCCATCAGGCTTTCTTGTGCAAGAAATTCATGTTGCCTGTCTACACTGGCCTCTTGCGCAAGAACAGTTGCACAAGAGGGCTTATTCCTGAGCAGGCGCATCATAGTTCTTGTGCAAGAAGCACTGATTTCACACATTAGAACGTCAGTGTTCTTGCGCAAGAATTCCCCACCAGTGTAGACAGGCAGCATGCCAATGTAGACACAGCCAATGACTCCAAAATCTTTCTCGTGATCATTGTAGTACATTAGTTCCCATCATATGAGCCTCAAGGTGGCACTTTGGCTTCTTTCCTTGTCCTCAGCCATTCAGCTGATCCAGGATCTCATGGCCTATGAAGTCCGGCCAGCACTGTTGAAGGGCCTGGTTGAATTACTTAAACCACCAGGGATGGAGGCTGCTAAAGGGAAAGGCAAAATCCTGGAAGGTAAGAGGCCTCCGCAGTTTCTCATCACATCTGCTTGGAGGCTGAAGGCTGCTACCAAGTGGGGCTGCAGCAGCAGACTGTGGAGGAGGACAACTGGTTGGTGCTGGTTCCTGCTGGGAGGCTGATGTGCCCTGCAACAGGAGACCCAGCAAGGGCTGGGTGTCCCCACCCACTTCCCAGAAGGACCTAAAAATCCTGCGTTCCTTCAGCTCTGCCTTGCCAGAGGCCCTTCTAGAAGGGACTCTCCCTCTTTTCTCCTCATGCATCAGGGCAGCTGAGCTCCATGGGGAAGCTGGGGCAGTCCCAGCAAGTGGGGGACAATGCCCGGCATTGTGGACGGCCGCCCTGCCCCGTGGGAAGGTGAGAGGAGATGGCAGGATGTGTCCCGATTGGAGGCCGGCTCTGCCCTCTCCATGCCCTCCCTCTCCCCTGCGCCATGCCCACAAACGGGCCTTTGCATGTGCAGGTCACAGCTCCCGTGGTTGCTGCTTTCCAGACAGGATCCTGCGTCCTGTACTCAATGGCCCTCCGGCTAGTTGGGGAGATCAGCGTTGTCTGGTTGGGGGGATGGGCGCGGCCAGGCCAAACCAAACCTCCAGCTT
This sequence comes from Pelodiscus sinensis, assembly GCF_052426305.1. Lineage (NCBI taxonomy): Eukaryota > Metazoa > Chordata > Testudines > Trionychidae > Pelodiscus > Pelodiscus sinensis. The sequence continues at coordinate 2,907,488 of NC_143060.1, forward strand.
GTGGGAGCCCTCTGCAAAGGAACGGGAATTGTGATGCTATGTGTGGGTTGGGCAGGTTTGTTCAGCTTAACCCTGCGAAGCTAGCGGAGGGCAGGGGCTGCCACGCGGCCCTTTGGAGGAGATCTTACACTGACTGCCGATGAACGGTCCCAGGGCGTCATTTCAAGGGTCATGGCAACCAACAGCCTGTCTCAATGAAACAGGCTGTAACGTCCCTGCCGTGCTGCATTCGCTGGACAGGGTCCCTGAGCAGTGACGGCTGATGGTAAAGCACTGAGCTCCAGTACAGGTGGCTGGAGCTCACCTGGGGGATGTTGCTGTCACAGATCCTCTTCTGGTGCAGCTGGTCTAGTTCCCCAGGTTGTTACTACAGCTTGATGGCAGATGTGCGGCGCTAGCTGTTGTTGTCATGCTGTCCATTGTTCTCCCATTCAGAGCTAGTCACTCACCATCTCGCTGAACCCTTGTCGGTGCATGTACAGCAGGCCGCTGCGGCAAAAACCATTGGGTAAGAAAGCTCAGAGCAAAATACAAGAATTTATCTAGGGCACGTGCAGGGTTTAGAGCAGCTGCTTCCTAGAATGGCCTGGGTAGCACTTAGTCCTGCTGGGAGGCCAGGGATCAGACTTGACAACCTCTCGAGGTCCCGTCCAGTCCTCTGAGTCTCTGATTCCTGTCTGGAGCGAAGGCCAATCCTGCTAGGCAGTCTTCAGTCCTCTGCCAGTGAGAATGTCCCTGTGGCTCTGCAGCTCCTCCACAGACAGACTTGGGGGGCTTTTGCACATTCACAGTCCTTAGGAGCTTAGAGAGAAGCTTCTGCTTGGGCCCAAAATCCAGGCCCTCCCCTGTTACCGCCACACCTGACATTCATTAGAGGTGAAACGTAGCATGAGCCTTTCCTTCGGCCATTAACACACAGTCAGAACGTTCCCTCCATTCCCAGCGTTAGCAGCTGGCCACAGAACTGACCTGAGCATGCTGCGGATCAGCACCCAGCCTGGAGTCTTCACGAGGGTCCCTTGGAGCGAAATGCCTCACTGAGCAATTTCACATCACCAGCACGGACACCACGTTCAGTGTCGGACCCAGGGAATCCCCAAACTCGGTCTGTCTCCACGCTTCTCTGGAGATCAGGCCCTGGCAGAGTCCACAGGATGATCCTGTGCCACATTTCCCCCTTTAAAAGCAGAAGACGCAAAGCACCAGCCAGGTTGTTTTCCCCAGTGATGTGCCCAATAGCAAAATCATCTAATGTCAAGCTCTACGCTGGATAGAACCATAGAACCCCAGGGCCGGCAGAGACCTCAGGAGTCATCCAGTCCAGCCCCCGGCCCAAAGCAGGACCAACCCAACGCAATCAACCCAGCCAGGGCTTTGGCAAGCCGGGACTTAAACACCTCTAGGGATGGAGATTCCACCCCCTCCCTAGGGAACCCAGCCCAGCGCCTCCCCACCCGCCTAGGGAAATTGTCCTAATCTCCAATCTAGACCTCCCCCACTGCAACTTGAGACCATTGCTCCTCGTTCTGCATCTGTCACCCCTGAGACCAGCCTCTCTCCAGCCTCTCTGGAACCTCCCCTCAGGTAGCTGAAGGCTGCTCTCAAATCCCCCCTCACTCTTCTCTTCTGCAGATGCTGCATTCCATGGGGTGGATTTGCCAGGAGTTCATATGACAATCAGGTGTTCTCATGGTCAGTCATTACAAGCAATGTAGATCCCCAAACATAGATTTAGAGCCCGGGGCTTCCTGTTGGGGTGAGGAAAAGCATCTGTCCTTGCTCGTTGGTGTCAGTCATTCACTGACGAGCACAGTCAGGCGGATCCGCACCACACATCAGGCCTAGAATCCGTGCTTCTGGATTGCTAGATGAGGCTCTTCCGTTTCATTCCCAGGATGCTCTGCTTGGGGCGGGATTCTCCTCGGAGCCTGACTCTGCCGCTTTCCTTGCAGCATTCTAGCCAAGGACTCGACCAAGCTGGCCGAAGAGCTGATCCAGTTGGGCGCAGTGCATGGCCTCATGTGTGCTATGGGGAACCAGGACCACACTGGCTCCCAGAGGCAGGCCAGCATCGCTCTGGAGGTGAGTCTCTCCGTGTCATTCCAATAGAGGCACCAGTGCTGGTACAGCAACATTCCCAGGATTTCCGGTACCTCCACTGCTTGTGCTGGAGGATCAGCTTTGCCCTTCCTCACCCAGCTCCTCCTCCTGCTTAATTATCATGATTCCCAGACAACACCCTTCCGCGAGGTGGAGACAAGGGCAGTAGATACATGGGAAGAGCCCTTCATAGCACAGGTTGCAGTTTTGAATAATACCGACTCAGGAAATCCAGCATAAAGGCCACGCTTCAAAACCCCACCCTGCACCCTAGAGAAGTACGGAGCGAAGGGCTTCCCATCCAGTCCACCGGGAACATCATCGCCCGAACTGCCCAGCAGCATGATGGTTCGCTCTGTCCCTGCCGATCCGATCGCAGTAGCGGAAATAGCCAGCTGGATGGGCAGAGCGGGGCAGGGGTGGAGTAACAGCCCTTTCCCCACCTATCTAACCCGGGCCGCCCGCAGCGTGGGTGCTCCCAGAGCTGAGCCGCGGAATGGGGTAGTGGAGAGAGAGATCGGAGCTGGGACGGAGAACCGGCTGGTGCTTCGCGGTGGAGCCAGATCTCTCCCGCGCGCCGTTCGGCACTTACCGGAAGTGTTTGGTTGCAGCATTTGGTCCGGATGTTTCCCACCGTGGCGGAGCATGTGAGGAAAGCCACAGGAGAGAGACTGTTCCAGCTTTTTATGGTAACTGGGCTTCTCTAGCCGCCCGGGCCATCGGTCCACTCGGCAGGGTTAACGGGGCCTGGGGTCCATTCCTCTAAAGCCACAGGGAGCTCCAGTCCTGATCAGACGCCAGAACCCCTAGGGGCAGATCACCGTGTCCTCAGGTACACAAACCCCTTGGGCGTGGGCTCAACATCCCCACAGCATCGCTCCAGGCACTGGCTGGCAATGCACTCACCTGCCCGAAGGAGCTGGGAGAATTGGGGTGAACCAGGGGGCCTGAGGTCTGACGACCTCTGGGGAGGTGGGTGGCTCGGTTCTGGCTTGGGCCCATCTCGGAGTGCCGGGGAGGGCCAGGTCTGGACTCACCTTTGTGTGGCGCTGCTGGCAAAGGGGCGAGGAATCACGGCCAGAATGAGGCTCCCTCTGCATCCGAGCTCTCTTGCCGTGAGGGCCCAGGGCCCTTTGAACCCGAGCGGGACAAAGCCATAGGAGACGCCTTGCCGCCAGCAATCGTGGGCTCTCCGTACGCAGTGAGTCCTCCCAGACTCCCTTGGGTTTCCTGTTGGGGGGGCAAGGCAGCGATCTCCGCTGGGTCCGTTCAGTGCAGCAGGGCTGCGCCCATTTACCTCGTGCACGGGGATGGGCGCTGCCTCCTGTGCCTGGCTGTTCAGCTGCATCTTCCTTTGCTTGAGCATTTTGGAAGCCTTGTCAGGAACCTTCCTCCCTCTCTGGCTGGCCCTTCCCATGCCCTGGCTGGTTCTCCAAGTCCCGGTAAGCTGCTCCCTTGCCTATTTTGCTGTTTCTTTGGCCTAGAGAGATGCCAAGACCTTGTATATGAACATGGATGTGATACAGGTGGAAATTCTGGCATCCAATAAAGTGACCATCCCAGGAAGTGAATCCAGCCCAGAAAGGATGCTGCACATGGAAGGTGAGTCAGGGCCATGAAAGGCTGACGCCGAGACTCTGCGACAGCTGGAGCCAGCTCTTCCCTCATGTACACTAGGGCTGCATCTAGACTGGCCAGTTTTTCCGCAAAATCAGCCGCTTTTCCAGAAAAACTTGCCAGCTGTCTACACTGGCCGCTTGAATTTCCACAAGAACACTGACTTCCTACTGTAAGAAATCAGTGCTTCTTGTGGAAATACTACGTTGCTCCCGTTCGGGGAAAAGTCCTTTTGCACAAAAGGGCCAGTGTAGACAGCTCAGATTTGTTTTGCGCAAAAAAGCCCCGATCGCAAAAATGGCGCTGGGGGCTTTTTTGCGGAAAAGCGCGTCTAGATTGGCCACGGACGCTTTTCCACAAAGGCTGTGTCTACACTGGGCCACTTATTCCGGAAAATCAGACGCTTTTCCGGAATAAGCTGCGAGCTGTCTATACTGGCCCTTGAATTTCCGGAAAAGCAACGACGCTCTACTGTACAAAATCAGCCGCTATTCCGGAAAAAGTATTCTGCTCCCGCTCGGGCATAAGTCCTTATTCCGGAACACTGTTCCGGAAAAGGGCCAGTGTAGACAGCCCAGTAGACTTTTCCGGAAAAAAGCCCCGATCGCGAAAATGGCGATCGGGGCTCTTTTCCGGAAAAGCGCATCTACATTGGCCACAGACGCTTTTCCGGAAAAAGGGCTTTTCCGGAAAAGCAGCCTGCCAATGTAGACGCTCCTTTTCTGGAAAAACTGAAAACGGAATAGTATTCCATTTTAAGCAGTTCCGGAAATTCATGCCAGTGTAGACACAGCCAAAAAGTGCTTTTGCGGAAAAGCGTCCTGCCAATCTAGATGCTCTTTTCCACAAATGCTTTTAATGGAAAACTATTCTGTTAAAAGCATTTCCGGAAAATCATGCCTGTCTAGATGTAGCCCAGGTGTAAATCAAAGGCCAGCCCTCCTATGCCAGAGGGGATACCCTGGTGTGAGAGGAGAATCGGGCCCCACGTATGTAGGGCCAGGGAGCCAGAGGCTAGGGCAGGGGGCCAATCTCAGGTCTCCTGCCTGGAGCTGACCTGTCGGTGTCTGGATGCTGGAGGGTTCACTATACAAACCAGCCTTGGAGTAACCCCGTGCACAGCCAGACCTCTTCACCTCTGCCATAACCACGCCCGGCTCTGCTTTGTTCTTCCAGAGGAAGGCAGCATGGAGTGAAATCTTCAACAGCAGCAGGCCAGCTCTTCTCCCGCCTCCCTCTGTCTACCGCTCCCAGCCGGGCGGTGCCCTTCTCGCCCCTGCACACCCTCAGAAGCGGAGGTGGGCTCTGAAGCTGGCCCCCCACACGTGGCCTCTCCGAATCGGGGTCTGCAGCCTCTGGCTTTGGTTCCTTCCGCTCAACGCCCCCCGTAGCGAACTTCCCCCTGGGCTGTGATTTGGAAACCACATGGCCTGGCTGCTCCTCCCTGAGATCGGGACTCCCCTCGGGCCACCTCTGCAGCAGGACTGTCTCCCCAGAGCCCTGGCTGAGCCCCCTGAGAGCAGTCCCCGCCTCCCATCTCCACCGAGGCAGGGAGCAAAGCGGGGCAAGGGCTGCAGCCGGCAGCGGAGGTGCCCCACCCAGGACATCACTTGCATACCCATAATGCTTTGCGAAAGCAAGGCGCCTTCTTGCACCGTTTGCTCTTTGTGTTTTACCATCGCAAATTCCAGTTCTAAAGTCCACGTCCGACTCGGTTCCATGGTTTTCTCTTGGTATCACCGGTTAAAACCTGTATTAAAACTAGTGTTTGAAATCAAGGTCACGTTCCAGAGATTTCGAGGTTTTGTACCTCTGGGGTCACGCTTGGGTTAGGAAAAATTCCCAGGCTCGATTACAAAGTTTAAGATACACACAGCGGCCACCGCAAGCATCGTCCCCATTTGTGACAGAACAGTCCGCCCCACGAGAGCCTGTTTTCCTTTGCCCTCCCTTTACCGTCTGCGCACAGAGCCAACGTAGACTCTGCTGTGTGTCCTGGCGCCAGGCCTCGGTTCCGCCATGGTCAGGGAAGTATCGGACAGCGGAGTGAGCCGCTCCCTTTGGGGAACAAAGAACAAATCATTGCAAGGCTCCTGTTCTGCCCTGCTAGGAGCACAGCGGCAGGCAGCCTGCTGCAGGGGGAGGGGACTGACACTGCTGCTTTGATAGTCTCTGGCAGCAGCTGTCTGGTTGCAGCAGGGAGAGCAGGACAGGGTGTATTGATGGAGACATGGCGAACGTCCCAGGAGGTGCCTGGAAAAGCCACCTTCAGGGAGCAGAGAATGAATCCCCTATAAAGAGCCTAATGCCCAGCAACAAACACACACAGTGTACCAGGCTCCCTCCACACGGCTCTGACAGGGATGCTCTAAGCTATGCATGGTGCCTGCAGGACATGAGGGTTGGACCCAGTGCCCCCCTCTGGTTTAGGGCCTGAGGCGCTCATAGAATCCTCAGGAGTCATCGAGTCCAGGAAGAGACCTCAGGAGTCATCGAGTCCAGCCCCCTGCCCAAAGCAGGGCCAATCCCAATTCTCAGGTGCCTAGTCATTGTGAAGACCAAGCCAGACACCTGTGGACAGGATCACAGAGGTAGGGACCTCCCAAATTCAGTCAATTTTGGTCAGTTCCATAGAATCTCAGAATCATAGCACACTAGGGGTGTGTCTAGACTACATGCCTCCGTCGACGGAGGCATGTAGATTAGCCAGATCGGAAGAGGGAAATGAAGCCGCGATTAAAATAATCGCGGCTTCATTTAAATTTAAATGGCTGCCCCGATCTGCCGATCAGCTGTTTGTCGGCAGATCGGGGCAGTCTGGACGCGATGCGCCGACAAAGAAGCCTTTCTTGATCGACACAGGTATGCCTCGTGAAACCAGGTTTACCTGTGTCGATCAAGAAAGGCTTCTTTGTCGGTGCATCGCGTCCAGACTGCCCCGATCTGCCGACAAACAGCTGATCAGCAGATCGGGGCAGCCATTTAAATTTAAATGAAGCCGCGATTATTTTAATCGCGGCTTCATTTCCCTCTTCCGATCTGGCTAATCTACATGCCTCCGTCGACGGAGGCATGTAGTCTAGACACACCCTAGGACTGGAAGGGACCTCGAGAGGTTGTCAAGTCCAGTCCCCTGCCCTCATGGCAGGACCCAGCACCATCCAGACCAGTGTTTCTCACTTTTTTTTTTAATTATAAAATATCCATTTTTCAAAAAACAAATAAATACCCCCAGTACCTACAGTTTTCAGACACAAAATATTTTTCTACCCTTGCAACACATTTGTTTATACAACTTAATCATAGCCGGGCAGGCAATGAAATTGTTGGGTGTAAAAAGTACAAAAATAATAAAGTGCTGTAAAACTTAAAACAAACATTCCATTTTATCCAAATTTCAGTTGTGTTGTCATATCCAACTGCCCCCCCAGACTTCTCTCGAGTACCCCTAAGGGTACTCGTACCACTGGTTGAGAAACACTGGGCTAGACCATCCCAGATCGATGTCTATCTAACTTGCTCTTAAATATCTTCAGTGATGGAGACTCCACAATCTCCCCAGGCAATTTATTCCAGTGCTTAACCACCCTGACAGGCAGGAAGTTTTTCCTCATGTCCAACCTCAACCTCCTTTGCTGCAGTTTAAGCCCGTTGTGTCTTGTCCTGTCCTCTCCCTCCTCCTTGTAACACCCTTTTAAATACCTGAAAACAGCTATCATGTCCCCCCCTACTCTTCTCTTTTCCAAACTAAACAAGGCCAATTCCTTCAGCCTTGCCTCATAGCTCATGTTCTCGAGATCTTTCATCATTTTTGTTGCTCACAACACTCCTGTTAATGCAGCCCAGAAACATGTTTGCTTTTTTTGCAACAGCATCGCACTGTTGACTCATATTTAGTCTGCAGCACTTCTTCCACCTAGACAGTCACTTCCCATGCTGTATGTGTGAAACTGATTGATCCTTCCTAAGTGGAGCACTTTGCATTTGTCCTTATTAAACATCATCCTGTTTACCTCAGAGCATTTCTCCAGTTTGTCCAGATCATTTTGAATTATGAGCCTGTCCTCCAAAGCACTTGCAGCCCCTCCTAGCTGTGTGTCATCTGCAAACTTAATAAGCCTCCTCTCTATGCCAATATCTAAATCGCTGAAGATATTGAACAGAACCAGGCGCAAAACAGACCCCTGTGGAACCCCACTTGTTCTGCCCTTCCAGTATGACTGTGAACCATTAATAACTGCTATCTGAGAACGGTTATCCAGCCAGTTATGCACCCACCTTATAGTAGCCCCATCTAAGTTGTATTTGCATAGTTTATTGATAAGACCATATCAAATGCCTTACTAAAGTCTAGGTGGCCCACATCCACTGCTTCTCCCTTAGCCACAAGACTCATTATCCTAGCTTTCTTTGTGATCAGATTGGTTTGACATGATTTGTTCTTTACAGATCTATGCTGGCTGTTATCACATTATCTGCCACATGAATTCCTTAATTACTTGCTCCATTATCTTTCCTGGTCATAGGCGTTCTAAGTGATAAATTTCATTTCAGATATTTAAATCTAAATTTTCAGTGTTGTCATTGTGGGTGGTTGCAAGGTTCTCATACGGGCTTTGCGGTGCCGCTACCTTGTACTGCCACTGGCCACGCTGCTTTCAGCGCTGCAGAGCAGCAGCTGCTGACCAAAAACCCAGCTCTGAAAGCAAAGCTACTGCCAGCAGCTGTACAGAAGGAAGGGTGGCCTGGGAAGCTGTTGCCACCTTTACATCTGTGCTGCTCCCTGCAGAACGGGACCCTTAGTCAGCAGCCACCCCTCTGGCCACCCAATTCTGAAAGCAGCAGCACAGGAGTACGGGTGGAAATGCCATGCGGCCCTTACTTCGGTACTGCTGCTGGTGGGGCAGGATCTTCGGAGCTGGGCACCTGACCAACCTTGCAACCACTGCTCAACAGCTGCCCAGCTCTGAAAGCAGCACAGAAGAGTGGCAACATCCCAACCCTCCTAAACCCTCCCACATCAAGAAGGATGTGGAGAAATCAGAGCGGGTCCAGAGAAGAGCAACAAGAATGATGAAAGGTCTAGAGAACAGGACCTATGAAGGAAGGCTGAAGGAATTGGGTTTGTTTAGTTTGGAAAAGAGAAGACTGAGGGGGGACATGATAGCGGTTTTCAGGTATCTAAAAGGGTGTCAGAAGGAGGAGGGAGAGAAATTGTTCATTTTGGCCTCTGAGGATAGAACAAGAAGCAATGGGCTTTAACTAGCAAAGGAGGTTAAGGTTGGACATTAGGAAAAAGTTCCTGCCTGTCAGGGTGGTCAAACACTGGAATAAGTTGCCCTGGGAGGTTGTGGAATCCCCATCTCTGGAGATATTTCAGAGCAGGTTAGATAAATGTCTATCAGGGATGGTCTAGACAGTATTTGGTGCTGCCGTTGGGGCAGGGGACTGGACTTGATGACCTCTTGAGGGCCCCTCCAGTCCTAGTATTCTGTGATTCTAAAATAACCTTGTGATCCCCTCTCTGCAACTCTTTTGGATCAGGACCCCCAATTTGATAAACAGGAGTCACCTTCCATGAAATCTTGCTACCCTGTGCAATCCACATTTCATAGGACGACACCAGATTTCATGGTCTGAGACACATTTTGCAAGGCAGTGAATTTGGTAAGGGCCTCTACATTGCCTTACTGCAGAACACTTTTGACTGGACCCTAACATCATTTTATTTACTTATTTCCTCTGATTACAGCTTTGGCCAAGGAATTCGGACCTTGACAAAAAATAATTGAGTGGCCAGGGCTGGTTGTGCAGCTTGCAGGCTCAGAGTGAGGCACTGAATGCGCTCTGCAGCGACTGGCTGCCTTAGTGTGCTAGTTTAACACACCAGAATGACACCACACTAATGCAGGCACCTGGCTAAGAGGAGGGTACAACAGTCAAACACACAGGGCCCTCCGACTTACTGGAAAAGAAATACTGCTCCTGGGCAGTGTTTCCGGTGCAGACAGCTGGGGTACGTCTAGACTGGCAAGATTTTGCACAAAAGTGGCCACTTTTGCGCAAAAACTTGCCAGCTGACTACACTGGCCGCTTGAATTTGCGCAAGAACACTGACTTTGAATGTACAAAATCAGTGCTTTTTGTGCAAATACTTTCACGTTCCCACTCAGGAAAAAGCCCTCTTGCGCAAGAGGGCCAGTATAGACAGGGAAGAATTGTTTTGTGCAAAAAAGCCCCGATGGCTAAAATGGCAAGCGGGGCTTTCTTGCTCAAAACCACGTCTAGACTGGCCACGGATGCTTTTGTGCAAAAGCATCCGTGCCAATCTAGACGCGCTTTTGCGGAAATACTTTTAAGGGAAAACCCTTTCCGTTAAAAGTATTTCTGCAAAATCATGCCAGTCTAGACTCAGCCCTGGTGTCTGAGCAAGTGGTGTCCAGCCTCAGTAACTCCCAGCCTCTCACGTCCACTAAAGCTTTTGTTAAAACAGCTCGTGTGTCTGGCAGCTCAGCTCCGGGATCGCTCCAAGGCCATTGCTAGGCTGGTTTTACCGCGCCTGGGGGGGAAGCTGGGGTTGCCTGTGGTAGCACCTCAGTGCAGAGGCTGGATTCCAATAAATCCCAAATTGTGTCTCAGAGCAGCCTCTGAGCCCTTCTAAGAGCAATCCCAATAGCTACTCCCCTCATTTCACCCTCTTTCTGGAGAGGAGACAAGGCTTCGTCCTAGGGGGTTTAAGTACCTTCCTGCCACTTCAGCACAAAAATCCAACATCTAATCAGCTGAGACCTCAAAATCTTTGCGCAGGTGCTGCCTAACTGTGGAAGCATCTCCTTGTCTACTGGTCAAGGCACTTGAATTCCTGCCCCTGGCTACATGCAAACTGCTGGTGGTGCTGAGCTGCTGCGTGCCTTAGGTCATACCCGAGACAGGCCGGGTTCTCCAACTAGGTCTTTGCCTCCTTATGGCACCTCTGGGGTCTGGCCCAGCAGAATGGGGGATGTGAAAACCGGTTCCTCACATGCCACGTGTGGTGTGATACACCACTGCAGTGCAGCCTCCATCTGCATGAGTGTCAGGCACACCCTGCACCCATCAAACCTGTAAACAGTATTAACCTGCTCCTGGGGCTGGCTTGTTAAAAAGCAGTTGCCTGGCAAAAGAACCCTCCCTTCCCACCCCATCTCCATCTTTTGGATGTCAAAGCCCACCCACAGGCCATAGCGTTGCTAAAATCTGAGCTGGTGGCAGCAACTAAGTCATTTGCTCAGCTGCACACTGCAGCGTTTGTAAAGGATGTGCTAGGAAGAGCAGAGACAGGTGGCACGCTGGGCTGTAGCCACCTGCCTTCAGGAAAGTCACTAGTCCAGAGACTCATCTCCCCCGTTTCCCTTCCAAAAAACAGGAGACGAGATACTTTAATTGATTTTTTTACTTAAATACAAACAGCACAAATTTCAAAAGATTTGAAATGACCAACCAGTCCCCAAGGCCAGTCTCTGCCATAAAGGCCAGTCTGTTTTGGAGGGAAGGTTGTCAGCGAATCTCTCAAAGAACTGACAGTCAACAAGAAATATTCTGTAAGTCAATAAATCCAGGAATATTTATCTACAAGTCACATTTCTTAAAAAAAAATACAGATTTTATTTTATTCTTTTTACAAGTGTAGTCCATTTCCTTTGGAAAGAAGCTAGACTTGCAGTTCTGCACCATTTCACAAAACATCTAAGGAGCAAAAAAGTTTATGTACACCAGCATATACAAGTGTCTCTAGTTACATCAGAGTGGGTGACGGTCACTAAGGAGGGGAAGAGGCGTCTAATGACAGACCTGACAAGAGGGCATTTCTAGAACTACCACCACCAAGTCCCAACAGATGCTGGGTCCTGCATGGTAAAATGCTGCTATTCTGATGCGTGGTCTTCAGAAAGGACTGACGTAAGAATACTTTATTGCATCACATTTAAAATAGGCAGAGTTAACACAGAAACCACTAGCACGCGACACACACAGAAGAGAAAAAACAGTGTTTGCGAATCAGGCTTTGGTATATTTACTAAGGCCGCCTCTTACTCATCTGCTTGCTGGCTTGCTCCTCCAGCTGCATGGCAACAGCCAGGGACTCCACGACATCTGCAAGGAAGTTTGGAGTTAGTGACTGACTTGTACATGTGGTTACCTGAGCATCTGAGACCATTTCGTGGCTGTTCACAGAACCCACTTTCCAGTCGCTGGGCCCTGAAGTTGAAGAGGGCAGGAAGAGCAGGGAGGAGGTGGGGGAAGCAATATAGCCGATGAAAATCTGGAGTCCCTCACTCCCAGCGAGGAAATGCACTCCTGCGTCTGCTCCCCCTGCCCGCCACACTGTAATCATCTTTGTGCAAATATGCCATGTGATGAACCATTTAAAAACCAACTCTCTGGTCACTGATCTGGTGAAACATACCTAGGCCGCTGTGTGTCATGTTACACAATTCCCTGTATCACGTTAAAGGCGCACAGTCAAGCTAGGGATGTAATAGTGGAGACGATTAACCTACAGACTACATGCATCACTGCCAGTATATTTTTTTAGCAGGCTGGCCAGCAGCCTGACAGTCCTGGCTTGTGCCGGGTCCATGACCTACCCTGCTGCTGCTCTGCATTTAAAGCATATTAGGAGCTGGGTGAGCAGGCAGCCCAGTTCAGTTCCAGCTGGCACCAGGTCCAGGAGCAGCACAAGGTGACAGGCAGCTGGTTTTTAAACTGGCTCCCCTCACGGACCAGCTCCTGCCTAGCACCCAAAAGAGGCAGCAGCATGGAGTGGCAGGGGGCTCCCCAGGACTGCGGCTGGAGCGCACTGGCTGCCGGCCCCACCCCCAGGGAATATAGACAGTCGACTAACTGATAAGAATTCATGAGGTTAATCGACTATTCAATTAACTGATATTTAACATCCTTCGCTCAAATTCATACGCCTGATTAGGTAGAACTGGTTCAACAGTCCTGTCACACAAAGGGGCTTGTAGTTTACCTCCATTTGTATACAAGCTATAAACGGGGGTGTGAAAGCGGGAGGGAGGAGAGACAAGACCAAGAATCTGCCTATCAGCATGCACAAGTAAAAACAAAGAGCAGGAAGCTTCCTTCTGCCACATCTCGCTCTCAGCTGGCAAGAACTTGGAACACCACTTTCCCTTCCAGGGTATCAGGACTATCAAGGTAAGGGGCACAGAGTCACCTCTCCCTACTGCTCTTTCACTTCAGATTAACAGCCTACAGACTTGGGAGCAGATCCTGGTCAGAGCTTGGTCAGCAACATACCGAAACCACGTAGCAAGAACTTCAGCATGACCCAAGTTTAGAAAACAAACATTCTGCTTATGTGTTACCAATTCGGACTAATGCCCCGTTATTCGTATGCAAATCTTTGTAGTTTAATTTGTTTTACTCAATAAAAATTCATCTAGTGCTATGGATTATTGGGGTAACTCCATTTAAGGCAAGATGCTGTTGTGTACGATCCTGGGGAGAGGGGAGCAACAAGCAGCCAGAATTAGCTCCTGGCAAGTTACTGGATGCTTTATTTACCTGAGCATCCCCAGGAACGGCTACCTGCAGCTCCCAGGTTGCTGTTCCCAGCCAACAGCAGCTGTGGAATTCGTGGCCACTGGGAGCTGCAAGTGGCCGTCCCTGTGGACAGTCAGGGAAATGAAGTGTCTGGCAGCCCACCGGGGCTAACACAGGCAAAGTGCATCTGGCCTGGGAGCCACTTTATTGCCCACCCCTGCTCTCGAGGGCAATGGCCATAGCAGAGGGCTGTACAGTGCAAGCCATGCTCTGGGGACGTCTGGGACTAGGAGTGTGTGGGGGTCACCCTGCGCATAGTAACCAAAGCTGCTGGAAGCCTGTGTGGCTGGGGTGTTGAAGAGCAGCTGGATCAGGACTGTGGCTTTACACAGCTATTCAGGGGGTGCCCACAGGTGGGAGCTACAGCAACAAAGCATTGAGAGGCATCCCGAGTTGCAGGGCTTGGTAGGACTGTAGCTCCGAGTTACAAGGATGTGTCTGTTCTAACGTGTTAGTGACTAGATGCCAGCCAGAACTGCTTACAGAAGCAGAGGCAACAGGACGCTGGTTTCCTTGGACAATCACCTTTGCTCTGCCCCACCCCAAGTGTAGGAAGAGGCTGAGTTGCATCCAGAAGGATCCCAGAATATCTCAGAAGGGGCAGTGACCTTTTCAGCCTGCATAAGAGCTCTGACTAACAGGGTGTTGAAGGTATGCCCTGATAGCATGCTTCGAAGGAGCCCCAGCTTACCTCCCATACTGATGAAGTTTCTTGATCCTTCCTTTATAAAGCATCTGGCTCTGTTCACAAATGTCTCCAGATCATAGTCTGGTTGCTCCGTCATTTCCAACAGGTCACCGAGTTCAGTCATTTTCTGGATTTGGAAAAGAGACATTGATTAGCAATTGGCTTTTTTCAGGTTTGGAATGTTTTCATGGCATCCCCTCTGCTTCTCAAGCACATCTGAGCTTCTGAAGCAGCCTACAGCCAATGTCAGCACCTACTATCTGAAGGCTGGAACAGTTGTAGGCCACAAACCAGTTTATATGGAGGCTGCACCTAGATTGGCATGATTTTCCAGAAATGCTTTTAACAGAAAACTTTTCCGTTAAAAGCATTTGCGGAACAGAGCGTCTAGATTGGCACGGACGCTTTTCCCCAAAAGCACTTTTTGCACAAAAGCGTCCGTGCCAATCTAGACGTGGTTTTGCGCAAAAGAGCCCTGATCGCCATTTTCGCGATCAGGGCTTTTTTGCGGAAAACAAATCTGAGCTGTCTACATTGGTCCTTTTGCGCAAAAGCTTTGTTTTTATTTGAGCCTTCCCCTTTACACATTTTAAGTTGGTTACTGTGCTACGCAGTTTTCATTTTGCATTTCTTTTGTTTTAGCTTTGCACAAAAGGGACTTTTGCCTGAACGGGAGCAGCATAGTAATTTCCGCAAGAAGCACTGAATTCTTACAGTAGGAAGTCAGCGCTTTTGCGGAAATTCAAGCGGCCAGTGTAGACAGCTGGCAAGTTTTTCCGGAAAAGCAGCCGATTTTCCGGAAAAACTGGCCAGTCTTGACACAGCCGGAGAGTCTGGGAACAACACGCTTTATCATTTCCCATGCGCATCACAAGCCCAGTTCCTACAACACCCAAGTATGGCAAGTTGATATCAATATGAAGATGACCACTTGGGCTCATCTGAATCTTCAGCATACCTGTCTCATTTCTCTAAGTTCTTCTACGGCCTTCTCCTCTAGCTCACTAATCCGAGTCATGGCTTCACAGAAACTGGACATATGGGGAGACACCTCTTCCTCCTCCTCCTCCTCCTTGAAGACCTAGTGTTCATGGGAAGAAAAATACTAAGTATAGAGAAATTGCATTTTGAGCCTCCAAGTTCTGTTCTCAAAACAGGTTCTTAGCTAGCTGCCTGCTTTTCAGTCTGGTGCTTAAAATAGTGTGTGTGTGTGGAGGGAGGGGGTTATCTTTGTTTTAAAATAGATATTGCACATTTAAATAATTCTGAAATGTAACCAATAATTTTAGACTTTGAAGTTTAGTTTGAAAGATTCTATAAATAAATTTGTCTATCCATTGATTGTGTGTACATTCCTAAATGGATACTATTATATTAACAAAAGTACACAGTAACAATAGATTTGCTTTTACACAGTAACCAAGTTCAGACATATATTTTAAAGAGATGTAATAACTCCAGTTGTATTCCATAAACTGTATATTAAGAAAAAAACCCAGCATAGCTGTTAGACCTGGCTTGTCTAAGCATCTTTAGAACATTCTGATAGTCAATTACATATTATCTTATTATATAAGTTAGTGTAGCTGACCAGTTTATAACTTATTTAAAAACCCACATATTTCCTTTGGCTGCCCAGGGATTTTTTTCCAACTGTGAACTAGTTTCCTGGTGTTTTTATTTGAGCCTTCCCCTTTACACATTTTAAGTTGGTTACTGTGCTACACAGTTTTCATTTTGCATTTCTTTTGTTTTAGTAACCTAAATTTATAAACAAAATAACTTATAAGGACCAAATCATTTGTAACAGAAGTTACGGTTTGTTTTTGTTTTCCCAGTTTTTAGCACAAATACGCCCATTTAGATGCTTTTGCAGTTTTGCTTCAAGACATTCATTTTTACCTTCATGTGCATTACTAACTTTTTGTAGCTTAGCAGGAACCCAACATGGTTAATTCGTCTCTGAAGTATATTTCATAACAAACTGAAGTGTGGGCAAGCCATTAATACACAGATCTACAATTCTACATACATCATGCTGAAGACTTGACTCTTCTTCACTGGTCTCCAGTTCTTCATTCTCTGTTTCCATACAGTTCTGTGCCTCACCATTCCCGCCACTGTGAGGACTCAGCTCCTTCACCCTGGACAGAAGGAAGATTATGTCCAAATCTGCTCTGCCCTCAAGGAAACAGTTACTTGGCAAGGGTCGCCTCAAATAGCTACTCCACGTCAATACCCAGTTCTGAGAAACGTGCCAGGCTAACAGCACTGACTGTCAGTGCATCACAGGGCAGACCCACAGCTAGCAACTGCTACTGAGGGGTGTTTTCGGGACCTAGGGCTAATCAAGCCATGATCTGTCAGACAAGCTGCCAAGGTGGATGGCAACATTGAAAACTGTCAGTTGACGTTTACATTGGGACTAACCAATCAAGGTTAACTGACCTCAAATGCTAAACAGTGAGTGGCACGTAAACAGAGGCTGGGACTTGAAAACGCAGCACTATACTAGCTGTAGGTTACCTGGCTTGGAAGGAGGGGGATGAATCCCCCACCAACTCCTTTTTTTCCCAGAACATTCATAATCTAAGAATGGGGCATTTGTAAATTATTCCAATAATCAATCAGTTTTTATGGGCCTGAGGTGGAAGCCTGAAAGGCAGAACTGCTTTTCCACTCCATGTTGAGAGTATCCACATTTAATTATTTCCTTAAAGAGCTTTAAAGCCACTTACCGCCATTAAAGCTGCCACGATCTAATCACATAACTATCCCCTCCCAGCCTGGTATGTGAGTGGGCACACCATTGGGACTAGGCAGCTGTAGTGTAGCTACCTTTCGCCAGCAGTACACGGTGGCTGCATCTAGACTGGCAAGTTTTTCCGCAAAAGCAACTGATTTGTGCAAAAACTTGCCAGCTGTCTACACTGGTCGCTTGATTTTGCGCAAAAGCACTGACGTTCTACTGTCTGAAATCAGTGCTTCTTGCGCAAATGCTCTGACGTTCCTGTTCGGGCAAAAGCCCTTTTCCGGAAATGTTTTTGCGCAAGAGGGCCAGTGGAGACAGCTAAAAACTGTTTTGCGCAAAAGCGCCCCGATGGCGAAAATGGCGATCGGGGCTTTCTTGCGCAAAACCGCGTCTAGATTTTGCGGAAAAGCGTCCGTGCCAATCTAGATGCTCTTTTCCGGAAATGCTTTTAACGGAAAAACTTTTCCATTAAAAGCATTTGCGGAAAATCATGCCAGTCTAGACGTAGCAGGTATGAATGGAAAGAACAGCATTGCATTGGCATAAGGATACAGAACCAAGGGCGTGTCTATACTACTCAATCAAATCAGCTTCAGCTGCATTGTTTCGTGTCCACACTACTCTGCTCCCTCCCACTGGTGTGCATCCTTTCCAGGAGCACCTGCATTGATTTAAGAGGGGCAGTGGTGGAGCTCAGAGCCCAGTCAGCAGCCAGGCTCACAGCTGGAGCCCCACCACCTGCTCTGGGAGGGCAGTCTGAGCCCAGCAAAGTTCAAAGCAGGGATCCTGTAGCCTCTCTCATCAATTTCAGGGTTGCTTTAGGCTCAGAGCCTTAGTGGGTCACAGCTGAAGCAAGGCAGCAGGCTCCCTGCTGTGAAACTGAGGGCTACACCAGCCTGCCACCTCAGGGTTGGGGAGCAGGGATCCAGCTGTATTTCACTGTAGGGAGCCTACGCCACCCTCTGGTCAAATGTCATGGTTCCAGCTGTGAGCCCACTGCTGGAGAGCAGTGCTGTGAAATTGACAAGAATGACTGCCAGCCACCCACATAAACAATACACTGTCAACACACACTGCTCCCCTTCACAGCACTGACATAAGCACTGCACCTCTTGAGAAGGAAGAGTTAGTGTCAGTGTAGTTGGGCACTGATTATAGCAGATCTACATATATGAACTAGAGACAGCTCCCTTTGTAAAGGTTTTGATAACGAACAGCCTTTCAGGAGGTACTCGGGAAAGCTGTAAAAAGGAAGACTGCAGAGAAACAGAATCCTGTGGAGTCCAGGTGCCTCAGCTTTAACATCAGGCATATCCAAAAGTTACAAGTTCTGTATCACTAAGATTCTTCCCCCCTTGTGAATCCCCCCTTCTCTTCCCCAGTTTCATGGCGAGAAGGGACAATTATGATCTAGTCTGACCTGCAATGTAGCACAGGCCAGAGAGCTCCTCCAAAATAATGTCTGGAACAGATTTTTCTAGACGATCCAATTTTTATTTAAAACCGGCCAGCGATGGAGAAACCTACCATAACCCTTGGTAAATTGTTCCAATGGTTAATTACTCAGCAATAACGCAGGTACACTTACTCTGTCTGAAGGTGTCTAGCTTCAACTTCCAGCCACTGGATCATGGCAGACCCTTCCACGAAAGACTGGAGAGCCCAGTATTATTTTCCACTGTAGATACTTACAGTCTACTAAGTCAACCTTTAACCTTCTTTTTGTTAAACTAAATTGCTTTAAGTGATAGATTACAGTAGCTCAAAGGGGTAAGGAAAAATACCTTCAGCATCCTGAGGGCTCTGTTCTGAACCTCTCCATTTAAATGCCCTTTAATTGTCGGTATCAGAAACTGGACACACTATTGCACCTTCTTATCAAACTGGTGGGGGGCAGGGGAAACCTCGTCCCATCTGCTGTTGTGTTACTCAGTTTAATGACGTCCTTTTGTAACTCTGCAGTCAGCTTTGGACTTCACTATCATGAAGAATTTCCCTTTTTCCAGATAATGTATTAATGTTCAACACTACTTGTCCCAGAACAGATCCTTGAGGGGCTCTGCTGTTCACCTCTTTCCATTATGAAAACTGGCCATTTAGTCCTACCTTTTAACCAGTTACTGATCTACGAGAAGACCACACAGTACTGCACTGTACTTAAGAGCGTTTGGTGTGGGACCATGTCAAAGGGTTTCTGAAAGTCCATTTATTTAATTAACATATTTGTACCCTGCCCCTCAATTTAAAATATTCAAGGCAACTTACTTTAATATATATATATAAAAATTAAAATACGAGACACTATAACGTGCACTATAATGACTAGATCACCCTTTCCCACATACTTGTTGACACCTCCAAAAGAATTCTAATAGATTACAAAGAGAAATCGTGTCTCAGCATAGACTTAACTCTTCCTCACCATTTTGTGCTCATTTGTGTGTGACAATTCCATTCTTTACTCTAGATTGAGCCCATATGCTTGGTACTGCAGTTAGTCTCTAGCCTGTAGTTGATAAGACTCCAGAGGAGAGTCTGGCTGATTTAAGTGATAGCTTACATACCACAGTTAGTGGTCCCGCACTGGATATTTGAGTGCCTTCAGAATTCTTAGAGGAATGCCGTCTGGTCCTGATGGATTATTGTTAAATTTGCTTTAAAACCTTCTTTATTGGCACCTCAAGCTGGGGCAGTTTCTCAGATGTGTCAGCTAAAAAGAATGACTGATGGGGAATTCCCCCACTCCCATATTCCCTTTAGTGAAGGCTGATGTAAAGTATTCATTTAGCTTCTCTGCAAGAGTTGTCTTACCCAATTGCTCCGTTAGCACTTGGACTGGCCAACAAGCAGCCTTCCAAACAACTTTTTTTTTGCTGTTTGCGTTTTTATAGTTACTCTTCAAATTCTTTTTTGGCCTGCCTAATGTCACTCTTACCCTTGACTTGCCAGGGAGTTTTGGTCCTTCCGATTGAACTAAGTAAGATTTGACTTCCAAATATCCTCCAGAGAGACCAGTGGAAGGAGCAAGTTATCACCACATAAGACCACATCTGTGTCTTCCCCAAAATACTGAAGAAATGTTTCTTGAACATTGCCTCTTGTCCCTAATAATGCACAAGTCTTCCATTTCGTAATGGACCAATACCACCCAGGATTCTTTTTCTTTGTAATAGATTTTTACAGCTCCTTATTGGTCATGGGTTTCCCTTGTCGAAGATTGACAAGGTAATCAAAGCGATAGAGCTTCTAACGTGTTTTATATCATCAGCAGCTTTCCCTTTCTTCCATCTAGATTATATTTTATAACAGACTTCACTTCCCACCCAAACCAAATTGTTGTTTTTAAACCAGTACAACCTTCTTCCTTGCTTGTAGCTTTTGGCACATATAGTACAATGTTCTTAGAATGATTCCCAGTTATTCACCTTTTCCTGATTACATTCTTCCTCCCAGATGTTTTGGCTCATAATTGTTCCCAGCTTTGTGAAATTGGCCCCACTAAAGCATCAAGTGCATATATTACTGTTATGACTTCATTCTGCTTGCACATTATATATGTGATCCAAATGATCATGATTTTATCTGAGCTACCATTAACTTAATTCTGTCATCAGTTCCTCTTTACCTGTTAGGACTTTACACAGATGAGGTCAAATGCAGCATTGTTAAATTGCTCAGACTAGAGCGATGCAAGAATTAAATTAGTCAATGAACGGAGTGGGAGAGAAGACAGTCCAGGGGCTATGGTTAGACTGACTAGACCCCTGAGCTTAATTCCCTGCTCTACCACACATTTCCTGTGCAACCACAGGCAAGTCAGTCTCGGGGCCTCATTTTCTCTGCTGGGATATGTAAATAAGTCTGCAAAAAAAGTCCATTTACTCCCTCTGTTCATGGGTCACCTGTTTCTTCTCTAACGTGGCGCAGGAATACCACCACCAGAATAAGGTGTTCTGAAGGCAACTACATTAAAGACTGAGGTACTTGGGTTTTACTGTAACAATGGGAAGTATTTAAAGTTAGCATCAATACCACATGTGAACAAATCTGTGGGACAATATCTATGTTTAAAAGTCAGTAGCATACAGGACAGAAGTATTTTGATCAAGTCTGCTGTCAGCATTAATCACTAGCTACATCTCCCAGCCAAAGTCATCACTATATCTAATGCCAGAGCCAGCAATTGCAACTTTAACAAATTCCAAACATCTTAACACATGTATAGACGACACATCCCTTTAGGAGAGTTGGCATTAGTTTCAAGTGGATATTGAGAAGTTGGCTTTTATGCAACTACAAGAGGCAGAAGAGGGAACAAATCCATTTTTCCTTTCCAGATCACTTTTAAAGTGCAGTTCTAACCCAAAAGGCAGGAAGCCTATTAACCAATGATTCAAGGCAATCTTATTGGTGATTATGCCTAAGCCAGGAACCAGCCAAGTTGGCTTTCAACTGAGGGAGCAGATTTGACCTGGAGTCAGAAAACCAAGCAGCATTGAGAGTGAGTGACCTAAGACAGGCAACAAAAATGTTTGCTCAGGAGCTAGCGAGTCATGCAATGGGTGAAGAAATTCACAGGTGAGAAAGGCCCTTACCTGTCAGCATATCTCAGGGTGTTTAAGGTGTACTCACACGAACTCATGCCTGGGGAAATCATTGCAATCTGAGAACAAATGAAAGATAATAAGCGTATGTCAGTCTTGCTCACTGCTGCATGCTCTGCCTGGCGCCTCAGCCAAGCTGTTCAAAAGATTATTAAAACAAAGGTTCTCTAGAAAGCAGCTATTTCTAGAACATTGCACAGAGTTAATGGCTACAACAAGTCTGAGAACTATGAACTTGGTTTCTATTCCCAGTTCTGCCAGACTCACTTGGGCCTCTGAAAGAGCACTGATATGCTTGATAATGCGAAGTACTACATCAGTCCATGTTCATAGCAAGTGCAAATCACTCAAATTTACTTTGGCCCTGTTCCCAACTGTTATTCAGAATCAGGGATTTAACTCACAGTTCACTAACTTTTATCCCTCTAAAGCTACAGGATGGAGAGCTGGTTTCACTGCCTTTCAGGCTCATGTCTTTATAAAGCAGTATCTAAATCCTGAATGCAATGCCTTTCTGGCTCTTCAGCAGCCAAGAACCAGCTTTCAAAGGTAAGGAAAGTAAACACCTTTTCATCTGTGAAATGACCCACTTTGATCTGAAGTCAGACATATACGGCTACTGTGGTATCAATAAAGTCAATTGTCAGAGTTGGTCCGCACTAAGTATTATGAACCCCAAAGATGACACATAGAAGGAGGAAAATAAGAACATGCATTTTAAGGTTCCCATAAAGTATTTATACTTACCATGCAGGTCCTGGAGTTTGCCCCTATGAAAGAGTCTCTCAGGACCTGGGTCAGCTTGCTTTCCCTGAAAGGTGTATGAGATTTGTTCTGACCTAGCGCTCTGATGCATTCCTGCAGGGGTGGAAATAGATCCCATTAATGTAATGCCTGCCATCTTGCTTGGCAAGCCGCCACAGAACAGCTCCAGAAACTAGCTATTAATAAGCTAGTGTAGTAGCACCTAGGACTCAAACAGGGTCAAGACCACATTCTGCTAGGTGCTGTGTAGACACAAAGGAAGCTATGGCCCCTGCCTCAGAGCTGCTAGTTAGACTCTTATAGCAACTCTTTAGGATTAGCCAAGTGCTTGGGTTTTTATATATGCTACTTGGGTAGAGCGCAGAGAATTGTTTCAGCAGTCTCAGGCTGACAAGGTATAAGCTGTTAGGCTGACAAGGGTTGTGAATGGAAAAAAGTGCAGCATAACTTTCAAAGTACAGAGCTGGGCTCCATGGAGGGTTGTACATTTATAAAGTGTGGATGAGAGCATCCTGTAAGACCAGCCCTGCATTACAAGGAAGATGAACTAGACAATTCAATAGGCCATTCCTGTCCAACTTTGCTGATTAACTTGGCGTTGTTCTGAGTTACTCTACCTTCAAAGCCAAAAGGCTCTTGTTTATTTCTGCCCCTTCCATGCGCGTCTGCCGATCAGCACTAGAAGTGTCTGCACCTCTCTCATTTCCAGCTAAGTCTACCAAGGAAAATTTCCCATGCAGTTTCCCTCTTCTGCGGAGCAGGATTTGGAAGCAGGCATGTGACCGAGAGGAACTAGAGTTTGCAAAGGTCTGTCCAGAAGTCCTATAGCAGAGATATGGATGAAGTTAAGATGTAACAAAGCACCCTTCTTGCATAGTGCTAGGGAGCTAACCATGAACATCCGTAAGCTATTCACAAGTGAAAGCTGTAGAAAGTCTAGTTTACCTGCTTGGTTTTATTAAACAAAAACCACACACCAACAAACTAAAACCCAACAAACTTTTGACACATTCATATAATTTAAAAAGTCATTTCATTATTCCAACAGCTTGATTTAATCAAGCCGCCCTTCCCCGCTATACTCCTTTGCGGACACTTCCATTCCCGGTTGCGCTTTGAGCCTCAAATCAAACATATCTGTAAGGAGACTCCAAAGCTCTATTTGGAAGCCATCACTAGTACAAAGGAATGTTTTTCCTGATTGCATGGAGAGCAATGCTTCAGAAAGGAGCTGGGGCTGGGGGTAAGCTAGCAACAGGAAATGTATCAGCACCTGTGCCTCAGAAGTCTGACCCTGATGTTTTGTAGCTTGAGTGTTCACTACCAGCAGCTAGAGATGTCTCAGGATCAGCTTTCCTAGACAGAATGCCCATGTACACTCCAATTCCTTACAGATATGCTATGGTCGGTATCATTCTAGGCATCTCTTGAAGCCCTATACCCCACATTCAGTTTCTCTACCATTTATATCCTAGAGTAGACCACATGCCATGCCATATCATTAGGGCCCCCTACCAAATTCATGATCCAGTCAGACCAAGGATTTTAAAAGCATGATTTCAGCTATTTAAATCTGAAATTTCACAGTCTTGTAATTCTAGGGGTCCTGACCAAAAAGGGACTTGTGGGGACCCCACAGTTACTGTAAGAGGGGTTGTGGAATTGCTACCCATACTTCTGTGCTGCTGCTGCAGTGCCCCTGCCTTCAGAGCTAGGCAGCTGAAGAGTGGTGGCTGCTGACTGGGATCCCAGCTCTAAAGGCAGAGCCACCGCCAGCAGCAGAGTAGTAGGATGGCACAATATTGCTGCCCTTACTTCTGTGCTACTTCCTGCAGAACTGGGCTCAGTCAGCAGCTTCCACTCTGGCCACCCACCTCTGGAAACAGCAGTGTAGAAATAAGGATGCTATGACAACATATTGCCAGCAATACTTCTGTGCTGCTGCTGGCCAGGTGCAGCTCTGAAGATAGCACTCAGCCAACAGCTGCCATTTTCCAGCTGCCCAGCTCTGAAGGCAGCACAGAAGTGTTAATACTGCGATTCCCTAAAATAACCTCTTGGGGAGCCAAGAAGGTAGAAGGTATGGATTCTATGCCATGCATGGGGCACGGAATCCATACCTTCTGCAAATTTCTCCGCTTCCCCACAGAAAAAATAAAATAAAAAAAAAATCTGTGAGGAACACATGCCCCATCCCAACAGCTCAGGTACTGGCTGGACTTATTTGTGTGCATCCCTGGAGAGATGGAATGGGGGCAAAGCACCTGCCTGCACGTGATGAGACAGGCGGACAGACACTTTGTCTACACTGGCAATTGAGCGACAAAGCTTTTGTCCTTCAGAGGTGCTTAACCACCCCCAATCTCCTCCCATGACAAAAGCTTTGCCCTGGCAAGTACTGAAGTCAGGCAGTGAACACACTGTTGGACAAAAAACTTCCACCTTCTAAGCACAGCGTTTCCTCTATCAGCAGGAGCGCTCTCCAAGCTCTATTTACACTAGGGGTATGACTACAATACCACGTTGTGTCATCAAAACCTGCACCATGCTGTCAACACCGGTTTTCAACTCTTGTCCAGAACAGCATTCAGGACTTCTGATTTGTGTGACCAGCAGTTAGTCTACAGCCCTTGCCTCCCACTCAGACCCCTTGTGGGGCACACTTCCTGCGCTTCTGGTAACCAGATAAAACCTATCAAGGTCACTAATGTTATGTATGAGCTAGTCTCTGTTTCCCCATCTCTGACACTTGGGCTACTGCTGATTTGCTTCCTCGGGGTGATGAAGCATGTGCTTGTTATTGGGGGACAATGTTCATTGCCCCTAATTTTAAACCTGGCTACAGCTGTCCTTTAAGGGGTGTAATAGGAAACAAAGGCTAGAAAGCTAAAAACCATTAAGGATGCAGAAGTGCAGGAGGACAAACCTGCAGGCACTGCCCATCTCAATCATTCTGATCACATCTTCAGCACAGCTGACTTGTCTCTCTTGAAGACCAACTACTTGGACCTGCTGCTTTCCATCCTCAAGCACTCGGAGCTTTGCCTTCTTATTCAAGAGATCAAATACCTGCATTTGCGCAGAGAATGGAGATGCACAAGTAAAGAACCATCCCCGACACCTCTTTCACACAGTTTCCCCATGCAAAGGAAAGGTACCTAGCATGGAATTATGCATACCAGAAACGCATGCCCCAAACTTTCTAACTCCAAAGGAGCAAAGGCCCCATGGTTCAACAGTGATGTGAGGATGGCTAAAGTTATACCATGTATCAAATGCAGAGTCTAATCTTAGGCTAAAAATCAAGATCTCACCTTTCCATTATATATTTCAAAGAATGTCACATAGACCTCGAGGTCTTGATTCCTATACCTGGGCTGGCTCTGAAGGAGGAAGACATCTCGTGCTGATGAGGAAAAGAGGGGTAAAAACATGACTTAGTTAGATTTAGAATAATTTCAGCTGCCTTTGTGTCCCTTCCAAAATGTGTCAGAGGCAGTTCTCTCTAGTAGCTGGACTGACAATTGCCCCAGACAGATAGCGCGGATATCTGCACAGCAAAACATTTCCAACTGAATGGGATTTGAGCAGCATCCTCATGAAGACTGAAAAGTGAAAGGGATCATGGGAGCTGCTACTTCTGAAGCAATCAGTGAACAGTGATGTTATTTTCTGACACTTAATACAGACCGACAAGTTTAAACTTTTCATAACATCACAATCCTCTAACTTTGAATCATATGTAAAGAGTATTAATTGTTATTCTTACATAAGGAGACTTGCAGGCAGAATTCAGAAAAGAGGAAGATTCTAGTTTTGAAACAGTCCAAAAGCAAGCCCAACTTCTTCCCCCCCTTATCCTGAAGAAGTTTAGCATCAGGGTGAAGCTAGTACTAATTTCTTAGGAGCCAACGATTCCCCCAGACACATTAAACAGCACAGAGCATGCACCTCTGCTTCAGTTTGTTTTGATTAATTTTTTACTCTGAAAAGAGTTACTGTGAATACCATTAGACTCAACATAGTTTTGGGTTATATCTACATTTTGTGATTTATATAAAATATTACAACCAAATGTATCACTTATTAAGCACAACACATGATAAATCAGGAGTTAGGAATTCTTTAAATGTTTATTTTAAAGTTCTTGATGAAGGCCTTATGGACCTCACTATATAGGTGAGAAGTTACTGAAGTCTTAAGGAAAAATACTGTACACAACTGATTTAAAAACCTAAAAGTCAACTTACATGCAAAAGCATATATCCCCTTTGAGACATTCTGAGTTTTCCCGGAGAAGTCTCCTCCCATAGTCTATTAAAAAAAAATCATACAAGCCATTATAGTGGTACAATCCAAGCAAGTCAGGCTATCACTCAACTGTAGTGCCAACAATATTCTAGGAAAAAAGTCAAACAGATAGATCTCAATGAACTATCCTTCCATGGTGCTATGCAATGTAACTCAGGACAAAGTTACAGATTGATGTAACTGTGCTAACTCCTTCGGAGTGTTTGGAACTAGTCAGTGTAACAGCTACATTTTCCCAGCACCTAAGACACCAGTTATCAAACTCTGGATTGAGACTCTAAATTGGGGATCTTTCAAACTTGCAAGAAAAGGACACTAAGGGGGAGTGTCCACAGCTTCACTCGACGTGGGGGCAACGTATTAGGCTATTCTGGCCAGTGACTTGCGAGGACTGAAATTCAGACTTCGTTTCCAGTAATAGGGAAGTTACAGGGAAAAGAAACCAGTTCTAGCTACTGAAATGCAGTGCCATGTTTGCTATAGGCCGGGGTTCTCAAACTTTATTGCACTGTGGCACCCCTCCACACACACTTCTGACAAAATTACTGAACTATATGACCACAGGGAGAGCAAGATGGGTCTGAAGCCCAAGCTGCATCACCCTGGGTGTGAAGGGAGCTCGGGTTTCAGCCCTTGGTCTCAGCAAATCTACTGCTGACCCACAGTTTGAGATCAGCGATTCCAGGCACAAGTGTCCACACTTGCAAGGTCTCCCCAGCCTAACAGCTGGTGTGATGGCAGCAATGACCCAGGCTCAGAGTGATGTCAAAACATCAGCAGAAAGCCTGCTGTGGAAAAGCAAAGTTTAAGTACCTTCATTGCTGTAAGTGAGATCTGCCCCCTCCACAAGTAATGTCCAGAACAGGGGCTTCCATGTATGAGAAGAGGCTTATTCTTGTAAGAGAACAAAGGGTTTCTGAACTCTTCAGAAGTAGGAGACAAATAATCCTTTCACCTCCTGAGGCGGCGGCTAGTTCCCTACATCCCAGGCTCGTGAACTGAGGCAGAGAGATTGAGACTTGCCTGAAGTTAGTGACAGAGCCAGGATTACAATCAGCAGTGCCTGGTCCTGCTCTTCAGCCACTACATAACGTTGCCAGAGTCAGCCTCATTACTTTCTCTGCAACACCGAAAGGAAGCAGCCATTCACTTGCACTGCAGGTTTAATGGTTACCAGCTCATCTTCTGCTAAGGTGAGGGACCTCTCCCCATTACCATTTCAGAGGACAATTTAAAACCCAAGACCCAATTGCTGGATGAAAGATTATCTTAAAATATCCAAAAGCACTTCGCTCCATTTATCTGAACTGAGACAGCCAAGGCCTTTAGAAAACAGCCACTTACATGTGTTTTGCCGCTGCCTGTTTGGCCATACGCAAAACATGTAGCCTTTCCACCCTCAAAGATGGTCTGTACAAGAGGCCTCGCAGTGAACCTAGGAATTCAAAAGTATAAAAAAAATTAAGCACAAAGAAAGGGAACCGATTCCTCACTAGCCAAGCCTTGGCATTCACGATCACTTGTACTTTAAATAATTGCCAGAAACCCCAACGCATGGAAGCGGATCCAGTAGTAAGTATTAAGATCAGACAAACTAAATTAAGGGAGCCTGTTCAATGTTTCACAGTCCCCTGGTTTCTGCCCAAACCAAGTATGGTTAGCTGTATTGTACAATATTATCTCTTTTACTAAGACAGTAATCCCTGTACATTTTTATTCTGATCATGTTAATCCTGTAAGAAGATCAATTACCTATAAACCACCTCATTGGAAGCAGTTTCATCAAATGAAAAATCAAATCTAAACGCCTGGGTCTCAAGGTATTTTGTTAGGTCCACTTTCAACTTCGGCTCATGCACCAGCAGGACACACTTGCTGGGAACTGTAATCACATCACATTCCTTCTTGTGAAGTTCTGTGGATGGAAAAATACTTTTGTAACATGAATGACAAATGTCAAGTTGGCCTCCGCGTCCGGGCTAACTTAGTAGCACACTTACCTTGCTTATTTAAGGGACGCTTCCTTACACAGACGCAGATCCTGTGCTCTTCCATCTTGAAGAGAAGAAGTTAGGGTAAGACTGAATGCTGAGTATCACTATCCCCCTCCAAAACCTGTGCTAATCAGCGGTGCAGTAGGGGCTGTAAGAATGCAAGGGCCTGGGCTACATTCAGTTGACGTAAGCCAATTTACACAGACCTAATTACATCAGCGTATGCAATACAACCTCACTCCCACCCACGTAAATGCCTATTACACTGACACGAGGGACATAGGGCTTTTGTCGGTGTAGCTAGGGCAACACAGAGTCCCTGTAGCTATGTGCTACTTACATCTATTGGCAGCCATTCTTGTCAATTTCATCACTCCAGGCTCCCCTGACAGGCTGCTGCCTGGTCTCTGCTCCAAGCTAGACTGCCAGCCAGGCTCAGGCTGCTGCCTGGGCTCCCAATAGGGGCCCTCCTGCCACAGCAGGCTTCCCGGCTCCTTGCCAGGAGCATTGCAACCAAGGAACAGGACACCTGGTAGGATCTTCCCCCCAGGAGCCTACCTGCTGCCCAGGTTCTCAGCCCCCACTCCCCACCAGGAGGAAAGCTGACCCCAGCAGGGAGTACTGCAGTAGGAGTTTTGGTCCCCAGTACAGCTCAGAGCTGAGAAGCCTACTGTGGCTGCCCATTCCTGCCAGGGAGGTGCAGGCTGAGGTGACAGCCCTGAGTCAGTCTCCCATGATGCCTAAGTCAGTGGAAGCGTTCTGGTGAGAGCGCACACCAACAGAAAGAGGACAGCATGGATACGAACCACCGCAGCAATTACTACAGTGGCTGCAAGTCAACGCAACATAGGTCAACTTCAGCTTACACTGTAGGCATGCCCAAAGTCACCATCATTTCCTGCTCACTGCATCAAGGTGAGGACTCTCCCAAACTAAAAGACCCCATTCTACATGCATCTTTTGGCTCAGCCAGTGGTGTATTTAAAGAATTTGTAGATTGGACAAATCCCTCTTCTGCAGTTTGGAGGCATTTCCAACAAAAACACTACTTATTTATCAGCTTCCTCATGTTAGAAGCCCTTGACTGAGATGCCCAGAATTTGGAGCATGAATCAGCAGCTAGCAAGTTACATGTTACTTTTCTGGACTCAAGTTGTGTGTCTGACTGGTCAGAGTAAGATTCCCCCCATGACTAGACTGGTACTTCAGTTATCCTGGAGTTTAATGTAGTCTTAACTGTAGAGAAGGCAGCATCCACCAACACCTTCACAGTTTGTTCTGTGAATCTGCTTTGACGTTACTCCTAACATTTAGTCTACATTTCCATGATGCAGTGTAAGCTCCACACTAAGCCATGATGTGGCACTGTCCCTGCTTATCTGAACCTACACAGAGTTAAACTAGACAAGTGAGGTATTTCTGGTTACATCCCTAATGAAGACAATCAAAGCACCAGTTAGAGTTCAAAGAGTGAAAAATCAAAGGTGATATTAGTACATTGTGATTCCAAATATTTACTTACTGGGTCATTCATAGATATTGGTTGGCAGTCTAAAGTAGCTCTGAATTCCTTGATCATCCGTGCAAACTCCCAATTTGGACAAGTACTATCATACTCCTGCAAGGCAATGGCAGGCATTAGCATACTTATCAGCTTTAGCAAAACAACCAAAAAAAGGTGCTGCCGCCGAGTGCAAAGGACACTTGTCTATATGCAGCTAAAGAACTCAATGTTATTACTCAGCCCTCATGCTGCAAAGACATGTGAAAGACTGGATCTAGAAATAACCTGAGGGAAGGATTAGTACTCTAATCTCATTTTATTTGGAAGGGGGAATCTTCCTACACAGCAGGAAGCACAGAGCTGAAGGAGTTTCCAGTATTCATTTCAACAGAAGCACACCACCTCTCTACCCATCCATTGTTTCCTCCCACCTACACACCACCCCTGTATTTCTCCATTTGTACCCCAATTCCCTCCCTCCCCCAGTACCAAATTTGTGTGCTGTGGCTGTACAGTAGCACCTCAATCAAACTGGGAAGTTTACACTGACTGCCAGTGTTTCAAGACCATTGACAATGCAGAACAGTAAGAGCATTAACATTTAAGCATGGTAAATTCCTCCCTGGAGTAGAAAGATAATACTGCTGCATTATGTCTGCAGTCCATGATGCAAATTCACATGACAGAGAAGAGGTGATAACATTCAGTAGTAATCTAGGATTGTCTGTGGCCCAATTACTGAGTTATCAGCTCATAGTTAACCATTTGAACAGCAGCTGACCCCACCATTTGTCAATGAGTTTTGGTATTTGCAGTTGTTGCCACTTTTCCATTGCTCGTGTCCAATCATTTATGCTTAGTTCAGTTACCAGAAAAGTGATTAAATCAGTTTCATTAAACACTGATAGTTTCAAGAACTGCATGTTCAGTTCTGGGCTTCATGAAAGAGGAACAAACAGGAGAAAGTCCAGAGGAAAACAACAAAAGTGATTAAAGGTGTAGGCTCCATTTTTCAATAAGGAAAGATTCAACAGACCCAGCATTGTCAGTGTGAAAGAGGAGAAAGGGGAACATGACAGTCTTCAAGTACATACAAGGCGGTTATGGAAAGGAGAGGGTTTGTTCTTCATGTCCGCTGAGGAGAGGATAAGTAGTAATGGGCGTCAGTTGAAGCAAAGAATTTAGACATTAGGAAAACCTGACTGCAAAGGTAATTAAGCCATAGGACAAATTACTGAGGGAGGTTGCGGAATCTCCCTCACTTGAAGTTTTTAACAGCAGGTTAGACTGGGATGAGCAATAATTTTTGATGGGGGGGGGGGGCGTTCCAAGATTTTGGAAAGTGGTCAAGAAATGCACTTTCCTGTGGAGTTGGTGCGGAGTCTGGGATGGGGGTTGAGTGAAGACAAGCGCTCAGGGTAGAGACCTAGGGTGCAGGAGATGGTGTGGGGGAAGAGAGATTGAGTGAGGGAGGGGGTTGTGACCTGGGTAATTGGATGTAGGGTTGGAGAGAGGGTATGGGTGCAGTAGAGGATTCTGGCCTGGGAAAGGAGCGTAAGAGGAGTTGTAAGGTCTGGGAAGGAGTTATGATCATGGGAGAAGGGGGTGTAGAAGGTTTGGGAGGGAGTTGACACCTGGTTTTGGGCGGGGGGAGTGCAGGGGGTTTGGGAAGTGACCTGAGGCAGGAGGAGGTGATGATCTAGGGGCAGGGAGTTGGGATGCAAGGGGGGGATGCCAGAGGCAGGCTCTGTCTGGGAGGCACTCACTTAGGCGTTTCCCAGCCAGCAGCCCTGAAAGATCCCAAGGCAAGGTGCCTGCCTGCCACAGTCCCAGCACTGCCCTCGCCCCAAGCACAATCTCTCAACTATTATTGGCTAGCGCTGAGAAACAGTGATGGGGCAGGGACAGCAGATGAAGCCTCCTTCTCTCCCTGGGGTCCAGAGCAGAGAGCAGTCAGTCCCTTCAAGTGGCATGAGGCTGCTCTGGGCCTCAAGGTCCCAGCAGGGCAGATGATGGGCCACACCTTTCCCACCCCTGTATTAGAGGTTTGTCTATCAGGGATTGTCTAATATTTAGTCCTATTTCAGTGCAGGGAGCTGGACTAGGCGACCTACCAAGGTCCCCTTCCGGTTCTACATTTCTACAATTCAGTTGGAAGAGGCATTTCTGAATAATAGAGCAAGTGTGGGATTTAAAAGCCTCCAACTGTAGCAACTATTACCCAGGAGACCCCTAAACAAATTCAGTCTGGAGAGAAGAGTCAGGTTTTGTTTACGTCTTTATACAGGATTTTGTTTTAATGTCCATGTGGTGCAAACAGAAACCAAACACTGCACACATCAGTCCAGAATGGTGTCTGACTATTCTGAACACGCTGTCCTATAACATTTCTCCTTCTCAGAGTTTAGTCTATGGAACCGAAGGTTATTCCTGGATCAAATTCTGTACCTGTGCCCGTTTTGTTCTGATCTCACTTATCTGGGCTCTCTTCTCTTCCCTTTTGTTTTTCATTTTCTCCATCTCTTTCACGATATTAGATTTCCTCCGAACTGAAAAAAGCAAGACATTAACTTCACTTATGGGAAATGCTTACCAAAAACATGTGTCCTTTAAACCAAATAATTTACTGATCTACCCCTTCCCTTCCTAAGCACACACAAAACCTGCTTTTGTACAAACTAGAGTATCATGACCTAGAGTACTGTTCTGGACCCTTAGTTGTGTCCTGTGGTTGCGACAATCCAGGTACAGATATTACAGGGGTCTGAACTCCAAGGAGTTAGTAACTGAATCAACTGGTTTGGTGTACAAGATTGTTGTGAAGTATAGTCTTATGAAAGCTTGTTGTGATCTGAACTTGATGGTCGCTAGGAGAGGTGTATATTGACTACGGTTATTAATCTATGTACATAACACACTTTTGTGCTCATGAATTCCACTACAATTTCAAATATATTGCAGACCAAGCAGGGATCCCATTGATCCAGGCGTTTAGACAAAACTAGACAAGTGAAGATCCACTATACAGCTTAAGAAGAGAAACAGTGAACCATTGCAGTCATTGGGAAAACTCTGAAATGCCCATTACCAACTGGAAGGAATTTCCCATGCTCTGAATAACCATGATCTGAGAGGAAAAAAGACTGCAAGCCTTGTTAAAGAGGAAGGTGCTTGAGGACAGAAGGCTTCAGCAACGGAGGGGCAGACTATGAGGGAAGCGGTCCATGAAACACTAGATTCCCTTGAGGGAAGGTTGGGTGGAAACACTGCATTAGCAAAGGGAATTTATCCAATACAGACACAGCCTGAAGTTACATCTATATGTATTTTGTACAACGCCAGTTTGCCTTTCCTGATTAGGTCACCTGTGATTTTTTTTTAAAATCAAATGAATGTTATTTTTACTTCTAGCATATCTGTGCAGTGCAAAAGCCCAAGCAAACAGATAACGGAGGGCTGTTCACATTTTGGGGGGAGGGAGGGGGCTGACAAGCAGAGGGGAAATCAGAGTTACAGAACTTAGGGTATACTTGAGACTGTTGGGGTCCCCCAGCAAGGAGTAACGAGGCTAGTGGAATCCAGGTGAGAACTTTATGCTTGTGGGCTGCTTACTAGCATCAGAGCTCCAAGCCATAGCAGCACAGCAGAAAGGCACCTAAAGTTAAAAGGCAGGAAGACACCTTACTGGTGTGGGCAATTCCTCTCACCCCAAAAAGAGTCAGTGACCAGTGGTTTCTTGACAGAGCATAGCTAGCTGCTACTGAAGCTACTTAGAAAGCCACTGACTTGTTATTCTGGGGCAAAGCCAGTCCTGCCAAGCAGATCTAGTTGTAGATCAAAACTGTACCATATTTAAATTGCAAGTCACCAGGATGTTTGCTTTTGCTACTAAGCCACCTTCCAGGAAATCATATGAAACCTCTGACCCACTGGGGAAGTAATTTTGACCAATGTTGCTTAGAAATGCAATGCTGGCCAATGAGCCAGCCAGCCCTCAGACAGTAGCTCCTCTTTACCTGGATTTGCTGAAGAGCTGCTTCGGATAGATGGGTGTTCCTCTATAACTTCATGTACATTGGTCAGTGAGGATTCTGTAACACAAGCTGGTCTGGTCGTTCGGGCTCGGCCAGCTGCTGAAAGGAAGCAGGTCAATGAAACAGTATCTATCAGACCTTAGACATGAGGGAGAACAGCCTTCTATTTGCAGGACCCCAAGACAACAGTAGCGGGGAAGGAGAGGAGTCTGTGCCTGCAGCTGTCAAGGGCTCTGTGCCCCCAGCCCTCCCTGAAGGGTACCTGGGGGATGGGAGGATTGGGCAGTGCCAGACCATGGAGGAAGGTGATGCCCCCAGTAAGCCCCTTTCACTTGCCGGGTGATTGTCTCTTTTCTGCATGGTTTTATGCGTCTCCATATGAAATTGGGGAATGAGGGTTCACCCCCTCAGCATAATCAAACCTGTACCTTGCTTTATGTTATAAGAGGAAGCTTTTTACTAAATTCAGTGATCCTAGTTGTTATCATCTAGGAGGAGTTTTTGAACAGACAGACGGATGGGGAGACAGACACACTTGCTCAAACTCTCTCCAATAGACAGATTAGAGCAGAGTTCTGCAATATCCTGTGGTTGTACTAAACACAGCCTTAGCTTTATTCTCATTTGGGTGCACTATGGTACTGCCAACTATATGATCAGTTCTTTGCATGAATAGGATTCAAGATAGTTACCTAAATTCTTAACTATGGGACTGAACATTACTGCAGTGAAGATATCTATGCACTGTGCCTTAGCTTCTGCATTTAACATCATTGCTTACCTGTCCAGCCTTATATTTATAGATTTTTGCCCTGATTTCTTTTAAAACATTCAAGGTTTGCTCATGTAAAGGCTTAAATTTGACACACAAGATGGGGGAGGTAATCTCTTTTCAT
Organism: Pelodiscus sinensis; assembly: GCF_052426305.1. Lineage (NCBI taxonomy): Eukaryota > Metazoa > Chordata > Testudines > Trionychidae > Pelodiscus > Pelodiscus sinensis. Next base: position 2,942,362 of record NC_143060.1, read on the forward strand.
GGACCAACTTCAGTTGGCAAGAGATATTGCCTCCCCCATCTTGTGTCGCCCCCCCCCCCCATCACCACTCAGCTCCAGCACCAGCACCAGCACCAGCACCAGCACCAGCACCAGCACCAGCACCAGCACCAGCACCAGCCCCCCTGCTGCCAGGGCTTCTCTGGAGCTCCCCACAAGTTGCCAGCACATCCACTGTACTGCTGGCCTCACCACCACAAGCCGTGGCGAGTAGATTGTAACCCGGAAGATCTGGGTTCGAGCGATCTGCGCATGTGCAGATCGCCAGACAGCACGGCTGGCAAGCGGGGCTTGTGACGGTTCAGCGAGCCCTGCTCATTTGCATACCTAATGAGTCACCATTTTTGCAGAAGAGGCTCTAGCACCAGAAGGAGCTGTCTACATTGCCCTTTCTTACACAAGCAAACCCTCTTGCACATGCTGTTATTCCTGAAAATAATCAGCGTAGCGACATTGTGCAAGAGATGTTTTCTTGCGCAAGAAGGGGCAGTGTAGACAGCTCCTTCTGGCAGAAGAGCCCCCTCTGCAAAAATGGCGGCTCATTAGGTATGCAAATGAGGCTCGGCAATATTCCATGCTTAACCTCATTTGCATATTTCTCTCACAAGAAGCCACAAGTGTAAACTCTGGGATAGGAAGGCTGTGTCATGTATGCTATCGTGCACGGTTAAACAGATGTCAGACACTCATGGTGGATTAAGTCTTCTAGTTTGTTCAACATCAACAGAATTTCTAAAGCGATTTGAGATCCCTCTTCGAGGTCCTAGATAAAATGCACCATCACCATCATGACCCATTGCGATCTATTCCCTTGTTTAAAAAAAAAAAAAATGGGTGGGGAACCCAGCTTCCCTTGATCTATCCTGCAGCAAAACTCATGCTCCAACCACATGGCAAGTCTTTGAGCCTTGGTTGTGAGAGATTTTTTCACCTTCTCATTTAGGGGCCAGATCAATAAGGGGGTTTTGTTTGTTTTTGCTTCTCCCTTGTGTGTGGCTCCCCAACTGATTTTTATATTGGTCAGTTGTCCCCTCGGTTCACCCAAAAAAAGGTTTCCCCAAACCCTGGCTTAAAAGACAACGACATTTTGGTCTGTTCCTTCTGCTTTTACGGTTGGTACATTCTGAAACCTAAGACACCAAGCTCATTTGAATTACATTTTACTGGGCTTGTCTCTACTCACCAGGCACTGTGGAATGGTTTCTTGTTTGTGTAGAAGTGGAGGGATCTACCTCCATCTCATTCTCTTGGAGGCTGCCCTGGGATTCTGTGATAACAGACATCCGGGTAGAACGGCTACGTAACACTTAGGAAACAAAGAACTCGAAGTTAATATGAGCACTGACAACAGCAGGCCAGTTTCTTCGAGAGATCAATGTGCGCACAAAAGTACAGAATAAGCAGCAAAGAAGCCTGGTGAAAAACTCTTCAGAGCAGCATCTTGGAACCTTTAAAGAAGTTTAGGGTGAGGCAGGGTACTAGGAAGTTAGTTTGGTGAAAGCGTTCCTGAAAAATGCCAGTAGTGCAAGATAAATTGTTCACTCCAGATTTGCAATTCCAATTCATTCCTTCTCCTATTCCACTTAAATTAATGAATCCCGATTCTCTTTCAATTAATGCTTAAGTTCCTGAGCTCCCATTCTTGATAGGAATCAGAAGGCTCATCTTCATGCCTTGTGGTTACTGGATCAGCCAGACTTGTTGAAGGTGGCATAAATTCAGTGACTGTTCGAAAGAAATTTCCCTTAGTCCACACATCACACCTTCATTAAAGTCTCTAGGAGACATCCAAAGACAGCATAAGCATGGAGATCACTTCCTTGTCATCACTGTCGCTCCAAGTGAGGGTTGAGGAGGTATCATGCCCGTCACCATGGCACACAAGTACAGTTAGAGCCAGTGTAGGAAACTTCCACCAATACTAAATGCATTTAAAAGCTAGGATTATGGCACCTCAAAATTTCCCATGCAAGCTGCAAGGGAATTAGTGTCTTATCAGTCTCACATTTAAATATCTCTTGCTTTAAGATATTGGCCAGCTTCTTACTTGAAAAATTCTTTTAGAGCTTTTATGCCATTGCTACTCCACCCAAATAGTTTAAAATGGGCCTTTTTTGTGAAGAAAGCAAATCTGACATGAAAGATTTGGAGTGCAGGTAGAGCAAGAAGTATTCACATGTGAAAACAAGATGCCTGTTGCACACCAAGTGTTTATTACAACTGTGGATAAACCCTATGCACAGGAATAGTAATTGTGCCCATGACATGCAGGACAGTTCACACCAGAATTCTGTACCTGGAAGCTGCTGCTCTGGTGCAGAAACATGAGGTGTCACTGTTGCCACTTTAGGGACAAAAGAGAATTGTACTTTCATTATGCTTGGAGAAGGAATTAAAACGTGTCCTGTGTGAAGTGTAAATATTCAAACCTGAGCTCACCAGAAACGCTCAGTGTCTAATACTCTGATCACTTCATTCCAGAAAGAAATGGCATGCAGTATGGGGACACCACTGCTCCCTCACATGACAGAATACCGTAATTCATAAGACTGACAAGATTAAAATGCCTTACAGAGTTTAGGCAGAGCCAGTTTTACAATTAATTCTGAAAAAGTTACTATTGCAGCTTTCCCCTGGAGCAGATACAATAGTACACATTACACACTGATTGGGACTTTCCTACTTCATGTGCTCAGTCTAAGAGGTCTGTAGGTCCTGAAGGTGGTGGCAAGCTTTTTAACCAGTGTAATGCACGGCTCAAAATAGGAGGCTGTTCCCTGCTACTGCAGCACATATGTTTAGCAAAAGAACAGACTAGCTTGCTTTCCCACTGGATTTAGAGCTGGTCTTCATGATCTAAGATCAGGGGTGGCCAACCTGCGGCTTGCAAGCTGCATGTGGCTCTTCAAAGGAAAAACTGTGGCTCCCGCACCCGCGCCTCTTATGTGTCATGGTCCCCTGCTCTTGACCTTTTTGCTTTGTCTGGGCAGGGCAGGGCAGTGAGATCTGATGCTGTGGCTGCAGCTCTTAAAGGGGCAGCTATTTTTTGCTCAACAACTTTCCCTCAGCTCTTTGCTCGGTATCCACCACTATTTTGGCTCTTTGTAACGGATTGGCCACCCCGATCTAAGACAATGGTTTGCAACCTTTCAGGAGTCTGATTGGTATTACAAGCCCCTCAAATTTTCCTCCTTTAATAATTATTGGCTTACAAAAGTGTCACAATGTTACTAAAAAATTGCTAGTATTTGCATTTTTATCATTGCACACAATGATAAATCAACCGAAATACAAATACTGTAACTGTGATGCCCCCCCCATGCTTTTCAAGAATGGGCTTATGAATATGAATATGCATAACTTGAAGATGCTTTAGCCAAAATATCACATGTAACCTATCCATTTTAATGTTACAATGTACGGAATCCATATATTCTATTTTTGTGCATGTATCTTTCTTGGATGCTGTTAGATATATGAAGTGCAAATCATTTATAGCTCTAAATGTGATGAGACACACTGCTGGTGCCTCGGCAATCAACTCAACAACCTGTAAAACAGCCTTGTATGTCCTGTAAGCCCAAACAGCTGTTGGTCCTAGAAAGTCACCTGGTACTGGAATCCATTTTCAATCTGGTATCTTTCCATGGGAAGGAGAGATGCCAAACAAAGGATTCCCACCCTGGGGTAAAATCTATTTAAGCAATGGAAAGCTATCAGCTTTGTCTTTTGCTTGCTTTTGAAGCTTCCTGACACACCACAAGAGGGTATTTGAACTCTGAAAGGCTGTACACCCAAGTCAGAGTAAAGATCATCTCTGATGTGAAACTCAGACCTGCAATAAGAACAGATGTTTTGTGTAAGAGTTTGCACGTAACAGTTTTCTTAGTGAAGAACTAGCTATGCGTTTTCTATTTTTAAGTTTAGTAACTTACTTTGATCTGACTGTATTCACTTGCAGCCACTTAAATCTTGCTTTTTACTCTTAAAACTTGTTTATGATCAAGCACAGTGTAAACAATTGTTACTGGAGAGAAGCAATCACTGCATCTCTCGCTTTCATTGAAAAAGAGCTAATTTTATGACCTTTCCCTGTGTAGAATTCTTTACTCAGACAAGACTAATTTGGGGTTTTGATCCCTTTTTGGGGCTGGTTTCCTGGGTACTATGCCTTGTAGCGGAGTCCTCCCAGTGCTGAAGTGGTTCAGTGTATGCATTGCTCTGGAAGGAAGCAGTAACCCCAACTCTGTGCATTGTCTGGGGGAAACCAGAGGATCCGGCCCAGGACAGGGTGGTGGGGAGCCCCAGTGAGCAAGAAGGCAGGTGTCAGTGGCATGATCAGCATACTGCAAAAGAATCCCAGGGGGACTTCTGGGATTACACCTAGTCACATTACATGTCCGTAAATAGACTCGAGCAGCATAAAAAGTCATTCTTGGGGTACGTCTAGACTACATGCCTCTGTCGCCAGAGGCATATAGTCTAGACGTACCCTCGGTGTGCAATTGCAGTTTGTACTGACTTCACTAGTACTTTTTATATAGCCTATTGTAAAACTAAACCGATATCTAGATGAAAAATGCACCCTCAGGCTATGTCTACACTGTCAGTTTTGCCAGCAGTGAGTATGCAAATGAGGCACAGATTAGTATACCATCGTGCCTCATTTGCATAATTTATGCAAGCCATTTTTACACAAAGGGTTTTTGCGGGGAAAAAAGTAGTGTGGACATTTTCTTTGTGCAAAAAACCCCTTTTCCGCGAGATCCTTATGTCCCAAAGAAGGAGGTTTACCAATCTGGCAGGAAAAGGGGTTTTTGAGCAAAAAAAAAGTTCACACTACTCCCCCCCTGCAAAAACAGCTTGCATAAATTATGCAAATGAGGCACAATGGTGTACTAATCTATGCCTCGTTTGCATACTCACTGCTGGCAAAACCGGTAGTGTAGCTGTAGCTCCAAAGACCTCAAAGACTAACCACTGCATTAAGAGACGGAGACAATAATCAGGGAAACATGCACTGCAGATTTTTACTTGTATTCAAAGCGTACAATATAAAAGTCACCTCCAAGGTATGGTCCATCAGTCAGTGACTGGCTGGATAATAGGACTTCACTGGTCAGTAGCCATTCACTTCCAGGAAGTTAACTGCCTAGAGATAATTACTCCTTAATTCTCAGTACAATTTCCAGTCTACCAGTTTTATGGAGAGTTCCCTGGATTAGGCATGGATTTCTGTCACTTGGGATGACTGGGTTGTTCCTGCCAGACCTGGCACTTCCTGGAACAAGATTTGTATTGCATACCATTGCCAGCCTCACAGACAGAACCAAGGGAAGGGGAGCATTCAGAAAACCAGTAGCAGCTGGAGGTGGAAGCCTCCTGTTCCAGATTTTAGAGCACTACTGTACTGGACAGGACAAACAGTAACATGCAGGAGGCTTGCTGAGCTTTTGGGAGGAAGGAAGGCAGAACCAACGTAACGGGGGGAAGAACACCACAACACAAGATGCTACTTCGTAACTTAGAATTCTATGGAAAGTTAGTTGCATTTGTGGCAATTAAGCATTAATATGGCAAAAATTTTGCCTCCCCCAAACTCACTAAGAGCTCCAAAGAATAAACTAGTCTACTAAAACCTGAACATTATATATGGGAAGAAAGGAACTACATTCCCATTTGGCCCCACCCTATTAGCCCAGGAAGAATGACCTCTTATGGATCCCACCTTCCTTTGCAACATCCCAATCCTTCACTGGCTTTGTTCAAAACATTTTATTCCGTTGACACAAGTATCAAGGTACCCAAAGTTGGAACCCTGCAAGATGTACAAGAATCTCAGATGAGCTTATGACTGATTTAACTCAAAATCAATAAGGAACCAGCATAAAGCATAGTTGTTTATACATTTTACAGAATTCTGTCACCTAAGTTAGAGAGTGCCTCCAACATAATTGTCAATTTGTCTTTCCTATAGTCACAAGACTCGAGTCATTTTTACCTTCTCGTGGAGCAGGAATTTTTGAAAGGGTTGTTCTACGTTTCTGTTTCTGCAAAAAAGTTAAAAAGCCACTCTAGTAAGTAACTAAATCACACTGTTTGCATGTTAGAATTAAGATTTGGGAACAAAGACAAGAATGTAACTGTATAAAACACAGCACAGGAAGCTCAAATCTAAATGGAACAAAACCATGCATACACATAGACTTTGAAGTTTCAAACAAAGTATGAGTGAAAGTCACCATAGTTTTAAAAATAATCTGTTTATTTTGCAGTGTTATTTAAGTTCTACGTGTACTGTCTGCATTTTAGTCCCGTAACAAGCGTATGAAGAGTTAGAGTATTTCATACCTGTACAGTTACATTCTCCTGCAAAGGCAGGTTCTCTTTCACATCAGACGCAGAAGGAATCTCTTCTAAAATCTCTGGATTTATTGTTATCACATCTTCAATTTCAATCTGCAAAGGCAAGACAAGATTTAGAAATAATCAAAATTGTCTGCTAATTCCAATGGAAGACGAATAGCTTGACATAAACCTTAAATAAGAACAACCAAATATATGCCATCCTCTTGTTTGATGTGGAAAATTAGGGTTGCCTTGGATTAGTAATGCAGTATTTTAAATTCCACTTGATCAGTTTAATCTGACTACAAAGAAATTTGTGAGTTAGATCATCTACCAGTGCCTGCCAGACACCACACAGTTCCCCAGGAGCCATTGGGCACTTCTGAAAACACTGGCAAAGCACACTTGTCCCGGTTTTAATCTCTTGTGGCTAAACTTAGTAAATCTCTCAATCATAGCATGACTTCCGCTCTAGAAGAGCACTACGAGTTTACTGTAGAGTTGTGCTTACTGAAATAACTTAAGAGCTATTCAGAGGTAAATGAAGCGTTCAGCATTTAAACCAAAACAATTCAATACATCAGCATTTTTTCCATATTCACCCTCCTGCTATTTGCAAGTGGAAGTAGATAAGTGATTTCACCTCAAGCTCCAACCTCCTGCTTTACCCTGTAGTGAAGTCATAATCCTTTAGTGACAACATTCTGCAACTCTGGAAAAGTGTGATGTCACAAGTGAGGGAGGAGGTTAGTCAGGAGTTTTACAGTGAAGGTGAAACTTTTGCACAAACAGACTCTCTCCCTTTCATTTACGGAATAAGCATAATCTTATAAGACACTGAGTTTATCTGCAATATAGTTGAATAATTATCACTTTATCCTTCACTAAAACTTAGCTGCCTTTGATACTAAAATCATTTTCTTATGCAGAATAGGTGCTAAATTTATATTAACCTTTTAGAGGCTTTAGGTAAAGATAATGGCATTTAAACCTCTATAAAATGAGCAAAAATATAATATTAACTGCTCGCATTCAAAACAGTTAAAGTATTCACCAGATTTTTAAAAATTGATATGATTGCCTTTCCAATTATTACAGAAACCCAGGACAATAACTGTCAAGTTTAGTCACTTCCAAGTAAGATCTTGTTAAAGGCCAGTCCCTCAAACTCACTGGGCTGACCATCATGGTTCTTCCCATTACAATAGTAGATCATTTGGGAGGCTCTGCAAGTCAAAAAACCTGGCCCTCATGATACTTACGCAACCTCACTGATGTTATGATCGTGGGTTTGAACAAATAGCTAATTTAACTTGCAACACATCCATTAATGGTAATTATGCATAGACATTTAAAGTACACAGCTTCAGTGTCAGAGCCATACTTCATCTTTCAAACCCACCTCCAGGTGCTGGTACATATTTAGATTGCTGACTAGCATAGATCAGATAAGAGTTTCAAGTCTCAGACAATGCAATTAGTAGTTGGACTCTGACCCAGTGTCATGACTAATTCCCCATCTGTTGCAAAGAAACCTGGGATCTCACGAGCAAACTCCTCACTATAAACGCACACCAAGTTTCAGGAAAAAGCAAAAGTGTCCTATAATGTAGCTAACATAAGCAGAACTAAAGAAAGGGATGTGGTAAATTGTGCAGGCAGGACAAGATCAGAATCCAAAATAAAAGGGGAAAAAAGAAAAAACCTGACAGTCAAAAGCTGTCTGGAGAATTAGAAATACGTCCAATTCTTTCTTCACTTGTCTTTCAAATAAATGTTATTGGATCACCAAGTTCAAGTATGGTTTAATACACAACTGAGTAGGGGGTGTTCAAGTATCTAAAACTAATCTCACATTTTGCCATGTGTTCAGGAATTCTTCCAGAAAACTTTTAAGAGATTCCTCTTTTAAGAGATTGTTTAAGTTGTTAAATATCAGTACAGAGCTGTTTAAGTGGCATAAACCAGGGCTTTATTAAGAGCATAACAGTACAGCACCAATGGAGATGTCATAAGTGATTAGACACGCAAGACAGATTTATGTAAATATATAAGCATCCAGTTTTATTCTGAATCAACTATTCTTATTAGAAACACCACTTTACCCTCTGAGGCACTGCACGTAAGCAATACTACAGGCAGTCCCCGGGTTACATCAATCCGACTTACATCAGATCCCTAGTTACAAACGGGGGGGGGGGGCAGCTAGTGCGGGGTGCCTCCCCCACTGTCGCTGCCTCCGGTGGCGCGGGGAGCGCTTCCCCCAAGCAGACCAGGGAGACATGGAGCTAGCGCCCCCCCAGCAGACCAGGGAGACGCAGAGCAGCTTTTCTCACCACGGAAGATGCGGGTCTGCTGGGGGGAACAAGACACCAGCCAAAAGGGGGCACCCCAGAGCGGAAAAATTAATTTCCTAGGGAACAGCAGGAGCAGCAGCCAGCGAGACCCATTGTGTTACAGTCCCCACCTTGGGAGCAACAGCTCTTTCCCTCTTTAGCACTAGAGCTGCAAGTATCTTGTTAGCATCACATGAAATTAACAAGTCCCTTCCAGCCTGGCAGAGGTGAAGCTGAAAAATTACCCAGTGGTGTGGGTGGGCAAGAATGGGGAGGAGCAGGACAGAAGGGAAGAGGGAATAAGCCCCAACCCCACACCCTGGCTGGAGCGGACCAGGGTAAGCCCCGAGGGGATGGGTCTGGTTGCAAAGTGGGTGAGTGGACAATGAGGACCCACCTGTGGCTAAACTCCTGTTCCCAACACAGAATTTTTCTTTAAAATTAATCCTGTGGATAAATTCACACACACACTTCACAGGAAGGGATTTCCATTTTCTGCTCAGCAGAATACAACAACAGCTTTGATTGTATCAATATTTCACTGTGCTCTCCAGTGACTATTGATTACACATAATACCCATTTCACTTAACCATCTGTAGCAAATTCTATTTGGAACAGTAATATGCATTGAATAAACTTTTTTTAGTTATAAAAAACAAAGATTCTGACTATTAAATGAATAACTGGGATCTTTCAGGTACCCCAAAAGGAAGATTTGGATATAGCATGAAACACTGAAACTTATGATCAATTTTTAATTAAAATATCAACCAAAAAAACCTTCATATCAAAACAGAATGTGTTTTTCTTAGAATAAGGAAGTTGTATGTTAGGTCTTTTCCACCTAACTCCAGCTCCCCGTCCCGTCCCGTCCCCCCCACAAAATATGTACCAGTTCCGACTTACATACAAATTCAACTTAAGAACAAACCTACAGTCCCTATCTTGTACGTAACCCAGGGACTGCCTGTATTGTTATTTGTGATTAGTTGGATTACAGTAGGTCAGCTCGCAATAAGGGATATTCATAGCTTTCTTACCATCAAACTAAAGAGACAAAGACATATATGGCCCAAATTAAGGATCTGTAAAAATAGATTTACAAAAACTAAGGCCAATACAAAAAATCTTAACCTATTTTCATGGAACATGATGTAACAGACAAACCTTCATCTGCAGCATTTCCAAACCATTTACATTACATCTGCATTTGAATCTGAAGAGTTAGAACATAGTAGAAGCAAGAAGCGAACTACCCAAGCTGTTCTTGTTCCAAGGAATTCTATGTAACATGCACAAGAAAACTGGCTTTAAAGCCTAAAGGATCTTTTTTACTATACTATCAAGGATTTCAGGCCCATGCTTTATGCTGATGCAATTCAAAGTTCTGTCTAAAGTTAGACAGATTGGGCAGTGGTAGGGATAGGCTCTCATACTCACCTCTTTTCCTTTGGTTGATCCCCCTTCAGACCATTCCACCGAGACAGACAGCCTCTCAGTGTTTATAGTCTTTATAGTTGCACTGTGAATTAACCCTGAGGATTGAAGATAAATTCACACTTCATCAGATCATTCAACAAAACACACTTAACAGTTTGAGAACAAGTCCCCATATTCAACTCTGTAATATCAATTCAAGGTTAGTTGCAAATTCCTCTGAAAAACTAGCCTTCTTATGCTGAAGAAGTTAGGAGCAGTTAAAATCTGTGGGCATGGCCTTCAGACTATAAAAATTCAAGACCCAAAAGAAAACCAATGAAACTGTTAGGAAATTGCTGGCTGACAGAGTTAAGAGTACCAATATCCTTGAGGATTCAGCTGCCCAAAGGAAATTAATGCCACAGAAAAGGGACAACAGTAGCTTAAAAACCACATTCCTAGGACCCTGGTATGTGCTAAAAAAGGTGCTGTTGGTACTATTCTTTTGAATTCAAACACTGAAAGACTTCTGGTTTACTTAGCTTATTTTAGCAACATTTTCTGTATGCTTTTCCATCCAATTTTTTTTTTTTAATATATATATGATTTTCCTACACAGCAAACAGGGAGGATTTTTTGGAAAGTAGAGTCTCATATGCCTTGGGTCACTGGAAAGGTTTAATTAATAATTGAATGGAAGTGTGTAAAATGACCAGGCTCCTAAATGGAATCATAAGCAGCAAGTGCAACAGAAACAACCAAAGGCAAGAGTGAGGATATAAAATAACCACACTAGGTGAGACGTTATTGGATTTGGTTGTTCCAAATCCTGTACAAAGTGGGCCAAGTGCCACACTTTTTTTCCTGTGCCACACTCATAACTTTAAATACAAAATGAAGATGTACTTTTATGTCAAATGTTTGTTTCTGGGAGACATCAACAGGCTTGGTTAACCTATTGTGAAACGGTTGCTAGTCAAGTGAAAAGCAGTATTTGACTGACAACCAGTTTTAATAGGTGCCCATTCAAATCTGATGAGCTTTGCCATGAATGTTCAGACCCGCGTGTAAGCCATGGCTGAGACACGCACAGACAGGTTACTTGCTTGTGTGACAATCTCCATCACAGGACATCCATTGTCCTTCTGTGAATGTAATTCCTTCCATAGGGGGGCCAGGATATAAAGAGGGCCCTGGGAGTTCCTCCAACTGTCTTCATTCCAACTAATCATTACTGGAGCATCTTTGCTATGAACTCAGCCCAAAGGGACAGATGACCCATCCTAACAAAGGAGGTAATTCCACAGACTTTAAGACCACAGTTTAATCCATCTCTGCTACAAGCCTGCACCAAGAATTTTGTAATTGGCATATGTAATTTGATTCCTTTTACAGTTTTATGTTCAACTTTTTTTCTTCTTTTTCTTAGCCAATCCTTTAGAATCTAAAGGATTGGCTAACAGCGCACTCTTTTGATCGGAAGTATAAATTGACCTGGGAATGGAGCTGGTCCTTTGGAATCGACAGAGCCTGTTTGGATTTGGTGATATTGATTTCATATCCTCTCATCTGTGTAAGGAGTGGTCCTGGCTTTGAGACAGAAAAGCTGATTTGACCCTTTCAGCAGTTTCCCAGAACCCTTCTATATTACACTGGGGTCAGACCAATGGTCCATGTAGACCAGGATCCTGTTTTCCAATAGTGGCCAGTATCAGATGCTTCAGAGGGGAAAAAAAACACATTGTAGGGAGGCAATATGGACATACAGGTAACCCCCACCTTACGACCCCCCGCACTTCCAAAAAATGGTCGTAAGGACCTGCAGGAATCAGGCCTAGGTCTGGTTCTTTTAAAAACCTTATAAATGACTTGGGTAACAGCTTAGAGCAGGGTTTCCCAACCTATGTGTCAGGACCCAAATATGGGTTGCCATTACATTTCAAAAGGGTCGCCAAGTGTCTCCTCACATGGCTCTTAAGGAGCCATTCACACATTTTTTCAATTGCCCTGGGTCACCAAGTCTTCCTGAATTGTCAAAACGGGTCCCCATCTGGAAAAGGTTGGGAACCGCTGGTCTAGACCATCCCTGACAGGTGTCTGTCTAACCGGCTCTTGAATATATCCAGTGATGGAGGTTCCACAACCTCCCTAGGCAATTTATTCCTAACCCGGACAGTTAGGAAGTTTTTCTTAACATCCAAGCTAAACCTCCCTTGCTGTGGTTTAAGCCCATTGCTTCTAGTCCTGTCCTCTGAGGCCAAGGAGAACAATTTTTCTCCCTTCTCATCTCCCCAGGTGGCTCTGCCCCTCCCCCATTTTTTAATTGGCTTGGGTCACCAAGTCTTCTTGAATTGTCAAAATGGTCCCCATCTGGAAAAGGTTGGGAACTGCTGGCCTAGAGAATACGCTTTTATAAAGTTTGCAGAGGATACCAAACTGGGAAGGGGTGCAAATTCTTAAGGAAAGAATTAGAATTCAGAATGATCTTGACAAAGTAGAGAAATGTTCCAAAATAAAGAGGATGAAATTCAATAAGGATAAATGCAAAGTATTACACTTAGGAAGAAATAATCAATTGCACAAATTCGGGTTGTCAATTTAAAAAAGAGCTCCCTATGTAGATCATCTGCTGCCCTGCTGAAAAGCCAGCTCCTGCCTCCTACCCCACTGCCTCTGATACAGAGGCAGCAAGGCAGGGGGAGAGGTATGCATGTAGTCATTAGGACTGACTGATAAGACCAGGCTTATCTGTTAATTGTGTAGTCCACCATAAGTTGACATCCCTAGCACAAATATAAAATGGGAAGTGACTGCCTACGAAGGAGTCCCACAGTAAAGGATCACAAACTAAATAAGAGTCAATAATTTAATATTGTTGCAAAAAAGTCACTTTGTGATAGATTAGAAGTGCTATAAGCAAGACAGAGGAGTCTGTAAGCCTCAACTGAAGGCTGGTGGCCAATACTGCGGAAAGCCCACAGGAGCACAACAGAAATTATTAAAGGCCTGAAAAGCATTGAAAGACTGAAAAAAAAATAGTTTAATTGGTTTAGTCTGGAGGAGAGAAGCAGGCAAGAGGGACAGATCGGCTTTCAAGTAAGGTAAAGCTCACTGCGGGGAGGAGAGCGATAAATTGCTCCCCATTTCCCAAGGGGCAACAATGGGCTTAAATTGCAGCCGGGGAGATTTTGATAGACATTAGGAAGATGCCCCATCAGGGCAGCGGAGTTCCCGCTAATCTAAGATCCAGGTTCAGGCGGCGCCCAGCTGACTGGCAGTGCACTAAGGGAACCCCCAGCCTGTGTTTCTAGGGGTGGGGCACAGACGCACATGCCTGGGCGCACTGAACAAAACTTATTCCGCACGCTGATGGCAAACGTTAATGGGAACACCGGCTGCAGCCACTTTCAGGGACATCCCAGTAACTAGGAACAGGTGTGTGGGGGGGTGTGGCCAGGGGAGGGTCTCTGTGGCCCCGCCCCAGCGCGGAGGGGGAGGGGGGGGGAGGGGGGAAGGGGGGGGGCCCCGCCCCAGCGCGGAGGGGGAGGGGGAGGGGGGGGGGCCCCGCCCCAGCGCGGAGGGGGAGGGGGAAGGGGGGGGGGGCCCCGCCCCAGCGCGGAGGGGGAGGGGGAAGGGGGAAGGGGGGGGGCCCTGCCCCAGCGCGGAGGGGGAGGGGGAAGGGGGGAAGGGGGGGGCCCTGCCCCAGCGCGGGGGGGGAGAAGGGGGGGCCCTGCCCCAGCGCGCCCCCCCCCAGTCCGACTGCCCCCCCTCACCGTTGCTCCGCTGGATCTTGATGAGCAGGCCGGGCTGCAGGCGGCTGCAGGCGGCCGAGTCCATGGCGCCGGCGGGCGGGGGAGGGGGAGGGGCGGGGGGCTCGGAGGCGGCCGGCGCGAGGGGCTCGCGGGCACCGCGTCCAATCAGCAGCTAGACACGCCGGGCCGCCGCAACCGCCGCCGATTTAAACGCCGCGCGCCGCGGGGCCGCTCGGGAAACGCGGCCGCGCCCCAGCAGGCTGTGCGTGCCCAGGGAACTACCTCTCCCAGCATGCCGCGGGGCCAGGGCCGCGCCACCCGCCCTGAGAACCACAACTCCCGTCATGCCGCGGGCCCGGCTCTCACAGAGCAGCGGAAGGGGGCTCTGGGCGAGAGGCATCCTGGGACATGTAGTCCTTCTGTGGGCAGGACGGTCCACGTGGTGCTGCCAGGCTGAGCAGGGTGAGTTCCCCTTCTGCCTAGGCCCCAGGCTGGAAGGCGAGAAGAGGCGTAGCCCTAAGTGAATCACAGGATCTGGTCCAAGAGGTGACTATAACTGGACCACTTGGAAATAGTGACCATAATGTAAAAAATGTAACATCCCTGGGGTGGGAAAAACACCTCAGCAGCCCCAACGCTGTGGCATTTAGTTTCAGAAAGGGGAACGACATAAAAACGGGGAAGTTAGTTAAATAGAAATTAAAAGTGACAGTGACAAAAGTAAAATCTCTGCAAGCTGTGCAGAAACTTTTCAAGGACACCATAATAGAAGCCCAACTTCAATGTATACCCCAAATTAAAAAACACAGTAAGGGAACCAAAAAAATGCTGTAGTGGCTTAACGACCAGGTACAAGAAGCAGTGAGAAAGACATCTTTTAAAAAGTGGAAGTCAAATTCTAGTGAGGAGAATAGAAAGGAGCATAAACTTTGTCAAATTAAGTGTTAAAATATAATAAGAAAAGCCAAAAAGGAGTTTAAAGAACAGCTAGCCAAAAACTCAAAAAGTAATAGTAAAATGTTTTTTAAGTACATCAGAAGCAGGAAGCCCGCTAAACAACCAGTGGGGCCCTTGGATGATCAAGATGCTAAAGGAGCACTCAAAGATGATAAAGTCATAGCGGAGAAGTTAAATTAACTCTTTGTTTCAGTCTTCACAGCTGAGGATATTGGGGAGATTCCCAAACCTGAGCCATTCTTTTTAGGTGAGAAATTGGAAGAATTGTCCCAGATTGATGTGTCATTAGAGGAGGTTTTGGAACAAATTGATAAACTTAACAGTAACAAGTCAGCGAGATCATATGGCATTCATCCAAGAGTTCTGAAAGAACTCAACTGGAAAATCGCGGAACTGTTAACTGTGGTTTATAACCTATCCTTTAAATAGGCTTCCGTACCTAATGATTGGAAGATTGCTAATATGATGCCAATCTTTAAAAAGGGCTCTAGAGATGATCCTGGCAATTACAGACCGAATAAAATTGTCAGACACATGGATGAACATAATTTGTTGGGGGAAAGTCAATATGGTTTCTGTAAAGGGAAAGCATGCCTTACTAATCTCCTATAGAGTTCTTTGAGGGGGTCAACAAATATGTGGACAAGGGGGATCCAGTAGATATAGTATACTTAGATTTCCAGAAAGACTTTGACAAGGTCCCTCGCCAAAGGCTCTTAAGTCAAGTAAGTTGTCATGGGATAAGAGAGAAGGTCCTTTCATGTATTGATAACTGGTTAAAAGACAGGAAACAAAGGATAGGGATATATGGTAAGTTTTCCGAGTGAAGAGAGGTAACTAGTAGAGTTCCCCAAGAATCTGTCCAAGGACCCATTATATTCAACTTCTTTATAAAGGATCTAGAGAAAGGGGTAAACAGTGAGGTGGCAAACAAAATTGCTCAAGAGAGTTAAGCCCAAAGCAGACTGTGAAGAGATTACAAAAGATCTCACCAAACCAAGTGATTGGGCAACAAAATGGCAAATGAAATTTAATGTTGATAAATGTACAGTAATGTACATTGGAAAAAATAATCCCAACTATATATACAATAAGGCTGTGTCTAGACTGGCAAGTTTTTCCGGAAAATCATCTGCTTTTCCGGAAAAACTTGCCAGCTGTCTACACTGGCCGCTTGAATTTCCGGAAAAGCACTGATGAGCTCATGTAAAATCATCAGTGCTTTTCCGGAAAAACTATGCTGCTCCCGTTTAGGCAAAAGTCTTTTTCCGAAAGACTTTTGCGCAAAAGGGTCAGTGTAGACAGCATAGTACTGTTTTCCACAAAAAAGCCCCGATCGTGAAAAAGGCGATCGGGGCTTTTTTGTGGAAAACCGCGTCTGGATTGGCCACGGACGCTTTTCCGCAAAAAGTGCTTTTGCGGAAAAGCATCTTGCCAATCTAGACGCACTTTTCCGAAAATGCTTTTAACGGAAAACTTTTCTGTTAAAAGCATTTTCAGAAATTCATGCCAGTGTAGACGTAGCCTAAGATGGGGACTAATTTGGCCACAACTACTCAAGAGAAAGATCTTGGAGTCATTGTGGATAGTTCTCTGAAAACATCCACTCAGTGTGCAGCGGCAGTCAAAAAAGCAAATAGAATGTTAGGAATCATTAAAAAGGGATAGAGAACTTATTGCCTCTATATAAAACGATGGTATGCCCACATCTCGAATACTGTGTACAGATGTGGTCACTTCATCTCAAAAAAGATATATTGGCACTGGAAAAGGTTCAGAAAAGGGCAACAAAAATGATTAGGGGTTTGGAACAGGTCCCATATGAAGAGATTAAAAAGACTTGGACTTTTCAGCTTAGAAAAGAGGAGACTAAGGGGGGGATATGATAGAGGTCTATACAATCATGACTGGGATGGAAAAAGTGAATAAAGAAAAATTATTACTTATTCCCACAAAATATCAACTAGGGGTCACCAAATGAAATTAATTTGTTTAAAACAAACAAAAGGAAGTTTTTCTTCACTCAGTGCACAGTTAGGTTTGCCAGATGGTTTCACAAAAAATACCAAACCCCCAAAAAAACTCTGTTGAGAAAAAAAATTCTGTTGAGAAATAATAAAGGACCAGGGCCGAAATGCAGTCATGGCTCCTTTAATTCACTGTTCCCCCTGCCTCCACCCCAGCATGTCCCACGCAGCCTTCCATCGGGCACCTGAACTGGAACTTGGGAAAAACATAAAAAAACGGACATTTTAGGTGTCCAGTATTTTCTGAATTTTTTTACCGGATTGAAGGTGCAAATACCGGGCTATCCAGTTCAGTACTGGACACCTGGCAACCCTATGCACAGTCAACCTGTGGAACTCCTTGCCAGAGGATGTGGTGAATGCTAGAAATTTAACAGGGTTCACAAAAGATCTAGATAGATTCATGGAGGTTAGGTCCATCAATGACTATTAGCCAGGAAGGGTAGGAATGCAGTCCCTAGCCTCTGTTTCTCTGGAGGTGAGTGACAAGGGAGGGATCACGTGAGGATTACCTGTCGTGATCCCTCCCTCTGGAGCATCTGGTATTGGCCACTGTCGGCAGACAGGATACTGGGCTGGATGGACCTTTGGTCTGACCCAGTTCGGCCATTCTTATGTTCTAGGATGACAGGAGAGGACACCCTATCCCAGCCCCGCCTGCCTGTAGGAGTCAGACCCAAATAATCAGGAAAATGGAAAAGGGGGTAGACAGTTATTCCCACTCCAGAGAACCCCCCCCCCCCGACTCAGCACTGGATACCCCACTCCCTCCCTCCAGCCTGGACTCCTTGTTCTCTCCTTGAGCAGGGAGCACGTTACAAACGCCTCAGTGTATTTCCCATGAAAGCTGTAAAGTAGCCTCCGTCCCTAGGGCAGGTGCCAGCTGCTGCGGGATGGATTCTGTTTGGGTTCTGCCTGGACAGGGGGCAGCTCACCCGTAGGATGGCCATGCAGCTGTGGCCCCTGTATGGCGCTGAACCACATCTGTGTGTTGGGGCTGTACAAATTTCTGCTGGTGAAACAGACAAGCTTTTGAGCTGACACAGAACTGTCAGCTTCTCTCACCAACAGAAGTATGTTCAACGAAAGATATTACCTCACCCCTTGGACTTGCAATACTGACCGCTTCTTCTACCCAATGATTTCTCCTCACCAAAATGAAAAAGCTCATTACTCTAAAAATCCAAAAGAGAAACCCTTCCCCCTCCCCAGCAATTTTTAACTTTAAAAAAAGAAGAGCCAGAGACTCCACAAAATCCTTTCGGAGAGTTAGTGGCATGTCCAATCCATCTGGAGCTGAGTCGCCAGGACAAGCACATCTATGACTCTGTCAGAGGAAGGAAGGTGAGTGGACCCTTCTGGCATTGGTCCCAGCACTGAGTCGAAGCAAAGGAATCCCAGCAGAAGAATCTAGAGACAAGCAACAAGAATAGGATCTATATGATAATGCTTCCACCTCACGTGATGATGATTTGGAATGCATTTTGACCAAAAAATGCCACTATGCCCATGAATTATTTTCCGCCAAGCAGCCCAGTCAACACAGCAAACATCCAAAACCCCACAGAATGTAATCTTGAGGCTACATATGACATGGAGTCTGTTTTCCGGGCAGCCAAGAACTGTAGAACATGGCTGCTTCAGAAATTACAGAAGAACCCATGCAGAAAGCCAGAATGAAGCTGCTCTAGAAAGCTCTACCAGGAGCCAGCTTGAAAACATGGAGGGGAGCTCACAATGTTGTGACCAGTTGGACATGACTTCCCGCTCCCCCCCCCCCCCCCCCCTCGTTGTATTTAAAAGTGCTGCATGGGATCTTTTCAGGGGGAAAAGGCAAAATGCCACATTTGTTGGTAATACACACATTCAACAATCAACACTTTTCATATGTATATGATATATATCACACACATGCATACCCCACCTTATTGTTGTAAACCAATAGTTGCTCCCCCTAACTGCACTGGCCAGGTGAGTTAGGTGGGGGAGGGGTTTTTCCGTTAAAAGCATTTGCGGAAAAGAGCATCTAGATTGGCATGGATGCTTTTCCGCAAAAGCACTTTTTGCGGCAAAGCATCCGTACCAATCTAGACGCGGTTTTGTGCAAGAAAGCCCCGATCGCCATTTTCGCCATTGGGTTTTTTTTGCGCAAAACAATACCGCTTTGTTCTACACTGGCCGTCTTGTGCAAAAGCATGTGCGCAAGAGGGCTTTTACCCGAACGGGAGCAGCATAGTATTTCCACAAGAACACTGACAATCTTACATGAGATCGTCAGTGTTCTTGCGGAAATTCAAGCAGCCAGTGTAGACAGCTGGCAAGTTTTTCTGCAAAAGCATGTGCTTTTGCGGAAAAACTTGCCAATCTAGATGCAGCCACTTTGTATACTTTCAAATAGAACATAGAAATTTTGTACTAAGTCTTTTTACATAGAAACCTTGTATCTTGTAGATATTGTATCAACTTTTGTTTAATTGATTGTCCTGTTGAGTGAATGAGGTGTGAATGGATAAGGCATGAAAGACAAGCACCTCTGGGCACTTGCAAAGGTTGGAGAGGGGATGGAAGCCAGATCCAAGAACAAAGAAGATCTGGCTCTTCAATGAAGTGGGCTCATTGAAAGAAGACTGGACATATGGGCTGTGTCTAGACTGGCCGCTTGAATTTGCGCAAGAACACTGATGATGTAATATAAAATTGTCAGTGTTCTTGCGCAAATACTATGATGCTCCCATTCAGGGGCTACGTCTAGACTGGCATGATTTTCCGGAAATGCTTTTAACGGAAAATTTTTCCGGAAAAAATCATGCCAGTCTAGATGTAGCTAGTGCCTATATAAAAGGAATTAATACAATGAAGCTAAAGACTTATTACAATGCTAAAAGGACTAAAAAGTTAAAATAAAAATTTCAATGAGAAAATGATTAATACAGAGATTAATGAGATGTATTTACACTCCTGCCTCTTCACTGGTGTCTAGCTGACCAGACATACGCCTCTGCTTTTCCCTTCTTCCCTTCCTTGACTTTCTTAGTTATAATTTGTTAAGCTTTTTATTGTGCCTTTGGTACGTTACAATGCAGTTTCTTGTATTCTTAAAATCAGGAATAAGGGACCTTTCAGAAAAGGCTTTATTTTCCGAAAGATCCCCATCTAGACTGGCGCTTTTCTCCGACAAAACCCCGAGCCGGAAAAAAGCAGCAGCCATGTTTATACAAATGAAGCGGGAGATATTTAAATCCCCCGCTTCATTTGCAATTCCGACTTGTCTCATCTGCATCCCTTCTCCGGAAAAGGGGTGCAGTGTAGACACAGCCGCTGTGTCTAAACTGGCAAGTTTTCCCGCAAAATCATCTGCTTTTGCGGAAAAACTTGCCAGCTGTCTACACTGGCCGCTTGAATTTCCGCAAGAACACAGACAATCTCATGTAAGATTGTCAGTGTTCTTGCGGAAATACTGTGCTGCTTCCATTTGGGCAAAAGCCCTCTTACGCAAATCATTTACGCAAGAGGGCCAGTGTAGACAGTACAGTACTGTTTTGCGCAAAAAAGCCCCGATGGCTAAAATGGCGATCGGGGCTTTTTTGCACAAAAGCGTGTCTAGATTGGCATGGATGTGTTTCCGCAAAAAGTGCTTTTGCGGAAAAGCGTCCGTGCCAATCTAGACAGGCTTTTCCGAAAAAGCTTTTAACGGAAAACTTTTCTGTTAAAAGCATTTCTGGAAAATCATGCCAGTGTAGACGTAGCCACAGAGAAAAAGCAGTAGCAAAGCACTTTGGCGCCGAGTTTCATTAATAGCTTCAGCTTTTAGCTAAATTGCAATCTTATGCTGCATCTAGACTGGCATGATTTTGCGGAAATACTTTTAACTGAAAAGTTTTTCCGTTAAAAGTATTTCCGCTAAAGAGCATCTAGATTGGCACGGATGCTTTTGCGCAAAAAGTGCTTTTGCGCAAAAGCATCCGTGGCCAGTCAAGATGCAATTTTGTGAAAGAAAGCCCCGCTCGCCATTTTAGCCATCAGGGCTTTTTTGCTCAAAACAGTTCTCTGTCTACACTGGCTCTCTTGTGCAAGTATTCTTGCGCAAGAGGGCTTTTTCCCAAGCGGGAGCGTGAAAGTATTTGCGCAAGAAGCACTGATTTTGTACATTACAAAGTCAGTGCTCTTGCGCAAATTCAAGTGGCCAGTGTAGACAGCTGGCAAGTTTTTGTGCAAAAGCGGCTGATTTTGCACAAAATCTTGCCAGTCTAGACGCACCCATAGAGGTATATAGCCAAATGGGGCTGCAGCAATCTTGCAAAATGCATAGAGACATTCAGGCACTGGTGGCTATGTGAACCCTTTCATTGGTTCAGAATAAGCAGCCCATATTGCAGTATAATTTATGCTGATCTGCAGGTGTCATAAAGAAGCATGTAAGGCAAAGATAATGCTCCCTCAGCCCCCAGCCCTGAGCTCTCATGCGCCCCAACTCTTACTCCTATACCCTCATCCTCAGCCCCTGCCCTGCCTCCTGCCCCTCCCACCCTAACCCCCTGCTCTGAGCTCTCATATGCCCCAACTCTGACTCCTATACTCCCCCGTCCTCAGCCCCCTGCCCTGCCTCCTGCCCCCCTCCCACCCAAGCCCCTCATACACCTGAACGCTGACTCCTGCACCCCCGCATCGCCTGAACCGCAGTTTAGGGGCTGCAGCCGCAGCTCGGGCACCCTAGCTCCTCCGCGCTCTCGGGCGAGCCCAGGGAGGCTAATTTGCATACCCAGGATGCATTGCGCACCGTGAGCCACGACACTGGTCCAGGGGCTGAGTTTGCTCCTGTAGCCCCAGGTTTCCACGTAAAATTCGGGCTCTTAATGCGACAATGTAACAAGCTACAGAAGAGGGAGGATTTGCGGTCGGTCCGGTATAGCCACCGTGATGTAAAAATAACACGCTCTTTGCCTGCCATCGCCTTCGCAGACTTTCATGTATACTCTGGTTTCTCTTCATGTCGTATAAATCTTTCGCCTTTTACTAAAGATTTCCGTGGAGAGGAACATTTACGAGTTTGTACCCAATTTTTTGAGGCTTCGCTTCGGTGAAGCTCCATATTACTGTTAAAATACAGAATAATAAAAAGCAGGATAATGTGGCACTTTTAAAACTAGTGTTTTCATCATGTGTATCAAAGCAGTAACCCGTGTTAGTTTAAAATTTGCATGTGTGGGGAAAAGTTTTGTGGGATCTTATAGGTTAGCTGAAGTGTGGGACTATAAGCTTTCCTGGGCATGCCTACTTAGTCAGATGCATGTAGATGTATCTGAGAAGTGGGTCTTTACCCATAAAAGCTTATGCTCCAATGCTTCAGTTTAGTCTATAGGGTGCCACAGGACTCCTCGCTGCTTTTGTTATTTGTGTTAATATAGAGCTGTGATTTCTTGCAACTTGTTAAGAGAGAGTTTAATTTTTTTCGCTAAGGGGCTGTGTCTAGACTGCATCCCTTTTCTGTAAAAGGAATGCAAATTAGACACATTGCAATTGCAAATGAAGGGGGAGTATTTAAATCCCCCCCTCCATTTGCATAAAAATGGCTGCCACTTTTTTCTGGCTGGGAGCTGTGCTGGAAAAAAGCACCAGTCTAGACAGGGATCTGTTTGTATGGAAATAGGTGGCAGGAGAGGGATCACACAAGGATTCCCTGTTGTGTTCCTTCCTACTGGGGCACCTGTATTGGCCACTCTTGGCAGACAGGATACTAGGCTAGATGGGCCGTTGGTCTGACACAGTCTGGCCATTCTTATGTTCTTATCTATCTGTCTGGAGGTGGGTGACAGGGGAGGGATCACATGGGGATTACCTGTTGTGTTCCCTCCCTCTGGGGCATCTGGCATTGGCCACTGTCAGCAGACAGGACGTTGGGCTAGATGGGCCTTTGGACTGACGCGGCCGCTTTTGCACAAAATCATTCCAGTCTAGACGCAGCCATCCTGTTGTGACTATAGACTTATACTCAGATCGGCCTGGTTTGGAGATGCAACTTTGGTTGCAAGAGTTGTGTTCAGATTCTATGCTAGGCATTGCTTGCACAGCAGGGTAGCATTTCAATGAATGCCAAGAACTATATAGTTATGGTATCTCTTTCTTTCTTTCTTTCTTTCTTTCTTTCTTTCTAGATACTTTTAGGGACAAATTGGCTCATGAATGTTGCATACACCAAATAAATAACTTCTAAATCACCTGTCTATAAAAATTTCTAACCACTTCTTTGGAGATAATCCATTGCCCAGTTGCTCTGGGAATACAAGGGGCGTTGATTAGAGCACACCCTGAGATTTTGTGGGTCTCCAATTCAGCTCATCGCAACATACATTTGTCCATGTGTGAACAACAGCACCGGTAGCCATATACCAGACGTCTGGAGGCTTCGTCTTTTGTTGATGGTCATTGCAAAGGCTGGAATTCTGTTGTTTTCTCTTTTTGGCCTATCTTGAATTAGTTCATGCCTGGATGCTGTTTTGGCTCTGTTGATCTTTTTTTCACTTCTCCAAGTGGGTATTTCAGTTTTATGAATGCTCTATATAGATCCTGAAGGTGTTTGTCTCTGTCTGTGGGTTTGGAGCAAATCTGGTTGTATCTTAGAGCTTGGCTCTATACAGTAGATTGAGAAATGTGTCTGGGATTGAAGCTAGAGGCATGAAGGTAAGTGTAACAGTCAGTGGCTGTGTCTACATTGGCACCCTTTTCCGGAAAAGGGATGCTAATGAGACCAGTTGGAATTGCAAACAAAGCGGGGGATTTAAATATCCCCCACGGCATTTGCATGAACATGGCTGCCACTTTTTTCCGGCTCGGGACTTTGCCGAAGAAAAGCGCCAGTCTAGACGGGATCTTTCAGAAAATAAAGCCTTTTCCGGAAGATCCCTTATTCCTCTTAAAATCAGGAATAAGGGATCTTCCGGAAAAGGCTTTATTTTCTGAAAGATCCCATCTAGACTGGCGCTTTTCTCCGGCAAAGCCCCGAGCCAGAAAAAAGCGGCAGCCATGTTCATGCAAATGCCGCGGGGGATATTTAAATCCCCCGCGGCATTTGCAATTCCAACTGGTCTCATTAGCATCCCTTTTCTGGAAAAGGGTGCCAATGTAGACACAGCATCATGTACACAGCCAAGCCCTAAGATGCCAATGGATGGATTTGCTCCAATCCCACAGACAGAGACGAACACCTACAGGTTCTATATAAAGCATTCCTAAAACTGAAATATCCACCTGGAGAAGTGAAAAAAACAGATCGACAGAGCCAGAAGAGTTCCCAGACATGAACTACTTCAAGACAGGCCCAAAAGAGAAAACAACAGAATTCCACTTGTCATCACCTACAGCCCACATCTTAAACCCCTCCAATGCATTATCAACAATCCACAACCTATCCAGGAAAATGACTCCTCACTCTCAGAGGCCTTGGAGGAAAGGCCAGGCCTGCAGACAACCCCAAACCTCAAGAAAATTCTCTCCAGTAACCACACAACATATCTCCATCATAATCATCCAGGAACCAACCCCTGCAATCAGCCCTGGTGTCAACTCTGCCCACACATCTACACTAGCAATCTCATCACTGGACCAACCACATCAGCCACCAAATCAGAGGCTCATTTAACTGCACATCCACTAATGTGATCTATGCCATTCAACATTGCCCCACTGCCATGTATATTGGCCAAACTGGACACTCTCTATGGGAAAGAATTAACGGACACAAATCAGATATCCGAAAAGGCAATACACAAAAACCGGTTGGAGAACACTTTAATCTGCCTGGACACTCATTAATGGATCTCCAAGTCACCTCAGCTTTGTCTAGACTGGCATGATTTTGCGGAAATACTTTTAACGGAAACGTTTTTCCGTTAAAAGAATTTCCGCAAAAGCGCATCTAGATTGGCACGGATGCTTTTATGCAAAAAGAGCTTTTGCACAAAAGTATCCGTGGCCAGTCTAGACGCGATTTTGCGCAAGAAAGTTCCAGTGGCCATTTTCGCCATCGGGGCTTTTTTGCACAAAACAGTCCTTCCCTGTCTACACTGGCCCTCTTGCGCAAGTATTCTTGCACAAGAGGGCTTTTTCCCAAGTGGGAGCGTGAAAGTACTTGCGCAAAAAGCACTGATTTTGTACATTACAAAGTCAGTGTTCTTGCGCAAATTCAAGCGGCCAGTGTAGACAGCTGGCAAGTTTTTGCGCAAAAGCAATTGCTTTTGCACAAAATCTTGCCAGTCTAGATGCAGCCCTATTGTTGCAGGCCAATTCCACAGGCCAAATACACAGGGAAGCCTTGGAACTTAACTTCATTTACAAGCTTAATTCTTATGCAAATAGTATGAACAGGGACATCAGCTGGCTTGCACACTACATTCCACATCCTACTGACTTAACCAACCAACCCAACAATGGAGATGCTAATTGTTCTTATCAGTCCCTTGTAACTATTTGAACCATCTACCCACTCTTTTTTTTTCTTCTTTCCCTCTCCTTTTTTCTCTTTTTTTCTTCCTGACCCTTACCTTATTTATTCTTGGATCTGGACTTCTAACACTCCAGTCATCTGAAGAAGTGGGTTACACCCACAAAAGCTCATTATACCATCTACATGTTTTGCTAGTCTTTAAGGGGCTACTGGTCTATTTGTTATTTTTTAAGTTTTTACTATATTAAGATAGCCCACTGCTGCATTTGTTGCTGTCAATGTGCCTCTCCTTTGGAAGTATTCACCATCTCCATGATCGCTTGCCCACATCCCCATATGCATGCTGAATAATTTCCTGTTCTGAGTTGGCATGGCAATCCATGGGGATAGCAAGGATGCCTGTATATGGCGTGCCTTTTAAATGGGATATTTTCCCTTCACCCAACTGCAGGAGCCAATCGGCATATGCTGTAAAGCTCCTGGCTTCTTCTGAGTGGCCCAGTTACCTGCAATTTTAAGCTCTTGTATTCCGTGTCAGCTCGAGTACAATGCATTGCTGCCACAGAGGTGACCTTTTTAAACGCACATCAATGATTGCTGATTTCCGTCCATGTCGAAATAGTGTAAGAATTTGGCAGAAATCAGGCAGCAGGCCCACTGTGTTATCATCGCCAAGCATTTCAGCCTGAGACGCTCAGTGATACCCAGCACTAACAGCCCCCCCTCCCATCACCTAGCTCCAGCTGCCCCCCCATTCACATGTCCCCAGTCAATAACAGCCCCCCCAGTCACATATCCCGGACTGGCCCCCCCAGTCACATGTCCCCAGCCAGTAACGGCCCCCCCCAGCCATGTGTCCCCAATCCAGGTAACAGCCCCTTTCTTCCCCCATGGCGTATCCCCAGCTCGCCCCCCCAGTCACGTGTCCCCAGCTGATAATAGCCCCCCAGCTCGGGTAACAGCCCCTCCCTCACCCAGCCACGTGTGCCTGGCCCGGGTAACAGCCCCCCCTCCCCAGCCGCTTGCGCCCTGGCAGCCCGGAAGCGAGGCCGCGCTCCAGCTGGCTGCAAGCCCGGAAGTGTCTGATCGCTGCTCCGGCCGCCGCCATTTACCCGCCCCACCCCCCTCCCAGGCACATTCCGGAAGTGTGACGTCATTTTATATTTGCATAGAGTTCCCAGAAGCCTCTGCGGCGATCTGAGGGTTTTGAGCGGCCCAAACGCGCGGAACCCCTTAAACCCGCTGGATTTGGCTTGCCCGTCGGGGTGCAGAGGGCAGCGCTGCTCTGGGCACTTCGGTCCCGGCTTCCCGCCACGGTCTGCCGGGCGTCCCCCTAAACTGATAGTCTCTGGCCCGGCAAGGCATTATGGCGCCGGCGGGTTTTTCGTTAGCTTTGCGCAGTGGCAGTATCGTAGCCAATGAGGTTAATCCGAGGCGCGATTATTGCTAATTGAAAACTTTTCCCAATACCCCGCCATGACGACTTGAAATATAGTCGGCATTGGCAATTTTTGACAGTCTCTACGGAGACTGAATTTTCTGGTGAAAAATAGAATTAATCTCATTATTTCTTCACTGTCTACTTTTGTTTTCTGATTGTTTCTACTGTTTTGCTTTAGCGGTTTATAATTAATGTTCTGGGGAAGTAGAGACTAAAAAAAACTGCACCCTTTTCTCAGATTTACTGGGTTGTTACACCACATTTCAAGCCCCCAAACCAGATCCACTAAGCTGTTACCCCACAGCTCACTTCTCTAGCAGTTTCTCCCCCCCCCCCACACACACACCAGATCCTCTCGGCTGTCACCTTACAGCTCACTCCCCGTGGCTTTTTTTTTCCTTTTCGCAGGGGGAAGTTTTCTACCATCTCCCCGCCCCCGCACCACTCCTCAGCTCCTATTGGTGAGAAAGCTAGTCAAAGACAACCCATCCTCTTGGTGGTGGTGCTGCAGGTCTGGTGGCTTAGCATCTCCCAAGCCCGAGCCTGCCTCTGACACCCCAGCCCCTCCCACACCCCAACTCCCTCCCCCAGGACACTATCCAAACCCTCTGCATTCCTCTCTCCCCCCCTTACAACTCCTTCCCAGACTCTGTACCGGTTCCTACACCCCTCCCCCAGGCCAGCTTTCTCTCCTGCACTCAAACACCTTCCCTGACCCTGCAACCCCACTCCCCTGCCCCAAGTCACCACCCAAACCTTCTTCAATCTGTACCCCCTTTTCCCAAATCACAGCTACCTCCCAGACTTTGCACTCTCTCCCAGTGCCCCTCCTCCAGGCCAGAATCCTCTCCTGCACCCATACCCCCTCCCTGACCCTACACCCCAATCCCCTAGCTTTGGTCACAACCCTCTCCTTTGCCCAAACTGCACCCCAGTCCCTTATCCTGTGCACCCTTCAGCGCTCAACCTCAATCCTAGACCCCCCACATCTCCTCTACAGAAAAGTGTGGCCCCTGTCCACTTTCCAAAATCTTGGAGTGGCCCCCTGCCAAAAATTATTGCCCACCCCTGCTCTAATGCAACAACTTATTTTGCATTTTCTAAAAATGTTTCAAGTGACAGACACGTTAATTTCTACTCATTTTTTTGAGGCTTAACTTCTATGAAGTTTTCCAGTGGTGTGAAAGAAAAATAAACAACAAAACCTTTGTTTTACTTCAAGTATTTGATATGGGCTACGTCTTCACTGGCATGAAAAGTTTTCTGTTAAAAGCATTTTCAGAAAAGCGCGTCTAGATTGGCAGGATGCTTTTCTGCAAAAGCACTTTTTGCGGAAAAGCATCCGTGGCCAATCTAGATGCGCTTTTCCACAAAAAAGCCCCAATCACCATTTTCGCAATCAGGGCTTTTTTGCGGAAAACAAATCTGAGTTGTCTACACTGGCCCTTTTGTGCAAAAGTTTTTCGGAAAAAGACTTTTGCCCGAACGGGAGTGCTTTTGCGGAAATTCAAGCAGCCAGTGTAGACAGCTGGCAAGTTTTTCCACAAAAGCAGATGATTTTCCGGAAAAACTTGCCAGTCTAGACACAGCCATGGTGTTTCAGGTTCCTTGAAGATAAAAAGCTTTTTAGAAGCATGCAGAAGTGAGATGAAAGTGTCATTCTCAAAATTCAGCTTGGTATAGTTTAGGGGGTCAGTGTTTTGTTAGAATTGTGCGTGCATGATGTAGAAAATAATGTTCCTCTCTGCATTTTAAAACCGATTTATTTGCAAAGAAGGGAATTACAATAGCCAATTTCTATGAATATAATTTAGCTCAATATGCATGTTTTGGGGTATATAAAACTACTAAAAGGGGGTACTCATATAATTGTATCTGATTATTCTAGAGGACTTCACACTCTTAAGCAAGCAATGTTTTCACTCCCATGTTTTCCTGCAAGAAAGTTCATAGTGGCTCAAACCAAGGGTGCATCTAATCCAGTGTCTTGTCTCTAACATTGGCCAGTACAACATCCACTCCCCTTTCCCGTTTAAACTGTACTCAAGAGAAGTCTGGGGGGGAGGGCTATGTCAACACAACTGAAATTTGGAGAAAACTGAATTTTTGTTTTAAGTTTTACAGCGCTTTATTATTTTTGTACTTTTTACACCCCAAAATGTCATTGCCCTCCCGGCTATGATCAAGTTGTTAAACAAATGGGATGCAATGGTAGAAAAATTTTTGTCTGCAAACAGTAGGTACTGGGGGTACTTAGAATTTTTTTTCAAAGGGGGTATTCATAATTTTTTAAAGGGGTACTTTATAAAAAAAAAGGTTGAGAAACACTGGTCTAGATGGTGCTTGGCCCTGGCAAGGGCAGGGGACAGAACTTGATGACCTCTGGAGGTCCCTTCCAGTTCTATTGTTCTATTTCTACTCTTCCTGCCAGTATGCTTGCTGGAGAGTGGGGGGGGGGGTGCAGTGAGCTTAGCCCCCCTGGTCCCACCCCGCTTCCTTGCAGGAGCTCCAGTCGGGCAACACAGCAAGTGCCTGGGCCCAACTCCAGGGACCCCCTCCCACTCCATTCCACTCTCTCTTAGACGAGCTGGTGGGAGGAATCTCTTCCGTTCTCCTCCCACACCACCTCCCCTCAGCACTGCCCACCCATCTGAAGTCGTAGCCCACCGAGTGGGTCACCTTCTGGCCTCGCCACTACACTGGAGAGAACGCGGCTCTTCGCGAGCGGGTTAGCGAGCTGGGCGCTGGTGCAGGCTGAGGCCAAACCGCCAGCTCTCTGCTGCCCCGGGGCAGGCTGCCAGTCTCTACACCTTCCGGCCGACAGCTCAGCGAGCGGGCTTTCCACCGGCCCCGCGGGCGGGCGGCAGAGACCCGCGCACCGCGCGATAGGGAGTCCCCAGAGGACCCGGGGAGCCAGGGCGCGTGCTGCGCCCGGAGCAGCGGCGGCACCTGCTGCCGCTGCCCAGCCCAGCTGGGCCGGAGCCGCGTTCTATGCAGCCGCAGCTCGGAGACCCGGGCTCCTCCGCGCGCTCTGGCGTACCCAGGGGTGCTCATTTGCATACCCACGCTGCATTGCGCACCGTGACTAGACTCCCTGGCCCGAGAGCTGGCTTTGCTCCCGATCACGGTTTGCGACGCTAAAACTCGGGCTATCAGCGCGGCTGTGCAACAGGCTGCAGAAGAGGTGGGGAATTGCGGGTGGTCCCGTGCAGCCACCATGATGTGAGAAGCAGACGCTGTTTGCCTGGTAGCGCCTCTGCGGAAAACTTTGTATACTCCGGTTTCTCTTCAGATCGTATAAATCTTTCGCCTTTTACTAAAGATTTCCGTGGAGAGGAACATTTACGAGTTTTTACTCAATTTTTTGAGGCTTCATTTCGGTGAAGCTACCCAAAGCGGTTAAAAAACAGTTTGAGAGCTTCCTCGGTATATGCGTAAGTTTCCATAAGCCACAGTTTTTAATAAGTTGATAAAAGAGTATTTTATAGGATATTTAGCGTCCAAATTTGACCTGATTTTTTTTCTCCAATTGTGCGTCAATCATTAGAATGGGGCATGGATGCCTTTTTTTAGGGGGAGTGGTGTTATCAGCCTCATTGTGCCGAAGGGAGGCCCGGAAGAGCTGGGGTGACGTGCCCGGGGTTAGCCAGGAGGGCTGGAGGTGTGAGGCGTGTGTGCGTGTGCGGGAGGGGGAGCGGAAAGGGCGGATGCTTCTCCTAGTGGGAGGGGGGAAGATTCCTGTGCCTCCCCGGGGGCTCCTGGCTTCTCCACCCACCCCCGCTTCCTTCTTGCCCCCCCGTGTGCTCCGGATGCGCCCGGCTCCGGAGGGCGACGGGCCCGGCTGGGCCGGGGTGTCGGGGGATGGGGGGGCGAGAGCGGAAGCCGCACGGAGCCGGTGCCTCCCGAGTGGCGGCCCCCGCCCGAGCCAGCCCCTGCCGGGTGTGCGGGCCGCAGCCGGGGAGAGCGCCGGCGGGGTCGGGAGTCGGGGTGCAGCAGCGCCGCCGGGCTCCTCGCCGCCGAAGCGGGGCTCAGGCCGGAGAGGGGAGAGAGAGCGAGAGAGCGGGCGGGGGCGTGTCCCGGGCGGAGGGGCGGAGCGGCGTGAGCACGTATGCAGATGCGGGCGCGAGCGGAGGCTTGTGGGAGCGGGAGCGGGCTGGCGAGCGGGGCCCGCCTTGGGCGAGCGGGGCTCGGTTGTGGGTGTCGGGGGCGGCTTGGGGGCGGGTGCGGGCGGTAGGGGAGCGTTTGGGGCGCGGCGGTGCGGGTGCGCGAGGCGGCGTCCCCCGTGATGTGAGAGGGTTTGGGCGGTGGGGGGCAGGCGGTGGTTGTGCGGGTGGAACTCATACTTACCTGGCAGGGGAGATACCATGATCACGAAGGTGGTTTTCCCAGGGTGAGGCTCATCCATTGCACTGCGGGTGTGCTGACCCCTGCGATTTCCCCAAATGCGGGAAACTCGACTGCATAATTTGTGGTAGTGGGGGACTGCGTTCGCGCTTTCCCCTGGTGCTCGCTGTGAAAAATAGAAAAAAAATGCTGTGCTAGCTGTTTTGTTTATAACGCTGGTTGTGCTTGATTTCTGCGCACGTAGCACTTTACGTGTTATCGGTCAGATATAGCTTAACTATGTCTAGACTAGCATGATTTTCCAGAAATGGAATAGTTTTTTGTTAAAAGCATTTTGAGGAAAGTGCGTCTAGGGATGCTTTTCTGTCAGAAAAAACCCTGATCTGGGCTTTTTTGCGCAAAACGAATCTGAACTATCTACACTGGCCCTTCTGTGCAAAAGCTTTTCGGGAAAACTTGCCAGTCTGGTTTCATTTACTGGCTCCCATGAAGCCCCGGGGAAGTCCTAGTCTCACTCTGTGCCTCAGTTTCCCCATATATGCCAGGGCTGCTAGGCTGATACCAGCCAGAGCCCACCGAGGGGCTGTGCTGGAGAATGGGTCCCCCAAGCCTGGTACAAAGGAAACCTGGCGGCTGGGTTGGTAACAACAGTGGGCACAGCGCCACACGTCCGTGATCTCCCTGTACCTGTTTGTCTGTCTAGCCTACCCAGCCAGCTGTGCACTACCCAGCATATGCAGCAGCAGCGCTTCAGGCTCAGGGAGAGGCACTGATAGATCTCCCCCTCCAGGGACCCCAGTCAGCCTGCAGCCCAACCCACCTTGGGGCAAGGTGCAGCTCATTGAGCTCTGGGCATCCCCCCCATGTCGGCCACACTGAGCCCCAACCTCGCTGGCTCAGCTTGTGCTCAGGGGCAGAGGATGGGCAGCAGGGACACTGGCCCCAGGACCAGGCAGGAGGCTGCAAAGATGTGTGCTGAGACCAGTGGGGATGAGGGCTCAGTGGCAGACAAGCTGGCTCAGGCCCTGGGAGCTGCTAGAGCCCGGCTACCCAGCAGGGCCCTGCCCAGGGGTTCAGCTGCTCTCCTGGGGGGGAGGACAGTGACCCTGCTCCAGCTCCTCTTCACTAGGTCTCATGCCAGGGACGTGACCGAATCTATTCTGGGCGTGCTGGGAACGGGAACTCAGCCCTTGGCTCGGCCCAGTGGATTTTAGCTCAGCCTGGGGCAGCCGATGGCTGGTAGCTGCTGGATTCTGTGCTGGCCTCTCGGCCAGGGTGGGCACAGCCCCCCTTCCCCCGGGAGCTCGGGAGCTGAGAGGCAGCAGGGAAAGGCCATGGATGAAAGGGACGTGGGGGTCACTGCTAAGTCTGCGGTGGGGGCTGGGCCTTTCCCAAGTGCCCAGGCTCAGCAGGGTGGGGCTGGGACAGGACCTTAGCAGGGCAGACCAGGACCATGTGGTGCAGGTGATTCAGCAAGCGGGGGAGGGGTTGCCCACCAGGCTTATGCAAGTGGGGGGCAGCTTTTCCTGTTCCTAGTGCCCCAGTAGGGGGGTTACCTGGAGAGGTACCATGCCCTGCTCTGGTCCTCTCCCACCCCCCCAGAAGGGCCCAGCAGCTGAATGCCGTCTGTGCAGTGAGGGGCAGGCTGTGACTGCTCTTTGTGTGGGGTGTGGGCTGCTAAGTGACCATGAAGTGGTGGCATCCAGCCCCTGGCTCAGCCGCACTGGGCTGGCCCACGTGCCAGTCACCCTGCACTGCTGTCAGTCGTGCCTGCACTATGGGCGTGCCCAGAGGGGTGCAAAGAGGTGAGCTACGCGCCCAATCGCCAGGCCGGCAAACAGCCACGGGAGCAGGGGGCCTCTGGGCAGCGCTGAGACCCAAGGCACCAGAGCCGGGCACGGCGGCAGGGCTACCATCCGCCCACGTGGTCACAGGAGAGTCGTTCTGGCCAGGCTGCCGGCTGGGGGAAGCAGGCAGGGGCCTCAGGCACATGGCCAGTGGCCAGGCCTGTGGGCTCGGCAGCACCTCTCCAGGCCTGGTGTTTGGGGACCCCAGAGGTGGCAGCCCCAGAGGCAGGGTCTCGGGTGCTCGTCATCCAGCACATTGTGCCTCAGAGACTCACTCACCCTCCGTGTGCGCAGGGGACTGGTCAGCAGGGCCGGGGCAGGATTGGGCCCCTGTGCAGCTGAGTGATCAGCAGCTGAACGAGAGAGCCCAGCACCCGCCCTCCCCCCGCCCCACAGGGCTGCCTGGACCCCTCACGCAGATAGCTGGACGCAGCGCGGAGCACAAGTGAGGGCCTATTTGAAATCATGGGATGGTGGGCGGGCGAAGCCCGCCCACCTTCTAAAAGCCCCTCCCCAACCTTATGGGAGGGACACTGAACCCATGTCCAACTGATTGCTTGGGACAAATAATGACTAAAGGATCAAGAAGTGCGGGCTAGAGGTTCAAAATAAGGGAGCCGGATGGGGACACCGAGCAGAGAACCCCAGACAGTGCCCACTGCTCCTCAAAGCTGTCGATGGAGCCAGTGGACGCCGCCCAGAGGAACTCTGCCCGGATTCGTGACACGAGGGAAGAGCGGAAATAGGCCCCACAGTCGCAGAGAACCCCTCTCGTCTAGCATCCTCCTCCTGCTATTGTAGATGGCAGCTTTCGCTAAGGCCAGGAGGAGGTTGACGAGGACGTCTCGCGACTTTGTGGGGCCACGGATGGGGTGTGCGTAAATAAAAAGGTGAGGGGAGAAGTGCAGCCAGAACCTCAATAAGAGGTTCTGGAGGAGCCGGAATAGGGGCTGCAACCTGGCGCATTCGAGGTAGGCGTGCACCAGGTTCTCCCTCACGCCGCAAAAGGGGCAGGTGTCTGGGATGGGGGTGAACCGCGCCAAGTACACGCCCGTGCTCACGGCCCCGTGAAGGAGCCGCCAACTGATGTCCCCGACGGGCCGCGAAATTAAGGTCGAATAAACGCTGGCCCATCGGGGTTCCCCACCCTCTATAGGTCTGAGGTAGTCCCGCCACTTTGTATGGGGGCGGGACACGAGGGTGGGGAAATGCAAAGCGTGGAGCACGAGCGTGTACAGCTGTTCCCTGGGCGCGGTCCGGAAACAGACCGGCTGCAGATTTTGCAGCCGGCTGGGGGTCCAAGGGTGGGGAGGCCGGGGGGGCCCGCGGGACAGGGGCCCAATAAAGAGGGACGGAGGCTTTGCAGGAGGGGAGGGGCGGAGCGTTCCCTCTCGCAGGGCTCTCTGTAGGAGATCGCGAGCGGGCTGCGACAAAGCCGCCTTCACTTCCTGGAGTAGGCGCAGGAGGTTTCGGGGGGTGGAGAGCCCCATGCGTTGAGCGAGCGCTTGGGGATCCACCCAGTCCTCCCTGTCGTAGTCCAGGAGGTCCTCGACCATGGTGTTTTCTGCCAGGATCAACATCCGGCGCACCGAGGGAGACTCCGCCACCTGCACGTGCAAGGCTGGATTGTGGAGCAGGGGCTCCGCGAGGAGGTCTGCTCCCTCGGAGGCCACAACGGACCTGGTCGCCAGAAACAGCTTCCAGGTCTGGAGGAGGTCCTGGTAGAATTCTGGCAGCTCTGAGAGGTCTTGTGGAAGGCCCCTCGGCTGGATGAAAAAGAGCTGCCGGTCATATCGGAGCCCTCGGAGGGACCAGGCAGGACCACAGGGGCTCAGCATCAGCTGGCGTGAACAGGTGCCCTGAGAGCCCGCCCCCGCCTAGGAGCCTGCTTCACGCCCCGGGCCAGGGTGAGATGACTCCTTGGCTTGAACCAGCTGCAGAGCAAGATCTGGGGCCCTGTGTGCACCCCCCAGCTGTGCCCAGCCTGCAGCGCCCTCTGCTGCTCTGCCTGCCTTGCTATGGCTGGCACTGCTGGTGCCCCTCACCCTGCTAGCCCAGCCATTGGCTCCCCCCATCACCCAGCTCAGCCAGAGCCCCTCACTCCCAGCCCACAGCCCTGCCTCTCTCACTGGTGCCTCTGATGCGGCTGAGTGGGGCTCAGGAG
This sequence comes from Pelodiscus sinensis, assembly GCF_052426305.1. Classification (NCBI taxonomy): domain Eukaryota; kingdom Metazoa; phylum Chordata; order Testudines; family Trionychidae; genus Pelodiscus; species Pelodiscus sinensis. The sequence continues at coordinate 2,977,456 of NC_143060.1, forward strand.
GGTCCCCCCGCCCCGGATCCGAGCTTGGGGCTGGCACACGGTGTTCCCTGCCCCCACCCCGAGGGCTTTGCTCCCGGTGGCTCTGGAGCCCAGAGACCCTAGGGGCAGGGGGCAGGGGGCAGCTCGTGCCCAGCCTGGCCAGGTCCAGGCTGCGGTTCCAGCAGCCGGCCACACACGCCCGGCCCGGTGTGGCCCCTTGGTCGGGGCTGGCACAGAGCTGGGCGGGGGGAGGGGCATGCCCCCCCCCCCCCGCACCTGAGCCCGTGTCCCCTCCCCTCCTCCCCCCCCCCATCTCTGGGCGACGCTGCCGAGGCAGAGGGGGAGCCGCCCCATCCGGATCCCGGGGCGCAGCGAGGAGCCGGGGGCGACTCTACCTGGCACCCAGGGAGCCGCTCAGAGGCGCGCGGGAGACTCCCTCGGCCCCGGGCCACGCGCCCCAGACGCCGCGCGCTAAGCTCCGCCCCGCCCCGCCAGACTCAGCCTCCCGGCGGGGCACGTGCCCGGGCGCGTGTCCCGGGCGGAGGGGCGGAGCGGCGTGAGCACGTATGCAGATGCGGGCGCGAGCGGAGGCTTGTGGGAGCGGGAGCGGGCTGGCGAGCGGGGCCCGCCTTGGGCGAGCGGGGCTCGGTTGTGGGCGTCGGGGGCGGCTTGGGGGCGGGTGCGGGCGGTAGGGGAGCGTTTGGGGCGCGGCGGTGCGGGTGCGCGAGGCGGCGTCCCCCGTGATGTGAGAGGGTTTGGGCGGTGGGGGGCAGGCGGTGGTTGTGCGGGTGGAACTCATACTTACCTGGCAGGGGAGATACCATGATCACGAAGGTGGTTTTCCCAGGGTGAGGCTCATCCATTGCACTGCGGGTGTGCTGACCCCTGCGATTTCCCCAAATGCGGGAAACTCGACTGCATAATTTGTGGTAGTGGGGGACTGCGTTCGCGCTTTCCCCTGGCGCTCGCTGTGAAAGGCAGATGTCAAAGTGTCGTTCTGAAAACTTCTCACAGCAGGTTTGTTTGGACGCGGTTTGTACTTGTGTTCAGCGCTCGTTGGTGTTTGTTTTTGTTCTTGTTCCTTGGCTTGTTTCGTGGCGCTTTGTTTGTTTCTGTTCAGACCCGGTTGTGTTGCTTGTTGCGGTCTCTTGGCAAAGGTTTCTACAGGGCTTCTGTTTCGCGGGGATTTTTTCTGATGCTTACCCGACTTGAGAATTTAGTGGAGCAAATTTCTGCGTCTTAGTTCTGTTCCTCCAGGGGGAATAACTTTTCCTCTGCCTAATAAGCTCACGCCCCTCCGCACGGAACACGCCCCCACCCGCATGCTCCGGTTCACAGGAGGCTGCGCTCGCGCCTGCGCCTGCTCCCGCCGAGCGCTGCACTGCTCCCGGAGCGGGCTGCAAAAGGCGCTCCCGGGAGTCGTTACGAAGCGATTTGCGCATCCCCTCCTCTGTATCGCTGGCAGCGTCTTAAACCAGCCAGGAGCTGCGATGACGCACCCGAGCGCTGCAAGGGCTGGTCGGGAGGGCCGGCGAGCCCCAGGAGACACAGGCGCCAGCGCCGCCCGTCAGTGAGTGCGCATCTCGCTCGGGGGCCTGCCAGCGCCTGGGTCCAAGCGCTACTGTGCAAAGGGGGTGGGCCTACTTCTTCAGCTAGCACGGGCAGCTCAGTGGCCCTTACTCGCGGCGAGCGGCAGCGACCGGCGCCCCAAGCCCGCCTGCCCCGCCCTAGGGAAGCGCGCAGCCCAGCACCCCCAGGCTCCTGGCCCAGAGGCTCCTGGGGAGCCAGCGCGCGAGCTGCGGCTGGAGCTGCAGCGGGAGCGGCAGCCGCTACTCAGCCCAGCACCGAGCCGCTTTCTAGGGGCTGCAGCCGCAGCTCGTAGGCCAGGGCTCCTCTGCGCAGTCGGGCGTTCCCAGTTATGCTCATTTAAACACCCAGGATGCATTGGCACCGCGACCCAAGACCCTGGTCCACGAGAGAGAATTTGTCCCTGATTCTCACGCAGAACTCGGGCTGTCAGCGCGGCAGTACAACAGGCTGCAGAAGGGGGAGGATTTGCGGGCGGTTTGGTGCAGCCACCGTGATGTGAAAAGAACTCGCTGTTTGCCTGGCAGCGCCTGTGCTGCCTGTTTTGTATACTCGGGTTTCTCTTCAAATCGTATAAATCTTTCGCCTTTTACTAAAGATTTCCGTGGAGAGAAACATTTATGAGTTTCTATTCAATTTTTTGAGGCTTCACTTTGGTGAAGCTGTCTAATACTGTACAAAATAGACAAAATGTGCGAATTCTTTCTATGTTTTTAAATTTCTTTTTATGATGTTTATCTTTCACAAATAAAAGTTTTTTTGTGAAAGCTTTCTTTTCTCACTTGCAAGAATTACCGCGTTTTTCTAGAAAATCAGCTGCTTTTCTAGAAAAACTTGCCAGCTGTCTACATTGGCCACTTGCTTTTCCTGGCAATCTACTGTAAAATTGTCAGTATTTTTTCTGGAAAAACTATGCTGCTCCTGGGCAAAAGTCCTTTTCCGGAAAAGGGCCAGTGTAGACAGCACAGTAGTCTTTTCCGCAAAAAATCCCCGATCACGAAAATGACGACCGGGCTTTTTTCCAGTAAAGCGCGTCTACATTGGAATAAGGTATCTTCTGGATGTAAAAGCAGGCTCTTTTCTGGCCAGGCCTCATGCGCATAGCCTTCCTAGCCCAAGATTACCTTCCCCTCAAACCAAAAATCCTGCACTATGTGGCTGTGTCTACACTGGCATGAATTTCCGGAACTGCTTAAAACGGAATACTATTCCGTTTTCAGTTTTTCCGGAAAAGGAGCGTCTACATTGGCAGGCTGCTTTTCCGGAAAAGCCCTTTTTCCGGAAAAGCGTCCGTGGCCAATGTAGACGCGCTTTTCCGGAAAAGACTACTGGGCTGTCTACACTGGCCCTTTTCCGGAACAGTGTTCCAGAATAAGGACTTATGCCCGAGCGGGAGCAGAATAGTTTTTCCGGAATAGCGGCTGATTTTGTACAGTAGAGCATCGTTGCTTTTCCGGAAATTCAAGGGCCAGTGTAGACAGCTCGCAGCTTATTCCGGAAAAGCAGCTGATTTTCCAGAATAAGTGACCCAGTGTAGACACAGCCCAGGGGCTCGTCTACACTGGCCCCTTTTCCGGAAGGGGCATGTTAATTTCAACTATCGTAGTAGGGAAATCCGCGGGGGATTTAAATATCCCCCGCGGCATTTAAATAAAAATGTCCGCCGCTTTTTTCCGGCTTTTAGAAAAGCCGGACAAGAGCGTCTACACTGGCCCCGATCCTCCGGAAAAAGCGCCCTTTTCCGGAGGCTCTTATTCCTACTTCGAAGTAGGAATAAGAGCCTCCGGAAAAGGGCGCTTTTTCCGGAGGATCGGGGCCAGTGTAGACGCTCTTTTCCGGCTTTTCTAAAAGCCGGAAAAAAGCGGCGGACATTTTTATTTAAATGCCGCGGGGGATATTTAAATCCCCCGCGGATTTCCCTACTACGATAGTTGAAATTAACATGCCCCTTCCGGAAAAGGGGCCAGTGTAGACGTAGCCCAGGAGTAAATCACCAGGCAGGTAAGGGTCATGCAAAGTTTGCGCCAGTCAAGGGCCATCTCACCTCCTCCCCTTCCCCCTCAGCCTGTCACTAGGCAGATTGAATCTGTTAAGACTATCATAACTAAGCGCAGGAAAGCTCTTGCTCTCTCTATAAAGCAGCTACCTCTCCTGCATGCAGTTGAGGGTTCCTGAAAATATTGGAAGGCAGAACACGAGCCAGGTTCTGAGGGCTGATCACCCGAAGGCCCCCTCCCACTCACCGAATCTACTGAATCTTCCGCAGAGCGTAACGAATAACGAATATGCTGTTGTCTCTGTTGTCCCTTGTACGTCTGATAAGTGTGAGTATTGCTGTGTAAAGTTAGTTAAAGGTTTGATAAATAATAGTGTTAAGAGTAAGTTAGTTAGAAGTTTGTTAAATAGTATAGTTAGGAGTTTAGATAGATGTCAGACCTTATTATGAGTAAAATTAATGTAAATATAACTGATAAAAATCCCTGGGGTGTTATTGATAATTATTGGGACTTGGAAAAACCTCAAGGTATTTTCCTCTATTGTATTGCAGTTTGTTTATTATTACTGTTAATAGTTATCTGGCACCCACGCCTGTAAAAAGCTGATAAATAAAAAGTTATAGTTAAAAGCATTTTTAATAAAAGTTAAAAGATATGTAGTACAAGGCTGCCTGTTTCTGCACCTCTCTGGGGCTGGCCACATTCTCGAACCTTCCATTTTACCTCAACACCAGAAAAGGGTTTATTTTCCGCAAGATCCCATCTAGACTGGCACTTTTCTCCGGCAAAACCCCGAGCTGGAAAAAAGCGGCAGCCATGTTCATGCAAATGCTGCGGGGGATATTTAAATCCCCCGCGGATTTGCAATTCTGACTGGTCTCATTAGCATCCCTTTTCCGGAAAGGGGTGCCAATGTAGACACAGTCTGGCTGCCTGAATTTCCACAAAAGCACTGATCTCATGTAAAATCATCAGTGCTTTTCCAGAAAAACTATGCTGCTCTCGTTCGGGCAAAAGGGCCAGTGTAGACAGCATAGTACTGTTTGCCGCAAAAAAGCCCCGATTGTTAAAAAGGCGATCGGGGCTTCTTTGCGGAAAACTGCGTCTAGATTGGCCACGGATGCTTTTCCGCAAAAAATGCTTTTGCGGAAAAGTATCCTGACAATCTAGATGTGCTTTTCCGAAAATGCTTTTAACGGAAATGTTTTCCGTTAAAAGCATTTTCGGAAATTCATGCCAGTTTAGACATAGCCGAGGGGCTTACACTACGGCTACGTCTACACTGGCATGATTTTCCGGAAATGCTTTTAACGGAAAAGGTTTTCTGTTAAAAGTATTTCCAGAAAAGCGTGTCTAGATTGGCAGGACGCTTTTCCGCAAAAGCACTTTTTCCGGAAAAGCGTCCGTGGCCAATCTAGACGCGGTTTTCCGCAAAAAAGCCCCGATCGTCATTTTCGCAATCGGGGCTTTTTTGCAGAAAACACTACTGTGCTTTATACACTGGCCCTTTTCCTTAACAGTTTTCCGGAAAAAGACTTTTGCCTGAACAGGAGCAGCATAGTTTTTCCGGAAAAGCACTGATGATTTTACATTAGATCGTCAGTGCTTTTCTGGAAATTCAAGGGCCAGTGTAGACAGCTGGCAAGTTATTCCAGAAAAGCGGCTGATTTTCCGGAATAAGTGGCCAGTGTAGACACAGCCCCCCTACATGAGGGCCGACCATTTCTATTCCCAGCTGCACATGTGTACACACCAGTCACATGTGTACACCCTGTGGTCTCCATGCTGCCTAACTTATGGGGCTACGTCTACACTGGCCCCTTTTTTGGAAGGGGCATGCTAATTTTGAAAGTGGGAATAGGGAAATCCGCGGGGGATTTAAATATCCCCCGCGGATTTAAATAAACATGTCCGCCGCTTTTTTTCCGGCTTGGGGAAAAGCCGGAAAAAAACGTCTAGACTGGCCCGATCCTCCGGAATAAAGCCCTCTTCCGGAGGATCTCTTATTCCTACTTTCAGTCTAGACGCTTTTTTCCGGCTTTTCCCCAAGCCAGAAAAAAAGCGGCGGACATGTTTATTTAAATCCACGGGGGATATTTAAATCCCCCGCGGATTTCCCTATTCTGACTTACCTGCTTTGCATCCCTTTTCCGGAATTTGGGGCCAGTGTAGACGTAGCCGAGGGGTTTTGCCCGAACGGGAGCAGCACAGTATTTCTGCAAGAACACTGATGATCTTACATGAGATCGTCAGTGTTCTTGCAGAAATTCAAGCTGCCAGTGTAGACAGCTGGCAAGTTTTTCCGCAAAAGCAGATGATTTTGCGGAAAAACTTGCCAGTCTAGACAGCCTTGGGGCTCGTCTACACTGGCCCCTTTTCCGAAAGGGGCATGCTAATTTCACAGGTCGTAATAGGGAAATCCGCGGGGGATTTAAATATCCCCCGCGGCATTTAAATAAAAATGTCCGCCGCTTTTTTCCGGCTTTTAGAAAAGCCGGAAAAGAGCGTCTACACTGGCCCCGATCCTCCGGAAAAAAGCCCTTTTCCGGAGGATCTCTTATTCCTACTTCAAAGGAATAAGGAATAGGAATAGGAATAAGAGATCCTCCGGAAAAGGGCTTTTTTCCGGAGGATCGGGGCCAGTGTAGACGCTCTTTTCCGGCTTTTCTAAAAGCCGGAAAAAAGCGGCGGACATTTTTATTTAAATGCCGCGGGGGATATTTAAATCCCCCGCAGATTTCCCTATTACGACCTGTGAAATTAGCATGCCCCTTTCGGAAAAGGGGCCGGAGTAGACGTAGCCTTGCAGAAATACTTTTAACGGAAAAACTTTTCCTTTAAAATTATTTCCGTAAAATCATGCCAGTCTAGACGCAGCCTTTGACTCCTTCCCCCAGCCACTTGCCTGACCAGAATGACTCTCCTGTGACCACGTGGGGGCTCTGATGTCTCTGGTCTCAGTGCTGCCCAGAGCCCCTCTTCTTGCATGGCTGTGTTTGGAGGCCTGGCCGTCAGGCACATAGCTCACTTCTTTGCACCATTCTGCCCACCTGGACACACCCCCTAGTGCAGCCACGACTAACAGCAGTGCAGGGTGACTGGCACGTGGGCCAGCCCAGTGCAGCTGTGCCAAGGCCCAGGCCTGCTTCTTTCTCTCTCTGCATCAGCTGATGAGTCAGTGCATGCCAGAGCACTCAGGCAGGGCTTCCCGCAAACATCCTGCCAGGCCTCTGCTCTACGGCCACTTAGCAACCCACACCCCAAACAAACACCAGTCACAGTCCACCCCTTCTTACTGCACAGCCTGCACTCAGCTGCTGGGCCCTTCCGGTGCCATGGCCAGAGCAGAGCGTAGTACCCACTGGCTACGTCTAGACTGGCATGATTTTCCACAAATGCTTTTAACGGCAAAGCTTTCCATTAAAAGCATTTGCAGAAAAGAGCGTCTAGATTGGCACGGATGCTTTTCCGCAAAAGTACTTTTTGTGGAAAAGCGTCCGTGCCAATCTAGACGTGGTTTTCTGAGCCCAATGGGGATGAGGGCTCAGTGGCAGACAAGCTGGCTTAAGCCCTGGGAGCTGCTAGAAGCCAACTACCCAGCAAGTGCCTGCCCAGGGGGTCAGCTTCTCTCCTGGGCAGGGGCCCTGCTCCAGCTCCTCTTCCCCTGGGCCTGTGCCAGGGATGTGACCGAATCTATTCTGGGTGTGCCGGGAGCGGGAGCTTGGCTCGGCCCAGGGGATTTTAGCTCATAGACTGGGGCAGCCGAGGGCCGGCAGCAGCTGGATTCTCTGCTGGCCTCCTGGCCAGGGTGCACATGGCTCCCACCCCGGGGCTCAGTGGCTGAGAGGCAGCAGGGAAAGCCCACTGCTATGACGGAGGTGGGGGGTGGTCTCAGCTAAAGTGGAGTGCATGCTGGGCCTTTTCTCAAGTACGCAGGCTCAGCAGGGTGGAGCTGGGTCAGAACATGGCCAGAGCAGACAAGGACCACATGGTGCAGGGGAGGGGTATGTCCACCAGGCTCGTGCAGGTAGAAGGCAGCCATTCCTGTCCCTAGTGCCCCAGTTGATAGGTCATCTGGGGATGCACCGCTCCCTGCTCTGGAAGGGCCCAGCAGCTGAGTGCAGGCAGCGGCTTTTGTGGAAAAACTTGACAGCTGTCTACATTGGCCACTTGAATTTCTGCAAGAGCACTGACGATCTCATGTAAGAAATCAGTGCTTCTTGTGGAAATACTATGCTGCTCCCGTTCAGGCAAAAGTCCTTTTGCGCAAAAGCTTTTGCGCAAAAGGGCCAGTGTAGACAGCTCAGATTTTTTTTGCGCAAAAAAGCCCCGATAGCAAAAATGGCAATTGGGGCTTTTTTGCGCAAAAGCGCATCTAGATTGACCATGGACGCTTTGCCGGAAAAAGTGCTTTTGTGGAAAAGCATCTGTGCCAATCTAGACGCTCTTTTCCACAAATGCTTTTAACAGAAAACTTTTCCGTTAAAAGCCTTTGGGGAAAATCATGCCCGTGTAGACGTAGCCGAAAAGTAATTCTTCCGCTCTACAGGGTGAGGATTCGGCCTAGCTGGAGCATTGTGCCCTGTGGGCGGGAAGGGAGGCGGGCTCATACAAATGGGAGACAGGGAATGCAGAAAAATGCAAGAGAAACGACTGTGCGGGGCGTAGAAAGCATGAGCCTCTGAGGGAAGATTGGAAGGGAGTCTGCCAGAGGGGAGCTGCTAAGAGTTCTCAGGGCCATAAAAGGCTGCTAGGCAGAGAAGGGAGAACTTCTGGTTCTTCTGAAGCTTGGGGGGGCCAGAACGAGAAACAAGGGGCTGGGGCTGGAGCTGTAGCCCGCCAGCTGTTAGGGGAAACTTCCTGTAAGACGAGCAGGGTGGCTGAAGAGGAGCATCAAAGGCTTAGGAAAGCGATGTGCTTCCCGGGAGATGGCGGAAGAAGCAGAGAGAAGAGCCCACCGCGGGCCGGGCCAGACCAAGCCTGAACACAGAGCAGAGTCAGAGCAGAAGAAAAACACAAAACTAGCTGCAGTACAGAGAAAAAAAGCGAGGACAGGAACAGGAGCACTCCCTCGCCGTTCGCCCGCCGCTCAGTCTACTTTTTACAGCGAGCGCCAGGGGAAAGCGCGAACGCAGTCCCCCACTACCACAAATTATGCAGTCGAGTTTCCCGCATTTGGGGAAATCGCAGGGGTCAGCACACCCGCAGTGCAATGGATGAGCCTCACCCTGGGAAAACCACCTTCGTGATCATGGTATCTCCCCTGCCAGGTAAGTATGAGTTCCACCCGCACAACCACCGCCTGCCCCCCACCGCCCAAACCCTCTCACATCACGGGGGACGCCGCCTCGCGCACCCGCACCGCCGCGCCCCAAACGCTCCCCTGCCGCCCGCACCCGCCCCCAAGCCGCCCCCGACACCCACAACCGAGCCCCGCTCGCCCAAGGCGGGCCCCGCTCGCCAGCCCGCTCCCGCTCCCACAAGCCTCCGCTCGCGCCCGCATCTGCATACGTGCTCACGCCGCTCCGCCCCTCCGCCCGGGACACGCCCCCGCCCGCTCTCTCGCTCTCTCTCCCCTCTCCGGCCTGAGCCCCGCTTCGGCGGCGAGGAGCCCGGCGGCGCTGCTGCACCCCGACTCCCGACCCCGCCGGCGCTCTCCCCGGCTGCGGCCCGCACACCCGGCAGGGGCTGGCTCGGGCGGGGGCCGCCACTCGGGAGGCACCGGCTCCGTGCGGCTTCCGCTCTCGTCCCCCCCCCCCCCATCCCCCGACACCCCGGCCCAGCCGGGCCCGTCGCCCTCCGGAGCCGGGCGCATCCGGAGCACACGGGGGGGAGGAGGGGGGGGCAAGAAGGAAGCGGGGGTGGGGTGGGGGGAGAAGGCAGGAGCCCTCTGGGGAGGCACAGGAATCTTCCCCCCTCCCACTAGGGTGCTGTGTCTACACTGGGGTAAATCCTTTTTGTTAGCACTACATAGTCCTATATTTTGTTCTAGCTGGAGTAGACGAACACAACTACATCTGTATTGCAATTTAAAAAAAAAAGTAGCAAATGTTTACTCAGCTATAGCTCCATTTTCAAATAGATGCTGCTATCTGCAAGGTTCATTACAAGACACCGATATTTCCTTTCTATTTTTTCACACTATTGGGTAGCTTCACCGAAGCGAAGCCTCAAAAAATTGGGTACAAACTCGTAAATGTTCCTCTCCACGGAAATCTTTAGTAAAAGGCGAAAGATTTATACGATCTGAAGAGAAACCAGAGTATACCACAATCATGGCAGAGGCGCTACCAGAAAAACGGCGTCTGTTTCGCAGCTCACGGTGGCTACACCGGACCGTCTGCAAATCCCCACCCCTTCTGCAGCCTGTTTCTCTCCCGCGCTGACAGCCCGAGTTTTGCGTGGGAGCCAGGGGCTTTAGGCGCAAACTCTGCCCCATGGACGCGGGTGGCGAATCTCTGTGCGCAATGCATCATGGGTATGTAAATGAGCTCCCCTGGGTACGCCCGAGCGCGCGGAGAAGCCCCGATCTCCGAGCTGCGGCTGCAGCCCCTAGATCACTGCCGCGGGCCGGGCTGGGCAGCTGCTGCCGGTCCCACCGCTGTTCCGGGCGCAGGTTCCCCATTTGGGCCGGTAGCCTGGGGGTGCCGGGCTCCGCGCTTCCCTCGGGAGGGGCAGGCGGGCTTGGGGCGCTGGTTGCTGCCGCGTGTAAGGGCCGGGGCACGAGCCGCTGAACTGCCCCGGGGGCGGGCGGGTCAGCCACGGAGCCTACAGAGGATCCAGCCCGCCCCGCGGCAGCGAAGGCGGCGGCTTGTCCCCAGCCTCCAGCGCTGCAGCCTGCACCTGCGGCCCTTCTCGGTAGCCCGCCCGCTGGGATCGAGCCAGACCCCGGGACACCCGAGTGCGATTCTCCCCCGCCCGGGCCGGCTGGTGCTGCCCCCGGTTTGCTCGGGCTGTTTAAACACCTCAGTGTCCGCCCCTAGGAGCTTCCGCTCCCTAAAGGAGCCGGGTTCGTTCACAGCGCGGAACAGACCAGGAACAGGAACAGACCAGGAACAGAAACCCTGGCCCGGGCTCTAGCGCGGGGTTTGCAGCCCCCTCGTCTGGGAGCGTCACTGGAACCAGCCTCTGACACGTTCTGGAGAAGCCAAACCTGTTTTACTGGCCAGTTTTGCCATCGGCCCCGGACACTTTAGCACCCGCAATTGGCAAGGAATTAAAATACGTAACCCTTAACACTAAGAGAAAACAGTACACAACACTACTAGCAGATCAGACAATTGGCACATTATACAAAAAAACTAACCAGCGTGTTTGATTTCTAATGGTACCAACAGCGCTGCTATAATGAATTTGACCCTAGCATCAATTCTGCTTTTTTCACACCATCAGGGAGCTTCACCGAAATGAAGCCTCAAAAAATTGGGTACAAACTCGTAAATGTTCCTCTCCACGGAAATCTTTAGTAAAAGGCGAAAGATTTATACGATTTGAAGAGAAACCGGAGTATACAAAAGCTGCCGCAGAGCCGCTGCCAGGACCAGTACGTTATCTTCTAACATTAGGGCGACTGTTTTGCTCACCTGCGGAACCCCTCGCTGTTAGGAGAAATGGACTTGGACCTTTTCAATCCGAGTTTCAAAATCAGAACCCGGGTCACTGGGAGCAAAACCCGACTCTTGGAGGCAATCGCTTCACTGCTCGCAGTGCACTATGGGTAGGCAAATTTGTTTCTCTCACTTTTGCTGCGCTTTCCTCAGCTGAGCCCATATTGTGGTGATGGGGCAACTGTTCGGTCCTCCAGTCCTAATGAGGCTCAAAGGCATGGAGGACGCTCACCAGTCCCTTAATCAGAAGCAATCCCCACTCCCAACCCGCTGATCACAGGTGTAGGGAGGCTTTTTTTTTAGACTTTTCATTTTTTATTTTTAAAAATAACATTTGCATATATTTCTGTTTGGGTGATTTTGCTGCTTGGCTGGGGAGTGGGGCATCACGAATTTATGATCAGGAGAGCACAGCTGATATACAAGTATTCTTCTGCAAGAGGGCTTATCCCTGAGCGGGAGCGTGAAAGGATCTGCGCACGAAGCACTGATTTTGTACATTACAAAGTCAGCGCTCTTGTGCAAATTCAAGCGGCCAGTGTAGACAGCTTGCCAGTTTAGACGCACCCAGCCTGTGTCCCCAAATTCCATTGAAAGATGTGCCATGGTCTGCAAGTCATACACGTGGGCTGTGTCTAGACTGACAAGTTTTCCACAAAATCAGCTGCTTTTGCGGAAAAACTTGCCAGCTGTCTACACTGGCCGCTTGAATTCCCGCAAACGCACTGACTTCCTACTGTAAGAAATCAGTGCTTCTTGCGGAAATACTATGCTGCTCCCGTTCGGGCAAAAGCCCTCTTGCGCAAATCATTTGCGCAAGAGGGCCAGTGTAGACAGCACAGTACTGTTTTGGGCAGAAAAGCCCCCATGGCTAAAATGGCGATCGGGGCTTTTTTGCGCAAAAGCGCATCTAGATTGGCACGGACGCTTTTCCGCAAAAAGTGCTTTTGCGGAAAAGTGTCTGTGCCAATCTAGATGCTCTTTTCCGAAAATGCTTTTAACAGAAAACTTTTCCGTTAAAAGCATTTCTGGAAAATCGTGCCAGTCTAGACGTAGCCTGCATGTTTACAGGCCTGGAGATAACTTAATGGGGTTAGATGATCCCAGCTCTACTTCTCCCAATAGATACAGGACAATTAAAGCTAATGTGTAAAATCTAAAGGCCAGGAGCTTAATTCACGATTCCTTTTAATACAAATTACAGCTCCATATGAACCCAAGGCCCAGAATACATAGGTCTCTTAGGGTACGTCTAGACTACATGCCTCTGTCGCCAGAGGCATGTAGATTAGGCTACCAGACATAGTAAAATGAAGCGGCGATTTAAATAATCGCTGCTTCATTTAAATTTACATGGCTGCCGCGCTGAGCCGACAAACAGCTGATCAGCTGTTTGTCGGCTCAGCGCGATAGTCTGGACGCGCGGGTGTCGACATCAAAGGTATTTGTCGACCACCCAGGTAAACCTCCTGGGATAAGGTTTACCTGGGTGGTCGACAAATACCTTTGATGTCAGCTCAGCGCGGTTAAATGAAGCGGCGATTATTTAAATCGCTGCTTCATTTTACTACGTCTGGTAGCCTAATCTACATGCCTCTGGTGACAGAGGCATGTAGTCTAGACGTACCCTTAGTTACGTTCATACTAGTTTTCCGTACACAGAAAACGTTAGATCAGTAATGGGGAGTTATAAAGAATGTTTCACCTCCAACTGGTTGAAAAGCGACACAGGTCCTGATGAAGCAGTGGCTCCAGAGTGACTGGCCTCCCTCTCATGTCCTGTCATCTGAAGGAGAGGGCTGTATCTAGGGGTATGTCTACACTACAAAGTTAATTTGAATTAACGGATGTTAGTTCGAATTAACTTTGATAGGAGCTACACTAGCGCTCCGCTACTTCGAACTTAATTCGAGCTAGTGGAGTACTTAGTTCGAACTAGGTAAACCTCATTCTACGAGGACTAAGCCTAGTTCGAACTTACTAGTTAGAATTAAGGGGTGTGTAGTCCCTTAATTCGAACTAGTGGGAGGCTAGCCCTCCCCAGCTTTCTCTGGTGGCCACTCTGGCCAACACCAGGGAAACTCTATTGCCCCCCTCCCGGCCCCGGACCTCTTAAAGGGGCACGGGCTGGCTACGGTGCCCGTGCCAGGTGCAAGCCTGCCAGCACCCAGCTAGCAGACCCTGCACCTGGCACTGCTCGAGCCAGCCACCCGATGCCCCCCAGCCCTCCCCCTCTTCCCGGGACCAGGCTGGCGGCTCCCAGGAGCTTGCCCAGGACCACAAGAGGCGGGCACCCGCCTGGGCTAGTGCAGACATCGTGGACCTCATCCATGACCTCCGCACTAGGCACAGGAAAGCGGCCATCTAGGGCAGGAGAGCTGCCAGCCTGGCCACCCAGGAGCAGGTTTGCATGAAAATCAAGGTGGTCCACTGAGACCCCTGACCCTGAGCTTACAATGGCCGTACTGGGTCAGACCAAAGGTCCATCTAGCCCAGTAGCCTGTCTGCCAACAGCGGCCAACACTAGGGACCCTGGAGGGGATGGACCAAAGACAGTGACCAAGCCATTTGTCTCGTGCCATCCCTCTCCAGCCTTCCACAAACTTCGGGCAGGGACACCACTCCTACCCCCTGGCTAATAGCACTCCATGGACCCAACCTCCATGAATTGATCTCACTTCTCTTTAAACTCTGTTCTAGCTCTAGCCTTCACAGCCTCCTGCAGCAAGGAGTTCCACAGGTTGACTATTTGCTTTGTGAAGAAGAACTTTCTGTTGTTAGTTTGAAGCCTGCTACCCATTCCTTTCCTTTGGTGTCCTCTAGTCCTTCTATTATGGGAACTAATGAAGAACTTTTCTGTATGCACCCTTTCCACCCCACTCGTGCTTTTATAGACCTCTATCATATCCCCCCTCCATCTCCTCTTTTCTAAGCTGAAAAGTCCCAGTCTCTTTAGCCTCTCTTCATATGGACCTGTTCCAAACCCCTGATATTGTAGTTGCCCTCCCCTCTCCCACCTCCTTTTCCCAGTCTCCCCCAGTCTTGTTCAATAAAGAGAGATTCTATTTTTGAACACAATTGTCCTTTATTTTGTACATCAGAAAGGGGGGCTAGGGAGAGGTAAGTAGAAGGAGGTGAGGGAGGAATGGGGTACGAGCCCCCGATGGGGAGGACTGGGCTGGCTCTGTGGGCTCCTCGGGGTGGAAATTCTCCTGAAGCCCCTTGATTGATCCCCCCTCCGGATGGCAGCCTGCGGCAAGTGCAGCCAGTCTGATGGCCGAGTGCTGTGATGTGCCCAGTGTGGGTACTCCAGGCAATCCAAACCAGGACTGCTTTGCAAGCGGGGCACCCCTGAGAACTGTCTGTCTGGGGTGGGGGTTGGATCTCTTTAAGCACAGCCCTCGGCTAGCCTGAGGCAGCAGCTCCATGCTCTAAGTCCTCATCCGATGCCCTGCCGGCACTGCTTCTGGCAATCCTTAACCCGGGTTCAGGGTCCACAAAACGCTAATTCGGACTAGTTTTTTAGTCTGGATGCGTTAGTTCGAATTAGCTTAGTTCGAATTAACTAAGTTAGTTCGAGTTAGCGCTGTAGTGTAGACGTACCCTAAGTTAGTTCGAGTTAGCGCTGTAGTGTAGACGTACCCTAAGTTAGCTCGAGTTAGCGCTGTAGTGTAGACGTACCCTAAGTTAGTTCGAGTTAGCGCTGTAGTGTAGACGTACCCTAAGTTAGTTCGAGTTAGCGCTGTAGTGTAGACGTACCCCAGAAACGCTCGTGATCCCATCCACATGTTTTGTTAGTCTTTAAGGTGCTACTAGACTATTTGTTGTTTCTTAAGTTCTCCCTCACATGCTCAGGCCTCACTCAGGGAGCTAGGGCCCGACACCTCCTTGGAGATTAGAACCCGCCCTTCCTCTGGAGCGGTCAGCCCAGCCGGGTGGGGCTGTTTTGCTCAAGGGGGCAGCTAGCAGGCGAGTAGCAAGCGCTTCCCCGGGGTGTGTATGGCTATTCCCGAGGAGAGCCGGGCTGTTCCCAGGGCCCAGCGCGCGGGGCGTCTGTCCGAGGGGCAGCCATGGGGGGTGTCCCGGGGCCCCCCCCGCACTGGAGCAGGGGCAGCGCGCGGGCGCAGGGCACGTGGCGGGTCTGGGCCCAGGGAGAAGGGGGCGTGGCCGGCCCGCCACGCGCGCAGCAGAACGCTCCTGAGTCCGGGCAGCAGCAGCCGCGCCCGAAACCCGGACGAGAAACCGCCCCCACCCCTCCCAACGGAAGGCGCGTAAGCCCCTGCGTATCACGTGCTTGGGTCGCTGTGGAATGTCGTAAGCGGGGCTCGGCGCTATGACGTGCCCGTCTCGCGAGATCTCGGCCCCACAAACCGCCCCGTGAGCCTTTGCGGCCCCTCTTTGCAGCCGGCGCCGCTCGGGATGGGTGAGTGAAAGGCCGCGGCTCCGGGCCTGCCGCCATCCGCCGCCATCCGCCCGCGGGCCCGGCAGCGCGAGCCCCTGTGGCGGCGGGCTGGGGGCCGGAGGGTGCGGCGGGGCTGCGGGGCTCTCGATCGTGGGCTGCCGCTGCTGTTGCGGGGCGGGGGCGAGGGAAGATCCCGGGGGCTGGCGTAGCCTCGCTGCCTTCTGGGGGTGGGCCGGCCTGGAGCCCAGAGTTCGGGGGGGGGGCCGGGGCTCCCGATCCTCCCTCTCCCCAGCTGGCGCGCGGGGTCTTGCAGCGGGCGCGAGGCCTCAGCGCAGGCCGGCCCGCCCTGCACCCCTGTGGGTGCGAGCTCGGCGGGGCGGGCCGCTTGCAGGGCTCGTGGCCGCAAAGGCCCCCGTCGGGGAAGCGACAGTTTCCTTTCTTGCCATGTGCTGCTTTGCTGCACCCTGAGTATCCGTGATGAAGCTTTTCTAATTGCTGCATTATGCTGAATGCACCATGTGGAAATCAACCTTGGAGAGCTGAGTACTCAGAGCCTCGCTGGTGTACGACCTGGCTGACGGGTCTTCCTACCTGATCTGCTGCTCTGTGGTTTAACCCAGGTATCTCTAGGGACAACTGGCACAAGCGCCGCAAGACTGGGGGCAAAAGGAAGCCCTACCACAAGAAGAGGAAGTATGAGTTGGGGCGACCTCCTGCCAACACCAAGGTGGGAGATTTGGACTTTCGGGGTAACTGGCTGTTGCTCCCCTGGCTAGTTTAGAAAATGCTGTGTTCGTTTCTGCCCGCCTACTACAGTAGGAAACTGCCCTGCTTTATCAATAAACTAGTTTCTGCCTATGTTCCTCTCAGCAGGGGCATTCTCCTGTTTGGGATTTTGACATTGTTCGTTCAGGGTTTTATGCAGTTAGGAGGCAATTGGAATGATGAGAACTTTGCCTTAGGTGGGTGCTGTGAGCCATTTTGGTTGCAGTTACTGCACCTGCCAATGCTAGGATCTGTCATAGTTACACTGACCATGTTGCCTTTTAGCCTGAAACTCCCAATCTGCTTACTCCTGAGAATATTGAATTTGTAGTTTGACACAGCTATGTTGTTTTGTTGTGACAGATTGGCCCACGCCGAATTCACACGGTGAGGGTTCGTGGTGGTAACAAGAAATATCGGGCTCTACGCTTGGATGTCGGCAATTTCTCTTGGGGCTCTGAATGTAAGTACAGAGATTAGAATACAGGCTTCCCACATTTCAAAAGCTACCCAGTCTTTCTCCTGCTGTGTCCGCTATCAGTGCTAATGCTGGCCTGGAGAAATGCTACAAGCAAGCAGCATGGATGCTGATCTTCAGCAATGCGGTTGTCTGTACAGGGTTTGGTTCTGGAACAGTGTGAACAATGATGATAACTTTTACCTTAGGTGGGCTTATTAGGAGTCGTGGTGGGCTCTGTTAAGCTCACAGTGATAGGAATGTCATAGTTACACTGAGTACACTGTTCACAGAAGCTCATGTCTCAGTTGGGAGCAACTATCATGGAGTTTTCATGTGAAAACAAATGCTTGTCAAATGACTTGTGTGGTGCACAGATACAAACAGAGAACACACTCCTCGTCCTACAGTGTTTGTCTAAATCCAGACAAAACAGTTCAGGAGAAAGAACATGAGGGTTCTTGACAAGAATGGTTTGCTGGAATAAGTGGAATTGAAAGAGAATGTACCTGCAACAGGAGTGGAGGGCAGGGAAGAGGTTTTGGGAAGGGGGTCAGGCATTAAGTTGAGAAGCTGGGGGTATGTAACTCTTCTACTGTCATCTGTACTCTTGAAGGCCAGGAGTGTGTTTTGCTTATACAGTGTTGAAACCAGCAGCCTCAATTCCTGAGCCTTTTAGATGCTTCAGTAATACAAATAATGAATAGTAAATCTGATGCAGGTTAACAGTCACTGAAAGCTGGCCTGCCTGACATTAGGTAAAGCAGGGCTGGTCTCTTTCCAGTTACTGGTGTAAGGATGTTAAGTAGCGTGTATTTCGCTACTCGAATAGTCGGTGCATTTTTCATCAACTATTTGATTAGTCGGTATGGCGGGGCTGCCCCATTGAAATGCTGTAGCATGCATGGAGGCTGAGATCAGCTGGGGACTCCCCAGCTGACCCTGAGCTCCACGTGGCGCTGCTGCTTTGAAACGCTGTGGTGGTGTTTCAAAGGAGCAGCACTACACAGCTGATCCCGGGCTCTGTGCCGCACTGCCCCTTTGAAGTTACCCCCCTGTTCCCCACCTTGCTGCCTCTATCTGATAGAGGCAGCAAGTGGGGGGGAAGCAACTACTCAATTAGTCCTTAACATCCCTATACTGTTGTACGTGGTCTCTACCATGTACTTTATACTGGTGTACATGGTTTTACCCCACTGTGGTCTCTAAAGGCTTGTGGAGGGTGGGAAACCCGCCTTACAGCTTGGATTACAAAGTAAAGTCTTCTTTCAGATGAGGGGGAGATCCGGGGAGGATGATGATACACAATAGTTAGTGCCCACGTGCCGTTTATGTGCACCCATGGAACAATCTGGGCTGGCCTCGCCTTCGGGCGTGTGGCGCATGCATGGCCCCGCCCCCAGGCGCGCGGCCTGTGAGCGTCCCCGCCCCCGGGCGCCTGGCAGCCCCAAAAGGTTGGCGACCACTGAGTTAGAGCATCCAGTAGTTGGAGGATAAACTTTGGAGGAGGTGTGGCTCCTGGTGAGGGTTGAGCATTGAAGATGCTGTGTTGTCTGCTTTGTGTTTTATGTCGCAGCTGTTATAAAAGCTCATTTTGGGCCTCGTCTTGACTTGTGCGGGGTTTCATGAATTCCCTTATTTTCCAAGGCTGCACCCGCAAGACCAGAATCATTGATGTCGTCTACAACGCTTCCAACAATGAGCTGGTGCGGACAAAGACGCTGGTCAAGAATTGCATCGTTCAGATTGACAGCACCCCGTACCGACAATGGTATGAAGCCCACTATGCCTTGCCCCTGGGACGCAAGAAGGGCGCTAAACTGGTACGTGCTCGGCTGAGAGATCTGTGTTTGATGCTCGGTGAATCATGCCAGTCTCTCTGCTTGGCAGGGAGTGCAGAGTCTGCACTCCTGCCTTGAATACCGTTAATGCCTCTTGTACATGGTGTCTGAGAATTGCATTTGGCACCATCTCTAGCCATTTGAAATGTTCTCATTTGGAGTCATATGGCTGTTCAAAAGCCAAGGCTGGTTCCTTAAAAAGTTTTCTATCCTCCCCCCCCAGGGGTATAGCACCTGGCAGGGTTAGATGAGTGGGGGGGTCTCTGCCCCCATAAAGCTTCCTCGTCTTCTGATGATGATAACTTTGTCCAGTTCTGCTGCTGAGTGGAGAGCGATGACAACTTGTGACTCTGAAGAAGACTTTGCAGTGGGCGAGTTCAGCTCCTTGTTTGGGATTTAATCTGTAAATATTACCCTTATTGGGTGATGCTGACTGATTAACTGGCGGCCCCCCCCCCCCCCCGCAGGATCCTGGTTAAGCAGTTAGCTGGTTATAAACGTAACGTTTAACCGGTTAGCTGATTAAATGGGATTTTACATCCCTGGCCCACACATCAGGGAGTAAACATCTGCTCCTAGAGTTGATTTCTGTATGTTAGTCAGTTATATAGGAATTTGGGTCGTGCCTGCAGTGTTTTTTTTGGAAGGGGCTAGTTTGGACTGCTCCCCTTTACTGTTGGATAGTGTGTGATGGGTGTGGGTTGCTGGGTTGCTCAGTTAATATAGTTTGGAGACGAATTCCGATGCTTGCCTCACTGTGTCTGGTGGGGGAAAGTGAGACTACGTTCATTTCAGGAGGAGGGTAGATGAGACTTTCTGTGGTTTTGGGGAAGGGTTGCTTTGCCCGTAGAGTGCACATCCCTTCAGGAGTCTGATCCCTGGCCCTGTCAACTAACAGCAAAGTCTGGTTGGGGTTACAGCTGCTTTTCACGCCTTGCATCTTAGGCTTTTGGCAAGCGCAGGTGGCACATTGTATGTGCATGGGAAATGACGAACAGCAGACATTGGCAGAAGAGGGAGGAATAAATTCATTCTGTCAGTGGCCACCTTTCCTACTCTGTACGTAGCCAGGCACGTTTTGGGTTAGGACTGTTGCAGCGTAGTGTTCATCAAAGTGGTACTGGAAATACAAAGTGCCTGTCTGCCATGAGTTGGGTACTGTGCTCTAAAATCAGCCTTTTCCTGTGTAAACAACATCTGCTCCTTTCCGGACTTGGAAGGAATATAGAGATTACACTGCAGAAGGGGGGTGAAGTGAGAGACTTCCACCAAATAGATGGCCAGCCATCCAGTTGAATGCAGCCTGTTCAGTCCTTTCTCTGGCTTTGTTTCAGACTCCGGAAGAGGAGGAAATCTTAAACAAGAAGCGGTCAAAGAAGATCCAGAAGAAATATGATGAGCGGAAGAAGAACGCCAAGATCAGCAGCATCCTGGAGGAGCAGTTCCAGCAGGGAAAGCTGCTTGGTGAGTCCCAGGGAGGGAGAACGCAGTGAACTGTAAGACACAAAGGAAAGGTGCCAAGGCAGAAGCTAGTCTTGCTCAGGTTTCTAAAGTCCGGTCTGGATTAGCCAGCAATTATTTAACAAATGTCGAGATTCAAAAAATTAGTGTTATAACCATTAAAGCACAAATTATGAGCATGAGATATCAAATTATATCAAGTAAATTAAATCAAACCCTTAAATGCTAAAATAGCGCACTCTATAAGCATTGATAATTCTGGTTGGAAATGTTTGCTTCATCAGTTTGTGTTGTGAAATAGACATTTACCAATTAAAAGACCAAACAAACCAAAAACAATGGTAAAGCTAGATACATTTGTGGAGGTTAGGTCCATAAAAGGCTGTTAGCCAGGGGATAAAACGGTGTCCCTGGCCTCTGTTTGTCAGAGGCTGGAGATGGATGGCAGGAGACAAATCGCTTGATTGTTGTCTTCGGTCCTTCCCCTCTGGGGCACCTGGTGCTGGCCACTGTCGGCAGACAGGATACTGGGCTAGATGGACCTTTGGTCTGACCCAGTACGGCCGTTCTTATGTTCTTAATGCTTTAAAGCCTAGTTGTAAAATGTTTCACTGGATATTACCTAGGGATGTGAAGGACTAGTTGCTCTCCCACACCTTTCTGGCTCTATCAGATAGAGGCAGCAAGAGGGGGGAAAGGAGAAGGGGTTCTTCAAATCGGCAAGGCCATTTGAAGCTCGGGGCCAGACTCTGGGTTCCACGCAGTGCTGCCATTTTGAAAAGCCGTGTGCAGCCCGGGCCAGTGTTTGCCTGGAGGAATCACAGCCGGGGGAGGGGGGGGGGAAGAAGAGCCACATGTGTCCACAGGGAGCCGTGCAGGTAAATGCCCCCCATTGCCCTCACATACTCCCCCCTGATGCCGCACCTCCATCCTGCTCCTGCACCCTTCCTTCAGCCCAGCACTCCCACACTGCTCCTGCATCCTGTCACCCACGCAGACCCTCCACCCCACAGCCTGCTCCTGCAACTTCCCTGCTGCCCACACCCCACACCTCCAGCTTGCTTGTTTTTTGCCTCTTGCTTTTGTTTGTGGTCCCTCCCTGATTTTTCTGTGGGTCAGTGGCCCCCAGTCCAAAAAAGTTTCCTCATCCCTGCTCTATATGGCGTGTAGAGGGCTGGGAGAAACTACCAGGCAGCTGTGGCTTGATAATCTGGCTTTTCTCTGGTAAGACTTGCTGATATAAAAATCCTAAGGCCAGGTTTGCACTGCAGGCCTCTCTAATGCCGATGCTCAGGGCTGTGGAAAAATCCACATTTGAGTGCCATGTCACACCTAGGGATGCTAAATGTAGATTATTCAACTAATCAAATAGTCAATGGAATTTCCATCGACTAGTCGATAAAGGTGCCTCCGCCTTTAAGTGCCATAGGGAGCATGGGGTGAGTGGGGGACTCCAGCAGCCCCCTGCTCTTGAAATGTACAAGAGCACTGTGATAGAGGCAGCAAGTGGGGGTGGGGGAGGAAGCGACTAGTCGAGTCGCTAGTTGACTGTCCGATAAACATGCTTATCGGTTAGTCGACTAGTCGCTTACATCCCTAGTCACACTGACCTAACCCCCAGGGTAGATGGTGCAAGGTGAACAGGGGAATCTCTCCTGCTGGTGTAGCCGCGCCGTCTGTACCTGCTGTAGTGCTTTAATGAAGGCAAGCCCTAATTCTACTCTCTCTGCGGTAAGGCAGCTTTTGGGCGCTTAACAAGTAACAGCTTTTAGCTACCTGCCGTTATACATGGGTGGCCTGGTACTCTGAAGTCTTCTGGTGATGAGATCTCTGTCCAGTTCTGCTACTGAATTTGAATGATGACAATTGGGAGATCTGAAGAGGACTTCCCTAGTGCCGGCCCCGCCTTACAGCTGTGCTTGAGCGGGATCCTCTTAGGCAGATGCTTATGGTCATACTGGCTTGTCTGAAGACCTGTTACTGGTCTTGGCTTCAGGAGGCCTGTGCAAGAAAGATTGACAGCAGAGGGCAAGGGACAGTCCAGCTTGTTTGGCTTGACGCTGTGGTTTGAGAGTCTGTAGGGGTGAGCTCCCGTTTCCCCCGCCCGCCCTAATGTCTGACTTCTCGTTGTAGCATGCATCGCCTCCAGACCTGGACAGTGTGGCCGAGCGGATGGCTATATTCTGGAAGGCAAGGAACTAGAATTCTACCTGAGGAAGATCAAGGCCAGGAAAGGCAAATGAATGTACAATACACAACTAAGAGACCGAATAAAAACCCCAGAGTCTTGTGATAAAAGGGTCGTGTGCGCATTTGTGTGGTGCGAGGCTTGTGATGCTGCTTTCTCCCACGGAAATGGGAAAGCAAAGGGGCTGTAACTGGGGATTTCTGCTCTCTCCCTGCTTTCAGTCAGTCCAAGACCAGGTTGGACCCCTGTGCCCCACAGTGCTGAGATGGGGCCCACCAGGAAATGTATTGGAGTGACTTAATGGGCCTGACACAAACGTGGAGAAAGAGGGTTTGTTAACGACTTAGTTTGTGTGGCAGCTCCTAGTCTACACCGGGGGTGGGGGAACCTTAGGTGCAGGGGCCAGAGGTGACCCCCAGTTTGCCTGGATCCAGCCCTGGGGGCCCCCTCCAGTATTGGGGAGCCTGTGCTGGTGCATCAGCCCCCACAAGTCTCCTGCCGGGCTGGAGCACACACAATCTACTAGCCTGCGCCCCCCCAGGCTCTGGTGTGCAAGGGGAGTTTGGGGAGTGTCTTTCCTTCTCAGTTGGGGGGCCATGTTGGTTCTTTTTTTTTTTTTTTCTTCCCTTCTCACTTGTGTGCGGCCCCCGACTGATTTTTTTTTTTTTTTCCTCTGTGGGTCAGCGGCCCCCGATCCAGAAAAAGTTCCCCACCCCTGGTCTACGCCATTGATGTGGGCTGGTGGTGCAACGCTGGCTGTCCTAGATCGGCTAACTTCAGTTGCTGATGGAAAGGGGTATCTTTCTACACCACTATGTTAGCTGGAAATGGAGGTTCCTAGATTGAAACAGACCTGTGGCTTGTCTAGCCTGTTCTGGGTGACTAGACTGGATTTATTATAGGAGGAGTTAACTCAATGCTGCACCAGTGGGGCCTTTTTGCTGGGTGATGGGAAAATTTCCATTTCCTGTTCTGGACACTGGTTTCTGCCTGTTAATTAATTTACATTTTGTACAGAGATTTGGCTAATAGGTTTGGGGCACCTAGTGGCTTGTTTTAGTTTCAGATGGACATTTGTGGAACCTCTTAGGCTCGGGTAACTTTCTAAATCTTACTGAGCCATTTTAGTCAATATTCTGTTACTTTGAGTCCTCTGTTACTCCTCCAAGTGCCCTCCCCCTGCATTTATTTTGAACTTGTACGTTTAACCCAAGTGTACGGGTTCTTGGGTGAGATGTTAGAACTGGTGCTGCACTGTCAAGTGTCTGGTTGGTCTTCCCCTTGACCTCCTCAGTCTCATTGCAGTGCAAGATAAACTCCCTTCTAGCAGAAGGGTCAGGCTGCTTCAGTGGTCTGTCTCTTTCGATGGTTGGGTACAAGCTTCCCTTTCCCTGTACTAGACCTGGTGGATCAGTCGCTGCGGCGTGGATCCACCTTGTCGTGGAGATGTGCCCTAAGAAAGGTGTAGACTTCTTTGATCCATAACTAGAATTCACCTTGACTTGGAAACTGGCTTAATCAGCTTGGTGGTGAGCGCCTATCCTCCAGGGCTGGTGCAGAAGGTGCACAGCAGAGGCATCAAAACCTTTATTTACCCTGTGATCCAGTTTCTGGAGAATACGAGCTGCTGTTTTAGGGTGGGGGGAAGTTATTCTTCAGCCCCTGTGATGACAGAATCTACTAAACCAGTGTAGCTCTGCTTGTATTTTCCTGCTTACAGACAATCTGAAATCTCTCTAAGATGGGCACTGGCTTTCATACACTCTTCATGTAACTTCCCTGTGTTCCCAGCTACTTAGAGTAACATATGTACAGAAAATGCATGGGGAAAAAGGCCATGTACACAGTTGCTGACCCCACTTTCCTATTTTTACCTAAAACTGACACCACTCTTGGTCTTTGTATACATCTCTGTACAAAGAGCACCTATAGCCTATATAGCCATAAAAAAGGATTTTTTTTGTGCAAAATGGCCCCATATACACCGCGTTTTTTCCACAAAAAGGATCGGAACATAATATGCAAATGAGTGGGAGAAATGCTAATGAGCACTTCATTTGCATTTCCTCTTCCACAAAAACCTGACAGTGTAGACGGAGCCTAAGGGGGAGGAGACTTTTACGTGTGGCTGAGCTGTTCTATCAGAGGATTTGCACACACTCCAGAGGGACCTGCCAGCAGTGAAGAGTTCTCAAATCTAGTCTGGAGTGGCAGAGAAGAGTTGAGTGACCCCTCCAGTGTACTGGAGGGCTTGTCTACATAGGAGAGAGCCTAGAATAACAATTCACAGCCCGCTTACTGCTCAGTAGCTTCCCGGTCTAGACAGGTCTTTGATTACATTACTTTCTTCTTTAAACATGTAATGGTTTCAAAACCACCCTGTCTGTAGATTTTTCTTACAAATGGATGGGAATCCATGCACTGCACTTGAGCTACGTATATTTTTAAATCAGAAAAGTTTGTGTGTGCGCCAATGACATTGTACAGTGCAATATAAAATGGTGATGCTACAACTTACTTCTCCAGAATTCTTTTTAGTGCCCAAGAACCAAAGCCTGTGGGGTAGAAGGAAAAGGGCTTTGGAGCATGTGCAAAGGCCTCATAAAACCCACCACTGGCCTCGGTGCTCACTGCAGTCAGAATGAGAGGTGTGGATAGGTTTGGTGTGTCTTACTGCAGCATATTCGACAGTGTTTCACACGGGCTGTGTCTAGACTTGCCAGCTGTCTACACTGGCCGCTTGAATTTCCGCAAGAACACTGACGATCTCATGTAAGATTGTCAGTGTTCTTGCGGAAATACTGTGCTGCTCCTGTTTGGGCAAAAGCCCTCTTGCGCAAATGCTTTTGCGCAAGAGGGCCAGTGTAGACAACGCGGTATTGTTTTGCGCAAAAAAGCCCCGATTGTGAAAAAGGCGATCGGGGCTTTTTTGCGCAAAACCGCGTCTAGATTGGCACGGACGCTTTTCCGCAAAAAGTGCTTTTGTGGAAAAGCGTCCGTGCCAATCTAGACGCTGTTTTCCGCAAATGCTTTTAATGGAAAAACTTTTCCGTTAAAAGCATTGGCGGAAAATCATGCCAGTCTAGATGTAGCCTCAATGTCTGAGACTCGGAGAGGCAATGCAGGATCAAATTCACCCTTGAGGTAATGGTACCTCCCCAGGGAAGGTTGGGGGATGAATACCTGTCTACTGCCATCCTGAATTTGGCTGTTTGCCCCACAGTTCACACAAGCACCATGAATCACCTTTACTTCACCCCCTAAGAAATGCTAAAGGTGGGTGAGAGAAAGAGCAGAGCCTGAAAAAAATCACTTCCTGTACCCCAACTCCTCACCGGTGCACATGGAGCATATTCTCTGTTGCATGGATGGGGGGGCGGTAGGCGGAATGAGGCACAGAGCTTGTTGAAAGTCACACAGCAATTAAATAGCAAAGTAGGAAATAGAATCCAGGCCTGCTGATTAGGATTATGCCTAACCCATATGTCATACTACCACGATTCCCTTTGTTCCTGGCTCCCTGCTTCAAGCATGGGAATATTCCGTTGGAGAGAGCTGCACTCAACATCTGGTGGCCATACAAGATGGGGGACTCATGCTGGGAAGTGGCAGCTCTGGAAAAGATTTGACCGTGGTGAATAGTCAGCTGATCATGAACCCCCAGGGTGACGCAATGAGATCCTGGATGTATGATCAGGAATCTTTCTATTTGGCATTGGAGTGACTGGCTGGATGGCTTTTAGCCATCGGGCTTTCTTGCGCAAAAAATTAAGGTGCCTGTCTACAGTGGCCCTCTTGGGCAAGTATTCTTGCGCAAGAGGGCTTATCCTTGAGCGGGAGCATCAAAGTATTTGCGCAAGAAGCATTGATTTTGTACATTACAAAGTCAGTGTTCTTGCACAAATTCAAGCGGCCGGTGTAGACAGCTGGCAAATTTTTGCGCAAAAGCAGCTGCTTTTGCACAAAATCTTGCCAGTCTAGACGCAGCCAACGTGTGGGCTGGTTTTCATGTAGTGCAAAGTATAAGGCTGTGTTTACATTGGCACGATCTTGCGCAAAAAAGCCTTGCTGCCTGTCTACACTGGCGGGGAGTTCTTGCACAAGAACACTTGACGTTCTAATGTGTGAAATCAGTGCTTCTTGCGCAAGAACTATGACGCTCCTGCTCAGGAATAAGCCGAAGGCTACGTCTACATTGGCAAGATTTTGTGCAAATACTTTTAACGCAAGAGTTTTTGCGTTAAAGTATTTGCACAAGAGCATCCGTGCCAGTGTAGACGCTCTCTTGTGCAAGAAAGCTCTGATGGCCATTTTAGCCATCGGGCTTTCTTGCGCAATAAATTAATGTTCCTGTCTACACTGGCCCTCTTGTGCAAGTATTGTGTAAAAGGGCTTATGCCTGAGCGGGAGCATCAAAGTATTTGCGCAAGAACCACTGACTTTGTAATGTACAAAGTCAGTGTTCTTGTGCAAATTCTTGCTGCCAGTATAGACAGGCGGCAAGTTTTTGCGCTAAAGCAGTTGCTTTTGCACAAAATTGTGCCAGTCTAGACGCACCCTTAAGTGTCTGGGTTTGGAAATTTGGAATGGGACCAGGGTGTTGCTACTGCCACAGTGGCCTGTAGGGGGCACACTGCTTATACAGTTCCCAAAAGTCACAATGTTTGTAACGAGTTGTGGACTGTAGGGGGTGCTGGTTTATTATTAATGGAGCCTTGAATTAGCCATATAAAGCTTTCTGTACATTCACAAGCCTGGGAAGAGACACAGCAGCTCTGAAATATTCTAAACTACTAAGAACCAAGTGTAAATATTTTAAATGCTGGCCCTTGAATGTTCGTGTCTGAAATGAATGGACCTGTGTTCTTGAAACTTGGCTGGATTTTGTAGATTTCACTGAGATCTTACAAAATGCAGTTTGAAGACAAGAGTCATGTCAGCCGGCGTATCCCTTTACCCTCCCACTTCCCTGGGCCTCACTTGCCCAGAGAACAGCAGTGCCCGAAGTCTGGAGATGCAAACAGTTCAATGTTTTTGGGGAGTTAGCCTTCAGCATCCATGGATCCATTTTTCTTCCCCGCCACCCCCACATACTGTTTGTCCCTGACGCATACAGTAATTTCAGGTATCCCTTACCCAATCATTCTACTGAAATGTAACTTAAGTAATCCTAACTTACTGTAACATGATTACTTAACCAATGATATCCCACTGCCTTAAGTGGTTTACACTGAGCAAAATTAATTATGCAGGAGACAGAACCAATCAGAAAGCCCGACAGAACCATACACACAAACAATAGGTGGGGGGCATAATAACAAAGCAATAAATGAGGTTTTCACAACCCCAACTATTGAGAAATGGGTCCTTGCCAGAGAGGAAGCTCTCAGCCTACGTTTCCTTTAAATCTTCTATGCTTGTCCCTTGAGCAGGAGGCCAGATTGGATCCCTTTTCTCCCAGCTCCGAATTGCTTTATTTTAACGTGACTGGTTTGGGATGTGCCAAGATGTGACCGCACAGTTTCCCAGCTTACGGATGCTCCTGCTGCTTAACCAAAAGCCTGAGCTCAAGAGCAAGGCCCCAACCCACCAGATACAGGTAGGCTGTGTCTAGACTGGCCAGTTTTTCCGGAAAATCAGCCGCTTTTCTGGAAAAACTTGCCTGCTGTCTACACTGGCCGCTGGAATTTCCACAAAAGCACTGACTTCCTACTGTAAGAAATCAGCGCTTATGGAAATACTACGCTGCTCCCGTTCAGGCAAAAGTCCTTTTGCGCAAAAGGGCCAGTGTAGACAGCTCAGATTTGTTTTCTGCAAAAAAGCCCCGATCACGAAAATGGCGATCGGGGCTTTTTTGCGGGAAAGCGCGTCTAGATTGACACGGATGCTTTTCCGCAAAAAGTGCTTTTGCGGAAAAGCCTCCTGCCAATCTAGACGCTCTTTTCCGAAAATGCTTTTAACGGAAAACTTTTCCGTTAAAAGCATTTCCGGAAAATCATGCCAGTGTAGACGTAGCCATAGACTGTGGATTTTGATTCTTTGTTTAAGAACACACCTAATTCCCGGGTTAGCGTGTGGGTGTAAATGGTCACAGTCGGTCCAGCGGTCCCTTCTGCCCTAACAACAGCCTAGGCAGGTGGGCGGACGCGTCTCTACGGGTCTGGGATGTCTCAGTGAAACGGCAGCTCTCACTGAAAGGCTGAAGAATTCAGCGGAGAATCCCTCCTGCAGATCTTCCTTTAGCCCCATTGCCCCCAGGGTCACACATGTTTGAGGTCTCTGCATTTTTATTGTTGAAAACTACTGGACATGGGCAGTAAAGCATCGCAAAGCCAAGGGAGGGAGGGAGGGATTTAGGGGCCCTAACCAGAGGCATCTCACAGCTGTCTAAGTTTCCTGTATGAACTGTTCTCCTGTGTCCTGCCATTCAGGTCTTTGTCGTCCGCTGAATCCAACGGTCGGGCAGTGGCAACGGGAGGGGTGTGATGGGGAGCGGGTGACTAGCGCATGCGCCTTGCTGAGCCCTTGGTGGCAGTGGAGCTGATCGCTACAGTCTGGCTTTCTGCCCTGAGGGCCTGCTCCGAAGGCCACTGAGGCAGCAAGAATCTCCCTTAATCTCACTGGGGTTTGGACCAGGCCCTTAGCCAGGGGCAAGGCCAAGTGGGCCCGGTTCTGCGCTCAGGCACAGGCTGAGGGAGGAGTGCTGAGGCGCACGGAGCTCACTACCCCAAGGCAGCCGCCTGGTCCCCGTCGATGCTCTCATTGGAGGGCCGTCTCACTTGGATTTGAGGGGTCTCCCTCTGAAGCCTCTGGGAGGCCTCCAGCCGGCTGGGGACCTTGAGGCGGGTGCTAGGCGTGGGGGGCTCGCTGGCCTCATCTTCTGTCGTCTCCTCCTCGATGCGGCCCACCGATTCGGGGTCCTCGCGGTGGCGGGTGTTGGGGGAGGGGAGGCCGCCCTCGCCCCTCAGGCGCAGCAGGTGGTGGTGGGCCCGGTTGTTCCTCCCGAAATTCTTCAGGCTGATGGCGGGGGAGGCGGCCGCGGTCAGGAAGCGGTTGAGCAGGGGCGTGTGCATGCGGGGCAGGCTGGGCGAGGCCTCCACCTGCTGGCTCTGCTCTGGGTCGTCGCTCATCCTGGGGAAGGAGCGTGGGATTAGGGGATGGCTTCTGAGCCTGGGCTTGGCAGCTGCCGGCCTCGGGTACGCTTTGCCTCCCACACCAAATGCACGCCGATTTCACAGGGCTAGTGTAAGTAAAGTCACGTTGCAAAATATCCCCTCTCCTCACAGGCCTGCTCCTGGGCATCCTGCCGCGCTCGGGAACGGCGTTTATGCCCATGAGCCCAACACAAAGGGAGCTGGAGTCTCCTCCGGCCTGGGCAGCAAGAGCCAGACCCGCTCGGCGTGCAGAGCGATACCCTTGTGCACCAAGCCTATGTCTGCACTTGCGGCTTCTTGCGCAAGTACGGCCGTTTTTGCGCAAAAATCTGCAGAGCGTCCACACTGCCCGCCCGCTCTTGCGCATTTACAGTCCGGCGTGGGAAGAGGGGGCTCCTTGCGCAGAGCGACGCTCTTTTCTGACAGGTGTAAGCCCTCTTGTGCAGGAGCGCGTGCGCAAAAGCACAGCTCGCACATGGCGGTGTGGACGTTTTCTTCAGCAACAGTTCTTGCACAAGAACACTTGCGCAAGAAGCCGCGAGTGTAGACACAGCCCAAATGTGCTTGGCAAAACGAGAGCGGTTTCCCCCTGCCTGCAAGCCCTGCAATCTCACTGCAGCCTGGGTTCTTCCCAAGTCACGCAGCTGAGTAATTCCAATGGCTGAGACTGGAGTCTCCCCTCCTTGCACCCAATGATCTTCGTGGTTTGCTCTCAAGCACCCCTGGGGCTGTGTCTAGACTGGCCAGTTATCCGGAAAATCAGCCACTTTTCCGGAAAAACTTGCCAGCTGTCTACACTGGCTGCTTGCATTTCCGCAGAAGCACTGACGATCTCATGTAAGATTGTCAGTGCTTTTGCGGAAATACTATGTTGCTTCCGTTCGGGCAAAAGTCTTTTTCCGGAAAACTTTTGCGCAAAAGGGCCAGTGTTGACAGCACAGATTTCTTTTCCGCAAAAAAGCCCCGATCGCGAAAATGGCGATTGGGGCTTTTTTGCAGAAAAGCGTGTCTAGATTGGCCACGGACGCTTTTCTGCAAAAAGTGTTTTTGTGGAAAAGCGTCCTGCCTATCTAGACGCGTTTTTCCAAAAATGCTTTTAACGGAAAACTTTTCCGTTAAAAGCATTTCCGGAAAATCATCCAGTGTAGACGTAGCCCTGGAGATGACAAGATTTACTTAGGTGTAACTAAGGGCAGCATTTGACCTGCAGGGCCTTTATAAAGGGATGATGCCAGAGCTAGAATTCCCCACCCTCCAGATTCCAGGATCAGTGTGTGGCGCAGGCAGTAATCAGCAAAACCACCTCCCTACCTGTAAGCTGCGTAAATCTGATCTGGTGTGTCGGAGCGGCAGGAAGGGGCACCCTTTGTAGAATGACTTTTCAGGTCCAAGCCACCCGTCAGAGCCCTCCCAGATGCTCTCGGGGGAGGAGGAGGGGGAGGTAGCTGGAGTCCTGCCTTAGGAAAGATGCTATTTTGGTTTGGAATGGTCCCCGTGACTTTACCGCATATCGAAGGTGGAGCCCAGGAAGGAAGGTTTCAAGGTCTCTGCGGCCGTGGCGATGGTGTAAGGCGGCTGAGCTGTGGATTCGTTCCAGTATTTGTCCTTCCCGGTTGGAGGCAGGTTCTGGTACATGTCATCCACGGAGAGGAGGGACACCTGAGGTAGCAAAGGGCATCAAAAGGAGGAACAGGCCCTGCCACAGGGGGGCTGGAGCTGTAAGGGGAGCGGGGCTCCGTCTTGCCCAGCTGATCTGATGGGCTGGGATTCAGTTTCCAGACCCAGCTGCGGGAGCATGGGGCTGAGGAGGCGGTTGGCTCTGTGGCTGCCCCTGAGGGTAACAGAGAGAACGATGCTCCCACGGCGGCCTGGGATGGGCCATTTGGGAATGGGGGGAAGGACTCCAGGGAGGGAGCCCTGAGGATCAGCGGCTCAGGTAGGATCCCGGGAGGGTCACCGCTCAGGAGGGGCCCAGCCCCTTTGATTTCGTGACTCCTTCGGGACTCCAGTCTGCATTTGTAGCGGTGCCCAGGTGGGGGTGCTGCCGGGAAGCCAGGCCACGAGGGGCTATGGCGGGGAAGGCAAAACTCCCCCTTCCTCCCAGGAGGGCGGTGCCTGAGTGTGGAGTCAGACCCGGGGGCTGCGTCCAAACAGGCTCTGGTCCTGTATCCACCCCAGCCGAACGCAACAGGCGCAAAATCGGGCCCCAGGGAGCAGCATTCGTCTGCGACGGAACAACCCGCCGGCTCGGCTCGCTCTCCCCCAACTCCTCTCCTTTGTTTCTGTTTCTCCTGTGGGTTTTTATGCCTAATTCATCCCGGAGGCTGATGTCTGCCACCCCCACATAGGCATCAGCAGCTCTAGCTTCTCCCTATTACACTGGCACCCCACTCCAGCTGGGTTTGCCCCCTGTTCTGGAGAGAGCCCAAAGCTGAAGTCCAGAGGCAGCCCGGTCGGTCTGTGACTTTTCCATGGCAATGCCGGGATCGCCGGTGAAGGTCAGTTTTGGGGTGTGGACACCAGCCTGCGGCGAGCCCCCGTTCACTGGATCTAGGCCCACAAGGCCTGGATTTGGCTTGGCCACTCAGGCTATGTCTCCACTCGGGGCTTCTTGCGGCAGAAATATGCAAATGAGGCAAAGCGTGGAATATCGCCGAGCCTCGTTTGCATACCTAATGAGCTGCCATTTTTGCAGAAGACGCTCTTGCGCCAGAAGGAGCTGTCTACACGGCCCCTTCTTATGCAAGAAAACCCCTCTCGCGCAATGTCATTACACCGATTATTTTCAGGAAGAACGGCATTGTGCGAGAAGGGTTTTCTTGCGCAAGAAGGGGCCGTGTAGACAGCTCCTTCTGGCGCAAGAGCCTCTTCTGCAAAAATGGCGGCTCATTAGGTATGCAAATGAGGCTCGGTGATATTCCACGCTTTGCCTCATTTGCATATTTCTGCCACAAGAAGGCCCGAGTGTAGACATAGCCTCAGAGACGAACGGCTCCGTGCCCTGCCCCTTAGCCTGGCCTGTTACACCTCTGTGCCCTGGCGATTCCAGTTTGCAGAGCGCGCCCAGCACACGTCACCTGACCACACCCTCTTTGGAGGGACGGGACACACCTGCAGGTTCCTGTCGATCAGCTTGTTAGTTTCAAAGTCATCGTCGTCCTCTCCGAATGGGTTAATGATCTGCTCTGCTACCTGTCGAAGGAAGGCAGCACGCCCCGTCAGGCACACGCCCTCCGCCACCAGGCTGCTCTGGTGCTTGTGAGACACGCTGCACGGACAGCTGGCACTAGGATGACCACGGCGGCGCTGAGGACCACCGGTGCGTTACGTGCTGTCCCTTCCACCAGGTCAGAGATCACAGCACACGCGCAGCTGATGATGTGGACAGTGTGTTTGAACACACACGCAGTGCAAGCCCAGCTGAAGGGCCAGTCTCAGAGCCACGTGCCCTTGATTTCTAACCTTTTCTCTTTCTTCGCTGTTCTGGCAACGGATTGTCACTTCAAGGGTTTACCACAAATGTGCCTCTTTAGCAGGGATTTGCAGCCCTGGGGGATGGAGACCTGTGCTTGCCCACCGAAGAGGTACAACTGATAAACTGTAATTTTTCATGATGCTAAGAGGGTCCACATGATGGGGCCAGTCAGAGGGAATTAGTCGTGAGGGTGGGGGGACACTTGTCTCACTAGGAATGACCAAGACCCCAATGAATCTCTCAGGGCACATCTACACTATGCAGAAGATCGGGGTTTGATTTAGAGGGTCTAATATAGACCCACTAAATAGAACTCAGAGGGCGCCCCGGTTGGTGGGTACTCCTGCTGCTCACCAGGAGTAAGGGAAGCTGACGGGATAAGTTGTTCCTATCGGCCTCCTGCTGTGTGGACAGCACAGAAACATGACTCTCAGTGAACTGACAACAACCTTGACTCCAGCTATGTAAATTATGTAGCTGGAGTTGTGTATCGTATTTCAACCTTCCGCTGTACTGTAGACTGTGCAATGAGACTCCCCCACCTGGGTTTCCTCCACACCAGTGACTGTGACACACAGGCCCCCTGGCACCAACTGGCAAAGGGTTCCCAGCCCCATGTCAGCAACTCCTAACAGGCCGACAAACCCTGCGCCTAACAGCTTGTTTTCCTAGGATTTATCCCTAGACAGGGCCTTGTAATGTCTCACATGAAAGCCATAAGAACAGCCACACTGGGTCAGACCGAAGGTCCCTCTAGCCCAATGTCCTGTCTGTTGACAATGTCCAGTGCCAGGTGCCCCAGAGGGATTGAACAGGGCATCATCAAATGATCCCACCTCTGGTCGACCATTTCCAGCTTCTGGCAAGCCGAGGCCAGGGACACTATCTCTGCCCAGCCTGGCTAACCTAACCTCCATGGATGTATCGAGCTCTTTTTTGAACACTGCTATAGTCTTAGCCTTCACAACATCCTGCAGCAAAGAGTTCCACTGGTTGATTGTGCTTTGTGCGAAGCCAGGACCATGCTGGCCATTAATATCACTGTGAAATGCATAGACTGAGGTGATTTTAAATGTTATGTGTATTTATTGAATATATTACCTGGTCACACTGGGAAATATTGCTGTAGGTAAGACGCTACTTTAGATAAGGATTTGTGCCGTTAAAGTGAAGCTTCAGCTCTGCTAAGCCTGCTGCACGCTGTTTCCCGTGTGACCATTCTGCTGCTAACACTCTTGCTCACGACTCGTTTGGAATTTGGACCCCGGCTCTTTGTCAACAAATGGATTTGTGTTTGTATTAGAAATAACTCCTGGCACCATAGGTAACGTGTGTTTGGGGAGGACGTGGGGCCACGTTCCCCCTAGATGAGTCATGTGCCCCCCTGGATTTTAACTGCTAAAGCTGGGTGCCCTCACTTTATCCCCTCTCCCTGTCCCCCATCCCTGCAGGCCTGGGGCCCCTCTGCCTAGCGCCGTGGTGTCAGGCAAAGCACAACCCCAAGGTGACGTGTGCCCTGGTCTCTTTCCGGGCAAGTGAGCCTGTTGCTGGGTGCGACCGAGGCAGGCGCTGCAGGGTGTGCCGTGAGGACTCAGGGTGGGTCTCTGAACGCTCACACGCTCTGTGACCCGGGAGTATGGGCGTGTGAGGCCAGAGGCTGTTGGTTTCAGGGAGCAGGCAATGTCAGGGCACGTCACAACCCAGGTGCCGTGAGGAGCATCAGAGGGTCCTAGAGGCGAAAGGCTCCGGATTGATCCCTGAGAGCTCCGGTGCTATGTCAGCTTTGTAGAGGGGGGCCAGGGCTGCAGAGGGGTCTGGCACCCTGGGGCAAGAGCAGATCCCTCAGGGGCCCACGCCGGACCCACGCTCACCTTCAGCCAGCCAGCATAGAAGAAGAACTGCAGGAGGGTGGTCAGAGGGACGTACAGATCCAAATCGCTGTCCTGGTCTGTGTCCAGGGGCTCCAGGAACTGCCGCCCGATCACACACAGGGCGAAGAAGGAATAGACGGCGATTGTGACCACCTGTAGCAGAGGCACTTGGTTAGCCAGAGTGGGATGGGCAGGAGGAATACGGAGCCTTTGGGGGCTGGTCACAAGGCGCACGGGAAATCCTAATGGGGCAGCCACCGCTTTGGACGAGGAGACTAGATACAGTTAGAGAACATCGAGATCCCCCACCGGTGAGCCTGTCCGTGAGAGGAGCCGCTCTGTGTAAGTGGCTAGCCTGGCCACATTCCAACACAGGGAGATTTCACTCTGTCACTCTACACCCTTCCTACAGCGTCATTAGGAAACAGGCTGCTTCTTCCCTCCCTGTCTGAACCCCTCTTTGCACAATGTTGCTGTGTGCTGTTCAACAGCTGCCCCACCCCAGAGGTGACGCAGTGCAGGGACGGGTGATGCGCCAAGGGCTTTGGGATGAAAAGCGATAGAGAAATTCAAGCTATAGCTAGGAAGGCATGGATATACCTCACACGGGAAAAGAAATGCTTAAGGGGGGACACGACTGAAGTCTATAAACTCATGACTGGGGTGGAGAAAATAAGGAAGTGTTATTTACTCCTTCCCATAACAACAGAACTAGAGAGTCACCAAATGCAATTAATAGGCAGCAGGTTTAAAGTGAAAGAAAGAACTACTTCACACAATGCACATTCAACCTGTGGAACTCCTTGCCAGAGGATGTTGTGAAGGCCAAGACGATAAAAGTGTTCAAAAAATAATTAGGTAATTTAATGGATCCATTAATTGTTATTAGCCAGGATGGGGAGGAATAGTGTCCCTACCCTCTGTTTGCCAACATCTGGGAGTGGGCAGTCAGGAATGGATCACTTAGGCTGTCTACACTGGCAGCTTCTTGCGCAAGAACAGCCGTTCTTTCGCAAAAACTTGCCTGCTGTCTACACTGCACACATGTTCTTGCGCAAGTAAATTTTCAGTATAGTGTTGTAAAACGGGGCTTCTTATGGAAGAATAGTGATATAGATGCAGCCGTGTTAGTCTGGTCTAGTTGAAACAAAAGACAGGACTAGGTAGCACTTTAAAGACTAAGAAGATGGTTTATTAGGTGAGGAGCTTTCGTGGGCCAGACCCACTTCCTCAGATCAAATAGTGGAAAAAAATTGGCACGACCATATATACCAAAGGGATACAATAAAAAAAAGTGAACACAGAGAAAATTGACAAATCAGATTTTAGAACAGAGGGTGGGTGAGGGGGGAAGGTTAGGCTATGGCTACACTGGCACCCTTTTCCGGAAATGCTTAAAACGGAACAGTTTTCCATTATAAGTATTTCCGGAAAAAGCGTGTCTACATTGGCAGGATGCTTTTCCGGAAAAGCACTTTTTCCGGAAAAGCGTCCGTGGCCAATGTAGACGTGCTTTTCTGCAAAAAAGCCCCGATTGTCATTTTCGCGATCAGGGCTTTTTTCCGGAAAAGACTACTGGGCTGTCTATACTGGCCCTTTCCAGAACGGGAGCAGCATAGTTTTTCCGGAAAAACACTGACGATTTTACAATAGATCGTCGTTGCTTTTCCGGAAATTCAAGGGGCCAGTGTAGACAGCTGGCAAGTTATTCCGGAAAAGCGTCCGCTTTTCCGGAATAAGTGGCCCAGTGTAGACACAGCCTTAGTGTCTGTGAGGTAATGATATTAGGGGTGATAATTGGGGAAACTATCTGCCATTACAAAGATAGCTTCCCCAGTTATCACCCCTAATATCATTACCTCACAGACACTAACCTTCCCCCTTCACTCCCCCCCACCCTCTGGTTCTAAAATCTGATTTGTCAATTTTCTCTGTGTTCACTTTTTTTGATTGTATCCCTTTGGTATATATGGTCGTGCCAATAATCTCCCACAAATTGACCTGAGGAAGTGGGTCTGGCCCACGAAAGTTCCTCACCTAATAAACCATCTTCTTAGTCTTTA
The DNA here is from genome assembly GCF_052426305.1 of Pelodiscus sinensis. NCBI lineage: Eukaryota > Metazoa > Chordata > Testudines > Trionychidae > Pelodiscus > Pelodiscus sinensis. The sequence goes on from NC_143060.1 coordinate 3,014,303, forward strand.
AAGTGCTACATAGTCCTGTCTTTTGTTTCTTCCGGAAGAGTTATTCCTCTCCTCACGAGGAAGAAGCCCTCTTGCGCAAGAGCTCTTCCAGAAGAGGCCAGTGTAGACAGGCAACATGAATTTCTTGAGCAAGAAGCCCCGATGGCTAAAATGGCCATCGGAGCTTTCTTGCTCAAGAGAGTGTCCACACTGCCATGGATGCTCTTGCGCAAAAGCACATGCCAGTGTAGACGCTCTCTTCTGGAAGAGTTCTTGCGCAAGAAGCTGCCAGTGTAGCCGTACCATTGGTGAGTCCCTGTGGTTCTTGCGCAAGAAGCTGCCAGTGTAGCCGTACCATTGGTGAGTCCGTGTGCTTCTTGCGCAAGAAGCTGCCAGTGTAGACGCTCTCTTCTGGAAGAGTTCTTGTGCAAGAAGCTGCCAGTGTAGCCGTACCATTGGTGAGTCCCTGTGGTTCTTGCGCAAGAAGCTGCCAGTGTAGATGCTCTCTTCTGGAAGAGTTCTTGTGCAAGAAGCTGCCAGTGTAGCCGTACCATTGGTGAGTCCCTGTGGTTCTTGCGCAAGAAGCTGCCAGTGTAGCCGTACCATTGGTGAGTCCCTGTGGTTCTTGCGCAAGAAGCTGCCAGTGTAGCCGTACCATTGGTGAGTCCCTGTGGTTCTTGCGCAAGAATCTGCCAGTGTAGCCGTACCATTGGTGAGTCCCTGTGGTTCTTGCGCAAGAAGCTGCCAGTGTAGACGTACCATTGGTGAGTCCCTGTGGTTCTTGCGCAAGAAGCTGCCAGTGTAGACGTACCATTGGTGAGTCCCTGTGGTTCTTGCGCAAGAAGCTGCCAGTGTAGACGTACCATTGGTGAGTCCCTGTGCTGTTCATTCCCTCTGGGGCCCCTGGCATCGGCCACTGTGGGCAGACAAGAGACTGGGCTAGATGGACACTCTGGTCTGACCCAGTCTAGCTGTTCGTATGTCTACCTCCAGAGCCCCGTAAGCTCTCTGAAGATGCTCCCCGGAGAAGGTCTCTACCCTGTGTGGAACTAGCGGTTTATCTGGGCAGGGTGTTTGGTTGGCATGGAAAGGAGCGGTCACTGGGAGAGTGGGGAGGGCTCAGTTTCTAGGGACCCCCCCCCCCGCAGGATGCCGATGCAGGATGTGGGAACGGAGGGGAGCTGACGCCGGGGCTCTCACTCACCTGCGTGTACACCAGCGGGATGCTGATCCAGTCGTAATGGAACAGCATGCTGCATTTGGCCCGGTACAGATTCAGCTCCTGCGCAGCGGGGAAAGCAGGGGTTAGGCTGGGGCACACTCCCCTCACTAGCAGCTGACACCCCCCGTTCCGCCCCCTCCCAGATCCTAGCAACAAGCCCCTTGACCTGTCCCCCCTCCCGCCCCTGGACTTCCCAGCCCCCCCCAAACCTACATCGATGAGTAAGCGGAGGGCCACGTCGTCCCTGACGCGCCCGTCGCGCCTCGCCTGGGCGGCCAGGTTGGTGAACCACACGCAGGGGATCCAGTACTTGTTAAAGTCTGAGTGGAGGCTCTCAAACTTCTTGCGCTCCTCCTGCATCATGAAGCCTGCGGCGCGGGCGACAACAGGTGGGGAGAGATTCGGGAATCCAGCAGTGGCGAAAGGCAGCCGGCCGGCTGCAGCGCCATCAGCACCCACCGTGAGACGGGGGAGCGGTGCCCTCTCTAGGGGGCAGGGAGACGAGGGCAGAGCAGGCCCCGTGACCTGCTCAGTCCTGGGTGTTTGCTGACGCGGCCAGCGAGGGAGCTAGGTCGGGAGGGGGGGGCGTTGTGAAGGGGACCCCGTCTCATCAGGAGCCGGATGGAGACCAACGCTTATTCCGCACAGGCCAGCAGGCAGCCCGCAGCTGGTAGCGACTCCCAGTTCCCACGGGCGTGGGCTGGATCTGAGCTGGGGATGAAGAGCTCTGCCCGCCCCAGCTACCCAGCCCCCCTCCTGTAACTCAGCCAGCATGGCGCTCCCAGGGAGCCCCTGGACCAGCTCCAGCGAGTGGTGAGGTGCTAGGCGGGGTTTCGCGGCTCAGCTGGCCTCTGGTTCCCCAGCGGGAGTCGCCGCAGCGCCTCCCCACCCGCCTAGGGAAATCGTTTTTCCTAAGATCCAACCGAGACCTCCCCCACTTAAGCCCATTGCTCCTTGTTCTTTCATCTGCCACCACTGAGACCAGCCTCTCTCCATCCGCTTTGGAACCCCCCTTCAGGGAGTTGGAGGCTGCTCTCAAATCCCCCCTCAGTCTTCGCTTCTGCAGACTGAACAAACCCAAATCCTTCAGTCTGTCCTCATAGGTCATGTGCTCCAGCCCCCGAATCATTTTCACTGCCCTCCACTGGACCCTCTCCAATGTGTCCACATCCTTCCTGTAGCGGGGGGCCCAGAACTGGACTCCAGACTCCAGGTGCGGCCTCACCAGTGCAGGGTAACGGGGAATAATCCCTTCTCTGCACGTTGGAAGGAGGGCTGCTGGTAGGAGTCAAATCCTCCCTCGGGAGGGAAAAAGCAGAGGGAGAAGTGGATCCCTCCGGATGGGAGGGAGACAGGAAAACACACCCTGCCAGGCTAGGTTTTCCCTAGATGCTGACCCTAACTCCAGCACCTGCTGCTCCCCAGGCAGCTAACTGCTGGCCATGGCCTTGTCACTAACCCAGCATCAGTGTTCCACCCTGGCCCGGAGACAAACTCACCTGCTTCCACCAAGTGGTCCATGGTCGGAAAGCGCTTGAGCACCCTGGTGCTGACCGAGCGCAGGATGAGCACGGAGGACAGGTTGGCGTAGCGGATGAGCGAGCGCCGCAGGATCCTCCCTCTTTCATCCTTCCCGTGGACAGAGCTGGAGATAACGCACATCAGCTGGTCCGGCAGCGGGATGCTGGTGTACTGGGCCCACCACCGGTTCACGATCAGCGTGACGTAAAAACCTGCCCCAGGAGACACCGTTACTCGCGGGGGAGCGTGGCCGGCAGCAGAAGCTGCGCGTTGCAGGCCCGGCGATGAGAACGGCAGGAGCTAAGGGGCCGTCAGCCACGGCGTCTGCTGACGTGCGGGCTGCGCGGCGGGCGAGGAGCGACTGAGCTGCGGCACCACGTCTAGACGGGGGTGTGAGCACGTGGGGTGCAGGAGGCAAACGCAGGTAAGACTTGTGGGGCCCCATTTCCAAAGGGATTTCGGCACCAAGTGAGACTGAGAAGTGGTTTTGAAACACCCCCCCCCCCGGAGCGTACCTAAATCCCTTGGAAGATCTGACCCACACCTGCTCAGCAGCCCAAGTGAGAGCCCCCCCTCCCTCACTGGCTTTCTCATGGCCAATTCGGCCTGTACTAGACTTGCTCCAGTGCAGGACGCAGGTTAACATCGGCCCCTGGAATCCATAAACTCTACGGCAGGGGCGGGGGGAACCTTTTTTGTGGAGGGGGGGCCCCGCTGACCCACAGAAAAATCAGTCAGGGGGGGTCGCACACAAGTGAGAAGCAAAACAAACAAAAAACCCCGAACCCGCACATCCTCGCTGACGCGGGCTCTGTCTGGGAAGCAGACACTCCCCACACCAGAGCCTGCAGGGCCCAAGCTAGTAGAGTTTGTGTGCTCCAGCCCCATTGGGGGGTGCTGGGGAGCCCCGAGCCTGTGGGGCCGGATCTGGCCCCTGGGCCTTAGGTTCCCCACCCCAGGCGAAGGATCGCGGTGTGTACGAGCTGCACGAGGGTGGAAGGTTGGTGGGGAGAACACGGGCGATGCATCGCACCGGGGGGTGGCTAGCGAAGAGAGACGAGCGGCTAAGACGCCCAGTCCCCACGTGTGTCTCGTTTCTGCCGGAGACGGCGTTCCCTGTGCAGGGAGACGCAGGGTCGCCGCGCTGTTCGAGGGGCTTTGTGCTGCGTCTGACTCACTTCCCCTGGCAAGCGCGGCAGGATCAGGACTTGACATCCGCCCGCCCGCAGCTGGGCTTGAATGAAGAGCTCGCGCGCTGAGCCAGCTCTGAGAGGAGAGTTTGTAAAGAGCAGTGAAAAGACCGGAACCCCCGAGGGAACAGCTGGCAGATCCGCCAGCCGAGGCCTTTCAGCGCCGCTCAGACAGGGCGACAGTCACCCTGGTCATGGCCGCACTCTTTGCGCCAGCCAGCGCTCTGCATGGGAGAATACTGGGTTCTTGGGACCCTCAGGCCTGGGCAGAAGGGGGCAGCGCAGGGGCAGGTGGCCACCTGCGCTCGGCAGGTGAGCATCTGCCGGAAGGAGGACGCAGGTTCCTCATTTCTCCTGCACGAGGGAGGGGCAGGGTGCCACTAAATCATGCACCAGAGGCAGCTGTCAGAGATAGCTGTGTTCCCAAGGCCTGCAGAGGTGTTCAGGGGCGCTGCTGCATTCCCACAGCCATTGCCCGGCTTCGACTGAGCAAGGGTTTGTTTTATCCAGGAATTGTCTAATCATTAACCCCACGCTCTGTTCTCGCAATCTCCCCCTCCTGCTTGGTGCCTCTCCCTCCGGCATGTGTCCCTCCGCTGTTCACATCTGGGCAGGACGTCTCTTCCCCCGAGGACCCTACATGTCCTGCCCTTATCCACAGGGGGCGCCACAGTGCTTGCTGGAATGCGGCCACCTCTGGGGCAGAACAGCAGTGCTGCATAACAGCGTTGCGGAGCGAGGGAAGGCGCCTGCGGCCGGGGGCATGGAGAGGCTGAATGGAGTATAATGGGCAGGAGTGCGGACAAGGCCTGGAGTTGGGAGGCAGGACTCCCATCCATCCGCTCCAGCCTTCCCCGGCCGCTGAGGATGGAAACCCAATGGGCAGGCGACCCGGGAGGGGGCACTTTACCCAGGACAAAGGACATGGGGATGAAGTCCGTGGAGCGGTTGCAGTACTGGGCCACTTTCCCATAGATGCGTTTCTGCTCTTCCGTCAGCAGCCGCCTGCGGGGACACAAGTAGCAGGGATCGAGCGCTAGAGCCTGGAAGGAAACACCAGCCACCCTGTGCACCGAGTCAGGTTACCTTTCCTCTCCCGGCCCCCTCACGGGGACGCTCTGCTCTCTCCCTCCCCACGTGAATCCTCCTCCTCCCCCCAGCCTGTGCAGGACAGGTCCTTGTGGGATGTTGTTACGGCTTTTCCACGCCAGCTGTTATATCCCAGGCCAGAGATCTTTCACCGACGATCTCTCCAATGGCAGATTCTCCCTGAGACCAGCATTTCCAGATGTTTTCCAGTCAAAAGGATGGATGCTCTAATGGCAGGTAAGGGACACAGGCATTTCCAGCAAACCCAGGGGGGAGCAAAACAGACTGGCTGCTGCACAAGAAGGAAACAGCCTACTACTGCTACCGGCTCATGAAATCAATCCTTTGTCCCCAGCGGCCGAGGGCTTCCATGGGCCCTATGCCTGTGGACAACCCATGCTGGGAGGGCGTTCCATAAACTCACCGGTAAGTGATGCTCAGCATTGCGTACAGCGCGACGAAGACAATGAACTCCTTGTAGAGCAGTTTGTAGATGCTCCCCTTCCACCTGAAGAGCAGCTTGGAGAAGCCCCCGAAGTGGGCATTGGCCACCTTCAGCGTGTAGGAGACTGTCATGGCTGCCCGGCCTCTGCCCCCTCTGCGCTATTGCTGGGAGACAAGGTGCTAGCGTGAGATTTCCCCTCGGCCTCCCTGGAGCGCTGTCTGAGGAAGCTCTGTCATCTCGTGGCTCAAGCGCCGAGGCTGGAGGTCCCGGAGCCCACAGCTGGACGTCAGGCTGGGATCCAGCAGGCATGTCTCGCGCAGGCCTCGAAAGGGCCGCAGATGCCACATTCATGGCCCAGCTGTATGCCGGCTGCACCAGGAAGGTAGCTCAGCCTGGCCCCTAGGATCAGAAGCGCCTACCTGCGAGCTGCAGGAATTTCTGTGCACAGCCATCCCAGGGAGAGGAGTCCCATGCTCTGCCCGCCACCGGGGGGCAGCCGTGCACACTGCCTGACATAGCCCATGCACTAGATGGCGCATGTGCAACCCACGCTAGGCGACCATGTCTTTGTCGCCCTCTAGTGGCTGTTCCGCATAAGAGGGTAAAAGTCTACTACTACTACCAGGTGATCATTACTCTTCTAGCTTAGGTGGGAGAGGCGGATGCTGAGGGTCCTGGGTTCCTTCCCTGCAGGGTGCTAGTGAGGAAACCGTACACATTCAAGAGCACACACACAGCAGCAGCCAGATAGTGCCAGCTGACCGAGACACAGGCGAGAGGCTACACACAGGCAGCAGTAACTGCTGTTCACAGATGGTACCAGCTGAGCAGCTGCTTCTCTTCATCGTGCCAGTTTTATTCAGACCTATTGGTTCTGGTTCAACCCAGGGGCAGTCAGATACCACTGGGCTGAGCTCAGAGCTGCTCATGCTGGGTCTGGATTGGCACGAGCCCCTCTAACACGGCCATGCCAGAGAGCCCAAAGCTGCAGCATGGCCCGGTACTGACCTGACGCTCTCCCGGCTTAGTATGTAAATTCCCACTGGCACAGAGCATGCCTGAACCGAGGTCCGGAGGGAGGCTGGCAGGATCCGTCGCCTTTCCTGTGGGGGTCTCTGCTCTGGGAGGCATTGCAATTGTGGGAAAATCCTGCTCTTCAGAAGTCAGCCCCCGGCTGGGATGGCTTAGCAGCATCCAGAGAAGGGGATGCAGCCCACCCAAGCGGGGGGTCCCCTCCACCCCCCACTTTGCTTCTCAGAGTCCCCCTTGAAATCCACGGAAGGGACAGTGCCACCTGGGCTCAGGCCCTGGGATGTAGACTGCAGACGCTTTGTTTCTGTCACAGCCAGACGAGTGGTAACAGCTGATTCTCCCACGTGGCCCTGTACAGGATACTGCTAGTGCAGAGCTATGCCTAGGGTGACACCCTACAAGCAGCCCTCCCGCTCCCACCCGTACCCCTGCCCAGACCAGTTGCTGCTCCTACCTGCACCGAGTGTGTGGCCTGTCCTTTTGTGTCCCACAGGATCCAGGCAGCGGCAGAGCTCTGACACTCTCCCTTTAAATACCTCCCCATGGCTCATAAACCTCATTCCTCCCGGTGATGGATTGGGGGTTATCGCCAGGCAGAGAATAGGGAACTGACAGGGAGGGTCACACCAGCCCTGCTTTCGGCAGCCGGTCTGTGCCCCGACTGTAACGGAGCCCCTCCGGCGAGGTGTACCCAGCACTCCGACCCACAGCGCCCGCCTGCTCTCACCCAGATCTGCCAGGCCCAGGGCACTGCCCTGTACCCTCCGCAGCCCCCGTGCGGAAGAGATTCAGGAGAGACCCAGGCACAGGTGTGTCCCAGGATCCCTGCTCAGCCTCCTCAGGAGAGCCCGGCATTGTGGCCCGCACCCCTGGGTCATTTCCCAACGGGAAGCACGGCATTGTGGGATGGCGTCGGGAGCACCAGCTAACCCTAATGCGGAGGCAATGTCTGTAGCTTCCCACCCCCTCCGGAGAGCCAGGGTGGCAGATGGCTCTGGTTCTGGGGAGCCCAGGTTTGGCTGTGTGTGTGCGTGGCCTGCCGTGGGGTGCAGACAGTCCGAGCTGGGCATGGGGAGAGAGGTCAGGGTGCTGCTCTGTGCCGGGGCCGGGGGGATGTTACCGAATTGGAGGGAAGCAGCCAGATTGCTGCTGCACCCCTAGGTGGGGGTGTTGGCCCCAGAAATCTGTATGAAAGGGAGCCATGTGGGGTATTGAATGGGAGCTTGTTGTTTTCTGATCCTGTGTACACTGTTTATGTGAGTATATAATGTCTGTGTGTGTAGATCTGTAATCTGTGTGGAAACTGAAGATTTCCCTGCATGTGGTTAAGCATTGGGCAGGGCCGAGCCTGCGGAGCCTGTGGACATGCTAATTACCTGTGGGACAATGGTTCTCAATGGGCCAAAGACACACCCAAAGAATGGGGGCTGTCCTGAGAGCAGCCAGCAGGGAACACAGAGAGGCTGAGGACCAGGTGACCTGCTACATACTAGAAGAGGCCAGGAAGGAGTATAAAGAGGCCATGTGGTCGATGCCATTTTGTTCTCAGCTCAGCACTTCATCCCAGAGGCAGCACTGCAGGGATTGAAGAGCCCAGAAGACCTGTGAACCCATCCTGATCGTAGGATGTGCAATAAGAACTTTTAACCAGAAGCTGCAACATCTCTGCTAGAGCCTGCATCGAGAACGGGGAGATTCGGTGCATGTAACGTACTGTACTTTAATAACCTTACTCTCAGGCTTTTCTTTCTTGTAATAATAAACCTTTAGATATAGATTCTAAAGGATTGGCCCAGCGTGATTTGTGGGTAAGATCCAGAGGGTAAATTGACCAGGGATCTGTGGCTGGTTTCTTGGAACCAGACAGAACTTGTTCGGGGTAGGTGGGATTGGGTGCTAGGACCCCCCACCCATGTATAGGCCCGGGGCCATCTGGGGCACGGATATTGCTGGGGTGTCGGAGGGGTTTTGCTCGGGAGGCTTCAGGCAGGCTGCTGAAGCGCTCTGTGGAACTGGTTTGTGGCCTGTGTGGAGAGGTCGCCAGTCAGGGGGATTGTAAAGAGCCCCGGATTTGAGCAATTCGCCCTGAGCGGACGCCCTCAGCTGTGCCCAGACACGGCCCGGTCTGTCACACCCAGGTTTGGCTGTGTGTGCGCGTGGCCTGCCATGGGGTGCAGACAGTCCGAGCTGGGCATGGGGAGAGAGGTCAGGGTGCTGCTCTGTGCCGGGGCCGGGGGGATGAGCCAGGGAGGCTGTTGCCGTGAGACACCAGAGCAGCCTTTGCCTGCAGGGAGGTTGGCTCCCACGGCCAGAGGCTGCTGCCTCGCCAGGCTGCTACCTCTGACACAGAGGCAGCAACGCGGGGTAGGAGAAGGCTCCCTGGGAGCGGGGCCACGAGTGCACTGGCTGCCGGCCCCCGGAACTAGTGAATAGTCATGAAAGCGCTAAAATTGGAGGCAGCTCCACGATTCTTCAACTGCTCGCTGTCGAACGGCGCGTCTACACTGCACTCGGAACTCAAAATAAGATACCCAAGTTGCACCACGCAAATCGCGTCTCTTACTTTAATTCGGAATAGGCTATTTTGAAATTGGACGCAGCTACAGGGTGCCAAATGTCGAAATAAAGCGCTATTTCGAGCCATGCCTTATCCCTCGTGCGACGGGGTTTACAGGGATGGTGAAATAGCGCGTCCGTTCTTTCGAAAAATATTTCGAACTAACGGGACTGTTCCTTGGACACGGGGCAGCTCTTTCAGGATACCTCTGGGATCTCAGAATAGCTTTGCAGTGTGGACGCACCCTAATCTTAAGCAACTTTGTTTTGGGAACGGCTTTGTTCCTTTAATAAATCCAGCCTGGGGGTCAGGGCGGTAGCTGAACCAGAGAAGTGTTCGTTCGGTAGCTTGAGCGAGCGAGCCCAGAAAGGGGGGAAACTGAGGCAGGGTGCCTGCAGAGAGACCCCCAGCCAATGAGGGAGTGTCCAGGGCCGGTCACTCCATTCACATGCCCTTGTGCTGGCTGAGAGACTCTGGCTAGTCCCTCCAGCTCACCTTTATTGACCGACCGCGTCGGATGCCACATGGGGACAAGGGACCCTGTTTGGTCAGTGCTAGGAAGGAGCCACTTTCTCGCCGTGTGGTAGATTTGAACAGATTCCCCTCGTGACTAAAAGGAAAGCGGCAACGGAAGGAAAACTAGTTCCTGGTCTCTGGAGTGAATGTACCCTGCTGCTGAACCACTCACAAGGCCCTGGATGTGTGTGTGCGAGGGGGAATAAGCTAAACACAAAGGAAGGAAGCACACCTGAGGGAGTCTAATGTCTCCAGCTGGAAGGATCGGTGCTAAGCCTGCACCGCCGCCAGCAGAAGCGCGAAGAATGGCAGGCAGGCTGTCCCAGGGGCACCGTGGGGGTAAATTCTGCAGGCTTCCTGGCATTTGCTTTCTAGTGCACGTCCCCGTCGCGCGCTCCCCTTCCTGCCTGGCTGCGTCCTCACGCTGCGCCTCCTGTGGGAGCCCGCCTGGCACGGAGCTGCTGGCCGGCGCGTAGTAACCAAGAGGCATCAAAACATGTTAAATCCTGACGTGCGCTCCCTTTGTTCCGTTGGCAGATGCAGATTCCGTGCGTGTGTCTGCGGCTCCGCTTGGCCTGGTGAATTTCAACCGCACTGGTAAAACTAAATTCACGGTCATGTTAACCACTTGTTACTTCCACCAGTGGGGGGGGGAGGGGGGGGCGTGAGGGGCTGGGCTGTCAGCCGGCTGTTTAAAAGACGCCGCCTTTCCTCACAACCTCCTGGGAGGGAGGCGTGTGCCGGCCGAGTGGCTCAGCCACGCTGATCACCCTCACTCCCGTAACCCGCCGGACACTGATCGCGCCTGGTTCTTCCGCCGTCGCTCGGGTGTTGCTGGGGGCTTGGAATTACCCTGCAGTGACCCCCTGGAGGAAAACTATGGGGAGGTTATAAATAAATGCTCCGCCTGAAACAAAGCCACGTGCAGGGCCGGGGCTCCCGGCCAAGCAGAGTTCTGAGGGATGATCTCACGTCGCAGGAAACACTGCTTCCTCTGCTGGAGGCACTGAAAGCTCCCGGCCCACCCCTGCCTCGGATCTCGCTCACCTCGCAGCCCTGCCTTGCCCTCTCTGCTGGTGAGCGTGGGTAGGTGGGGGAAGGCCGGCTGTCGTCTGCCTCCTGCGCCCCTCTCTTCCCCAGTCAGCGCTTTGCTCCCCCTGGGATCTGGGGGAGATTCCAGCCTGAGGTTTAGGGGAGAGCCAGGTCAGGAAGTGATGGGTTCCCAGGTCGGCCTTTTGGTGTGGAGGCTGAAGGAAGGTTAACGAAACGTTCCCCCCTCCTTCCTGTGGCCAGCGAGCCTCCCACCAGAGGGTTAACGCCAGCCCGGCCCGCTCCTGGCCCCGGAGGCGTGGGAAGTCCCGGTTCCCACAGCCTGGTGCCCTCGGGGAAGAGAATTAACTCCCTGTTGTCCCATTGCTCTACCCCCTGCCCAGCCCCGCTCCTTCCCCCGTCTCCTAGAACCCGTGTGCGCCACAGGCCTTGCCCCGGCCCCAGCCACCTTCCAGGGAGCAGCCGTGGAGGACTCTGGGGTCCGGCGAGAGCCCCGTGGCCCCCGGAGGCAGCCCTAGGGAAGTCCTATCGTTGCAGCCGGGGGAGGGAGGGACGGCGCAGATGCTGCGGGCAGAGAAGGGCAGGCTGGGCCCAGCGGGCAGGTGAGGGGCTGAGGCCGGGGTGTCACCCCACACAGCCTATCCCCACGGCTTGCGGTGCCTGTGCCCCTTGAACTGCGCCAGGTAGGGGATGATTTACAGCCCGCTGCTGCCCTTCCCCTCTTTCCCACTGCAGCAGCTCGGGGGCGAGGGCGGCCAAGGGCCGTTATTTACAGCAGGCAGCGCTGGTGACAGCTTCCCTGTGCAAAGGTGCGAGTCGCCCGCTGCGGGGCGGGGCCGCGACACACGGGCGCTGCCGAGGCTCAGTCTCCCCCTCCCCCACCATGGCAGCGGGGGCCTGGCTCTAGACACTAGCGCAGAGCAGCACGGGCTGGACCAGGTGGAAAGGGGGTGCCCCTGCACGGCCCCCGGGAAAGGGCCACGGCCGGTGCCGCAGCTGTCACAGGCTCAGGGGCCTCACAGATAAGCCGAGGAGTGGCTGGAGTGGGGTGGGCCTGGGGGCGAAGCTGCTATGGCTGCCCATACAGCCATCCTTCACTCCCAGGGCGGCAGGGGGGCGCCCGGCTGGCTCACCCCGGCTCCAGCGCCATGCCGGCCGATTGCTGCAGGGCTGGCTCAGCCCACCCGCAGAGCCTGAGACAGGGTGGGAGCTCAGGGCCGTACGGGGGGCTCCACTGGGAAGCCCAGCCCCTCGAGTCCCCCATAGCGGCTGGCAGGACGTGGCGGCGCGGAGGGGCAGGCCTGAGGCTGGGGTGCAAAGGAGGAAAGCCAGGAAACCTTCATCCCTCCAACAAGAATAAGATGCCCCCACCCCAGCGGGCTGCCTGCCCCTCACCCCACAGCCCAGCTCTGGCTTGTGCTCCCAGGGGCCCCAGTGCAGAGAGGCCAGAAGGGTTTGGGGAGTCGGTGGCTTGGGCCTGGTCTGGCTCTCGGAGGCGAACAGCTGGATGGCGCGGCAGCAGGGCTGGCCAGCTGCACAGCCTGGCCCGTAGCGGCCTCCTGCTGTGCTTTGTATGTTGGGGGCCCGGGGCCGAGCCGGCTCCACCCTCAGGGAAGAGACACAGGCTGCCACCCTGCAGAGGCATTGCCACGGGACATTCCCGGCTCCCGCTCCGGGGCCCCCGCCGCTAGCTCGCCCCTCCGGCCTAGGGAGCCCTGGAGCCACGGGACTGACGTCAGGGCAACTGGCTGCCTCAAACACCACGTGCAGGGCCAGAGCCCAGCCCCCTTAGCCTGAGCCCCGGGGAGAGAGGAGCCGGCCTGTTCTGCATGGCATCCTCCCTGCGCTTTAAGTCCCCGGCCTGCCTCCATGCTGTGACAGGGCCAGGAGCTGGGCCCTGCTGCTGCCCTGGGGCATTGTTCTTGGTCACCGCGGCTGGGGCTGGGGTCCCGGGGGGCTGGGGCCGGCCCCCTCGCTGCCCCCCTTTCTCCCCAGCTGCTGCCCTGGGGCATTGTTCTTGGTCACCGCGGCTGGGGCTGGGGTCCCGGGGGGCTGGGGCCGGCCCCCTCGCTGCCCGCCTTCCCCTCTGCTAGGGGGAGTTCACGGCTCAGGCCCTGCCCCCCGGGGGCACATAGGGCTGCCGCCAGTGCTGCCTTTGCACACACACCCCCATCACTGTCCCTGGGGAGCACAGTCGGTTTCAGCCCGCGCTGTGGGCCCAGCCCCTCGTGAGCGGAGGAAACGCCAGGCCCCCGGAAAAGGCAGAGCCCACCGGGGGGCAGCCAGGGCTGGGGAGACACCTGACCGGTGGGGCCCTGCTCCTTCGCCAGGGACCAGACCCCGTCCCCAGCAGCCCAGACGTGGCTTTGCCAGGCCCCATTCGCCTCAGTCCCGGTGGTTTTGCTCCTGGGCCACTGCAGTAGCTCTGAGGGGGACGGTTCCAACCTGCACCTGCAAAGGCAGGAGCAGAACCAGGGCCCTGGCCTCCACTCCGGCCCCATAGGCAGGGCTGGGAGTAAGCCAGAGGGCGGCCTGGCTCTCCCTTCTCAGCCTGAGACCAAAACCTGACCCGCGCCCACCCCAGCCTTCCTCAGACCCGCTCCCGTGTCAGGGCCACCCCCCTCCTGCTTGGGGCTCGGCCTGGCACGTGTGCCCCCCCCGCAGCCTGTCTCCAGCTGCCATGGCTGTGGCGGCATGCCCTGATCGTGCCTGCTGTGGGCACTGCTGCGCAAGAGGCGCTGTGACCCCTCAGCACAGGCCCGGGGCGCTCAGTCGCTGTGGTGCCCAGGCCTGGGGCGTGTGAAAGGGGGGGCTAGTTTCCTGACCTGAGCCTGCTCTCCAGGGACAGCTGGGGAGGATGAGATAGGAGGATCGGGCTGCGCCTTTGGGACAGGGTTGAGACGCCTCTTCCCATCAGGAGGAAGAGAGTAGGGGAAGAGCTGACCATGGCAGGCAGGGGGGGGGGGGGGGGGAAAATCGAGTCACGGAGGGGCTTAGAATCTAGAAGTCACCACATCCCGCCCTGCAATGAGCCAGCCTGCGCCGTTTCCAGACATTTATCTCACGTACGTCAGCTCTTGCACCCGTCCAATGGAGCGCAAGGACCATGGTCCTGCAAGTGAGAAAACTCACCGCCCTCCCCCTGGATCCTGCCCCAGCGTCCCTCTCACCCTCCGCCGGGTGTCAGCATGGGCCAGGCCCGGCCCCCCGTTCCCACCCGCCCCGGCCCGGCCTCAGTGCAGGTCGACGTTCTCGTACTCCTGGTGGTCCGAGTCCTCCAGCTCGATGGCAGGCACCAGGTTGTAATAATCCGCCGCCTGGCTCATGTAGAGCTTCTCGCGGTCCACCGAGTCCTTCAGCACGTCCGTCACGCTCACCGTCTCCGCCTCCGGCGCGCTGCCCGCCTGCTCCTCTGCCGCCGCCGCCGCGGGGCCCGGCTCCTGCCGCAGGCTGCCTGCGTTCACCAGCACCAAGGAATCATCGGAGGCCCCCAGCTGGATTTCCACCTCTTCGTAGAGGTCCCGGTTGCTCCCCAGCAGGGCGGTGGCCGGCTTCAGCAGGATCTGGTTCCTCAGCAGCACGTTCTTCTCGCTCTCGGTGGGGGCGGCGGGCAGCTGGCACGGGAGGTAGCGGGGGTGCTCTGCCGGCCCCTTGGCGCCGTTCCTCTCCACCGTGGCCAGGTGGCACTCCGGCTGGTGGCTGAGGGTATAGCCCGGCTTTCCCTTCCGCCTGCAAAAGCACCAGGTGGCCACAGCTAAAACCACCACCAGGGGCAGGCAGATGAAGAGGGCAGTCAGGCTGTGGGCCCGGCACAGCTCCTGCTTCGGGATGTCCCCGATGTCCCGGCCACGGTACCGCTCTGGGGCGCTGCACAGCACCACGGGGCCCTGCCTGTTCCCGCTGGGTGGCGTCCGGGAGTACCGCTCCAGGTCACTCTGCAGGGCACAGGTGCAAGCCCAGCTATTGTTCAAGAGACCGAGCCGGGCAAGCGAGGGCTGAAAGACAGCGGAGGGAAGGGAGGCCAAGTCATTGCAGCCGAGGTCGAGCTCTTGGATTCGGGAGGACGCGCTCAGGAAGGACTCTGGCAGCTCGCGGAGCTTGTTGCTGTCCAAGCGCAGGACCCTCAATTGGGGGGCATCTTGGAGGAAGCTTTCCGGAAGCTTTTCCAGCCAATTGTGATCCAGGTGCAAGATCTCCAGCTGGACGGCCGCGGCGGTCACGTTGACAATGTCCGATATGCCGCAGTGCGAGAGGTACAACGCTCTCAGCCCTGTTAGGCCGCCAAAGACGCTCCAGTCCAGCAAGTCAATTTCAGTCCCGGTGAAGTTCAGACAGCATGCCTCGGGGGGTGGGGATGCCTGAAAGTTGGAGTGGGCCCCGGCTGTACTGCAGTTGCAGGCTTCTTCCCCAGCGTCCAGGGCATGTTGCGCTGCTAGTGGCAGCACCCCCCAGAGTAGGAATGTCCACAGCGCAGGACCTGTAGCAAAGAGAGGAAAATAAACATTTCTCAGTCGTGAAGACAGCTTTGGAACTAACTCTCCACGTTGCTTGAGCAGCAAACCCCAATCACGGCAGTTCGAGCCATTTAATAGATCAATGTAACTACTGGAGAAGGGTTCCGCTAACTGTACCACGTTCACGTCCTCCAGCCCTGGAATGCAGCTGACTCTGGGGTGGAACGCTGCAGCGTCCAGTAACTGCAAAGCGACGCAAGGCAGGACGTGAAGAGCAGCACTGCCCGAACTGAAGCACAGCCGGACGGCGCGCAGGCACCCAGCAGAGAACTTAGCAAAGGCCGACCCTGCTGCTTTGATGAAAGGCGCCACAGGATCGGTAACAACGAACGTCCCGATTTCCGGCCCGGTTGAAAGGGAGCATCCCCTGGCAGCACATCGCCCCCAGCTGGCAGTGCATCTCGGACCACGGCTGGTTTTCAATGATTAATTCAAGGGCTGTATTACGGGTCACGTCTCCCCGACTGTGCCGCCGCTAGCATCTTGCGTGACAGCGTCTGGCCGCAGCAGGGAGGAAGGGGTTGGGGTAAACCCGTTTTGAGCACTCAGTATGTGACCCACTAGCATCCCCCAGTCGGATCTGGCATGAAAGCGGACTCCCTGCCCCGCCCGGCTCCAGCCCCGAGCATGGCCCAGCCCCCCGGAGCGGCCACCCCCCACTGCTCGGGCTGCGCCAGGCCCCACGCGTCTGAAGGACGGCCCTGCCATACCTGGCGCCCACTCCCAGCTCCTGCCAGAGACGCGGGACCATCCCCGCCCAGCCTGAGGAACAGCCATTGATGGACCCGGGTGTCTCTAGCCCTCTTTTGAGCCCTGTTCCGGTCTTGGCAGGGAGCGCCGCGAGCGGCTGTCTGAAGACAGGCTGCCTTTGCATGTGGGGACCCCCGTTTCTCATGCCACGAGGAGTAAACACTGTTCCCACCCCACTCGGGAGTTCACAGTCCTGCCCCCCCATCATCTCTTTTCAAGCCGGAAAGTCCCAGTCTACCACCCTCTGCTCAGCTGGATTCTGGCAGGCAGCTGATGCCAAGCTGTTGATATGGTTTCTGAAGCAACCCAGCCCTGGTGCAAACACACCCAGGCAGGAGCCCTGCCTCTGACCAGACCCTGCTGCTTGGCAGTTACCTGCTCCAGGGGAGCGGCTGGCAAAGCGCTGCATTGGCTCGGGCGCACCCCGCTTACACTCGCTCCAGACGAGAGCGGTTCCCCCGGCTGGGCACGCCTGAGCTCTCGTCCTGGAAAGGGGAACGCGTCATTCAAACCAGAGGCAGCGCTTGAGACTTGCCCTCCCGAGGGCACCGAGACTGACCCATGACCCTGCTGCACGTGGCCAATGAGCGATCCGGATGCCTAGGCTGGATCAGCGGCTTCAGTGCTGCACGACAGCCTCCCAGGGCTCCCCGCGCCTCCCCCCTCAAGTAACCTGCAGAAAGACGCCAGGCCTGGTTAGATCCTGCTGGGACTGAAGTCTGGGGTTCCAAGGAGTCCAGGGATTGCAAACAGGACGCTCTCTGCTCCGCCACCCTTTCCAGCAGGTCCAGAGCCCGGACTAGCTGCCTTTTCCCCTCCACAAACTCCTTCCTCTGGCTACAGTCAGGCTTCCAGGGCACCAGCTGGGCTGAGGCCCTTCTGTTCACACCAGCGCTTGGAGGCATCTCTCTAGGAGGCATCTCCGGGGCAGAATTCCTCCAATAGAGCGGAATCGGTTCCATCCTGCCGCGCAGAGCCAGGGGCACGCTGTGGGGAACTGTGCAGAGGGGCCTGCCCCCCAAGCGTATCAGGGATTGGGGCTCCCGGCACCGCAGCGAGGGGGTCAGGGCAGGGGACAGCTGCCCTTGCCTCCGGGGAGGGGGAGCATTTCACAGACATCACGCTCCTGCGTGTGCAACGACAGAGCCAGCGCCATTAAAGCCACGGACCCAAAGGCCACCCAGGACTCCGGCCCCACAATGTGACCCGAGGAGCTGGAGAAGAGAGCTCTGGGTAAGCACGAGAGCTTCCCCACTCCCAACCAGGGAACTGGTCCTAGGAAAGAGCCCCTCGCCCGCGTTGTCGCTCCAACGTCCTGGGGCGGAGACGGCAAGAACAGCCCAGCCAACAGGGCCGACCGTCCCTTCTCGCCCCCCCCCCCGGCCCATGTCCTCGTATGAGCCCAGCTACCCCCGAGTGCCCTACTCCGGGCAAACAGCCAACTCAGCAGGCCTGGCTCGGCACTGAGGCCACCGCGGCAGGGCGGGGCTGCTGGAGTCCAGCTGCCAGACCGATCAATTCAGCGAAGCTTTGCTGGCATAACAAGGAAGCAAGTCAGCCCCCCGGGGGTCTGCTGGAGCAAGGGCTGGAGCCCCCGGGTGGTGGCTGCACAGGGCACTTGGAGTTTTTCAGCGGTGCTGGATGGTTTCCCCCCGCTGGAGCCATCGGTGACCCCTAGTGGGGCCTGTGGGGCACTGCAACAGTGGAGAGGCGACGGAGGCCGTGTGCCCTCCTGTTTCCCTGCGTAAGGGTCGGATGCTTAAGACCCTCCATCTGCAGCTCCAGGCCTGGCCAGATACCAGCACATCCTGGCAGCTGGTCACCGCTCGGGTCAGGCTGATGCTGGCAGGAACAGGGGTGAGTGTGGGAAGCGAGTCCCGTCTTGCCTGTGTCCTGGGAAGAAGCAGGGGCGTCCATCCCCTGGGCTGTCGGGCAGGGCAGCCGGTGCCGAGAGAGGCGTCCGAATGCGCACGGGCTGCAGGAAAGGCTCAGGGGCCAAACAGCTGAAGGTGGGGAGAGTGGAGCCGAAGCCCCAGCAGCAGGCCCTGCGGATCAGCTGCACGTTCTCCGGAGCCAACAGCCCGCCTGGGGCCAAGGGGTTGGTGCAGAGAACGACGCAGCCGAGTGCTGGAGACAGAGACCGGCCACAGCTGCGGGCAGGAGATAACATGGACCCCACGCTGCTCAGCTGAGCTCATTCCCAGCTCTCTGCCTGCCGGGCCAGCCCAGCAGTGGGTTACCCGGGACCCCACTCCGTCCCCCCAAACCTACGACTCCCTGGGCCGGTGGGAAGGGGATTCCACTGACAGGTCTGGTTCAGTACCCGTCCCCCACCCCCCGCAGTCATTTCTCACCCTGCTTCCTGCCCTTGCTGCCTTCCTTGGTCCCATCCCCCCTTGCGCTCCGCCACGCCTCCGTGGCCAGGCTCCGAGGCCACGTGAACTCCACGAGATGCAGCCCCAAAATGGGGTACGGCCCCTGCTTTTTCTGTCCCGGGCCCTCCGCCGAGGTGCTGCCCGTCCAAGCTAGCACGCCAACGGGGACCTTTGGGATTTCCCCTCGCACTTGGAGAAACTCCCTGGAAGCCTCTGCAAAACAAACGCAATATCCCCCTTCAAATCCCTCCAGCTCTCCTTCGCCCGGGAAGCCTGCCAATGGCTGGGCCACGCAGGGAAGGGATGGGAACGGCTAGTCAATCCGCCGACAAGCAAACGCTTGTCACAGTCCACATGCTGGTCGACCACTCGCTCCCCCCTGCTTGCTGCCTCTATCAGAAAGAGGTGGCTGGAGTGGGGGGGGGGGGGAGAAGAGGGGCGCTTCAAAGCAGCAGCACCATGCGGAGCCCGAGATCAGCTGGGGACTCCCCCACGGACCCCAGGCTCCACGTGGCGCTGCTGCTTTGAATGGCCGGGGCCAGAGGGGGTCAGCTTGAGTCCCCTGCTGGCCCCGTGCTCCCCGCAGCACTTTCGCCTTTAACAGCCCTGGGGCCTAACCCTACCCCTGGGGCTGTTGCGACACTTCACAGGCGGAGACGTCCTAGCGACTAATCGACGAGTCGATGCAAATTTCATCGACTATTCGATTAGCCCATTCATCGAAATGTAACATCCCGAGTGCAGGGAGCCCTGCCTGTCACGCTAGCCAAGCCGCTGGCCCCCTCTACTTCTCCGTCTGTCCCCGCCTGAGACCTCGTCTCGCATTGCAGACTCCCTGGGGCAGAGGCTGCCCTTTGTCCGGTGTCCGTGCAGCGCCTAGCACCATCGGTCGCAGCCCTATCCGGGGCCCTAGGATGCTACGGGGACACACACAGCAATCACACTGCACGCCGGAGACCTTAGGGCCCGGGTTCCCTTCCCGGCCATTGTGTGGGGCAGGAAACTGCAGCACTTTGGCCCGTGTTCCGGTTACCGCCGGCCAGGCTGAGCAGGGGTGGAACAATTAACAATCTCCGCTTATCAGCCACGCCAGCCCCAGCAGAACTCCTGCTCTGCCAGACACGCCCTGGGCCTTCCTGGCCACTGCCCTGACCTGCCTCGGCTTTTCCTCCCAGCCCTGCTCTGCTTAAAGGCCCAGGCCCGGTTTTCAATCAAGAGCCGTAACGGCTCTAAGCGGCCTGTTCTGGACACCGGCTTGGCACGTGCTCGGCTGTTCCATGTGAAACAGGGCCCGGGTCCCGGCTGCGGGAAGGGCTCTCGTGAGGGAGGGGGTGGCTCTCAGGAGGGGCTGCGTGCCAATTAAGAGGCAGCATTGACGGGGTGTCTGCGTGTGGGGTGCGTGGCTGGCTCAGGAGAGCAGGACAAGACTTTCAGGCCAGCCAGAGGCTGGGGAGACATTGGGCTTAAGCCAGGGTACTGGGGCTCTTTCACCACGAGGGGGCTTCTTTCAGTCAGCACAGACCAGTTGGCAGTAACGCCTGCCCTGGCTGGTAGCCCCAGCACAAGGCCAAGGAGACCAGCGCTGCTGTCAGGTCTGAAGGGACCCCTCTCGACCCCAAGAGCCTTTCCTGCCCTGCCCATAAGAGAACCAGGCTCCAACGCCTGGCACTGCACGGCGCGAAAGCCCTGCCCGCCCCGACGGCCCAGCTCAGCTGTCAGCTCCGTGCCCGGCCCCAGGATGCCAGCTGTGCGCCAGCCCTGCCTAGAAACAGGTTTTCTGTGACCGTCCCAAGCTGGGACCTGGCAGCCACAGAGGCCGGTGCAGGGACGTTCCAGCTGTCACTGCCAACAATCGTCAGGCTGAACCTACGTTGTCCCTGCGCTGCGTGGCCGTGCAGCTGCCCAGGAAGCCCCACCCAGGGGCTTGGGCCTCCAGCAAAAAAGGGGGGGGGATCTCTCCAAGCCCTGAAGCTGCTGTGGCTGGTGGGAGAGGAGCCTCTCCCCACCAGCCCCAGCATGGAGCCACCCAGGTAAGTTCAAATCCCAGCCCCCTGCCCTCCCGGAGCCTGAACACCCTCCTGCATCTGAAAGCCCAGATCCCAGGCCAGAGCCTGTCCTCCCTCCTGCGCACCAGCCCCCAGCCCCTCCCCAAACCTGAATCCCCCTTCCCACACCCCAAACCCCTCATCCCCAGCCCCACAGATCCCACACCCCCACCCCAGTCCTGAGCCCCTCCCACACTCAGAACCCCTTGGCCCCACTCCCACCACTCGAGTGGTGTTATATGCCCCAATAGGAAGGTGATGTGTCACACGGCCCCTCCCCATTGGCGCACATAAGAAAATTTGTTCCACTTGGGGTGGGAAAAGTTAGAGGAAACACCAGTCGTAACCACCCCCCCCATCCCCAGTGTACTCAAGGGAGATCATGTTCCATAGCAGATGTTCCCCCCCCCCTCCACGAATCTCTCATCTGAGGCCTCCTACCTCGTGTCATGGGTGACACAGCAGATGCTGAAGGAAGGCTTGGAACGACCTGGATAACGCTGAGGAGCGGGGCTGGTCAGGTCACCTGGGCGGCCCTCCTCCCATCTGCGATATCGAGCGTCCGTTCATCCTGCTCGGCAGCTTCACCGAGCCCCTGCTCCTGGGTCTGGTTCCTCCGAGCACAGCCCATCGGAGCCTGGAACTGCTCTCCCCCCCGACACCCCTGCCGGTTCAGCTCTCCCCTCTGTCTGGCCCACGGACCCAGCAGGGTGGCAGACGGCAGCAGGGCCAAGCGGCTCGCTGACTCAGCAGGAAAGGGACGGGACTCCTACGCTGTTCACCTTCCCTTCGGCCTCTGCGGGCCGGCTGTGCGCCACCGCGCCCCACCAGGGCCAGAGCAGGGGGTGCAGCCAGCACGCGGGACCGTCCCGCCTGCCTCGCTCACCCCGTGCCTCTGCACCGCCGGCCCGTTCCGCAGCCGCCAGGAAAGGCCCCACTCCCTTGGCTGGATACTGCGTTGCTGCCCCGCTCGCGTGGCCAGGGGGCTGCCCGGTCCCTGAGCGGCGGGAAGCACGAGGGCACTTTGTGCCTTTTCTTTTCACTGCTTCCCCTTCCGTGCCGCACACCCCCATGGGCACAGGGCGCTGGAGAACACAGCCCTCCCGACTCCACGGGCCTGGGGTACACCAGGGTAACGGGCAGCCGAGCATGCCCCACTCCTGCACGGCAGCCATGAGCCGTCAAGGCCAGACGTCCTGCGGTTAGACTAGGCAAGAGTTTCCGTGTCAGCCCCTGGCTTCTGGGCTCCCCATCCACTCCCTGGTCCCCGCTGCCCCTCCCTTCAGGCCCCACCATTTCCTTCCCCATTGCCCCAGGCTCCCTTCTGTGCCCTCGGGTCCCAGGCCCACCCAAGGTCTTACCTCTCAACACCCGCTCCAGCCCTCAAGGGGTTCCCCCATGTTTTGGCTGCATGACTATTTTAATTCATTCCTCCTAAGACCCCAGGCATCCTCCACATGCCAGCCGCCGCCCCATCTGCCGAAGGCGCCTTGGGGACGGCTGGACTGGGGATTTGGGCAGCTTTACTCGCACGTGCTTTCGAAGGGGCCAGTTTTTCCAAGCGGGGTGCTCGGCACCGAGAAATAGGCCCCAGGTTCTGCCCCCCGACCCACTAGCCACTTGTAAAAGTCTTGGCCTCTGACGGCTTCATTCCTGAAGCCCCGACAGTCCTGCCTCCCTGTTCAGCCACGATGCACCGTGCACGGCCCCAGCCCTCTCCCCCCACCAGCCTCAAGGTGCCAACGTCGCCTCAAATCCACCGGGGAAACGCACCGCGCAGCCTCATCACAGATAGGCAGAGGCTTGCAAACGGAGTCCCCGGCAGACGGAAGCCAGATGCCCAGTTCCTGCTGGACCAGAGGTTCTCAACCCACAGCCCGAGAGCACACGGCCCACATGCCCGCACAGGTATGTGTCTGGGGCCTACGGAATTACGGCTGTGACTCGGTTATGGAGGTCACGGATCCCAAGACTCTCAGGGACCTCTGATTTCTCTGGAGGTAGGGATGGAGCAGCCGTCAGCCCCGGGGTCACCAGAGACCACCTGCACAGCGGCTGGTTTGGGTCAGCCCCACGAGCTCTGTCTGCCCCACGAGCAGTGGGGGAGGGGCACCTGGAGCAGCAACAAGCCCCAGCAGTGCTGTTTGTGCATCCCAGGTATTTTTAGTAAGAGCCAGCAGCCAATCAAGCGTTTCCGTCAATTTGTGTTTATTGCCCAGGACCTGGCCCTGACTTTTCCTAACAATGCCTGTGACAGACGCGTAACCCGACAGGACACGGCTGCACATGCAGCCCACACCGGTGCACGGGGGTGGGGGACGGCTGTGCTAGACAGCTTCCCTTTTGAATCCAGGTAAAGCCAGCTGACAAACCCTGGAGTCGTTCTGCAGGGCCACCTCCTGCAGCGGGCCCCCAAAGGCCCTTTTCAAGGAGTCCCGTCTTACACTCCTGTCACCCTGCTTCCCCCCTTCACTGAACTGCAGCCACCTCTGGGGTGCGGCCTGGGAGCGGTTTAACAGCATCAGACAGCGCAGCAGATGAATGGCAGGAAACGAAGCCTCCTGTCCGCAGCTGCAACGGGGAGGGGAATGGAAGCGGCCGCTTTGGAAATCGATCAGGACGCTGGTGTGAAAGTTCCCCCGAGAGCGCGCCCGGGCTCAAGTTTTCCTCCCCGGACGGAGGTGGCAGGGCTCGGAGCCGCCAGGCCCGGGCACGACACAAGCTCCGAGGGGGACCAGGAACCGACTGGCCGGTCTCCTGCCCGGCAGCCCCGTACCCGCCCGGGCGGACGAGCGCCCCCTGGGGAGCCGCTTGGAGAGCCCGGAGCACCGGGGCGGTGCTCGCTGGGGCCGGGGAACCGGCTCCGGGCAGGGGTGCTGGAGGGAGCAGGTGCCCGCTGCCCGGCCCGGCGGCTCCCGCGGACCAGGCAGGGCGCTGGGGCTGGGCCGCCGCCGGAGAGACCCCGCCAAGCCGCTCCCCGGCCTCGCTCAGAGCTCACAGGCCCCCGGGGCAGGGGGGCTGGAGGGAGGCGGAGCCCCCGGCCCCGGGACAGAGCCCGAGCGGCGCCGTCACTCACCTCCCGCGGCGCGTCCCATCCTCCCCCGGGCGCCGAGCTGCGGGGCCCCGGCTCAGGTGTCCATGTCGGGCTGCGCTCCGCGCTCTCGGGCCGGCCCTCCCGGGGTGTGGCCCGTCCGGGGCAGCCGCAGGGGCTCCGCCTAGGCTCGGGCCGCCTGCGAACAGAGGCGAGTAACTCCCCGCCCTCCGGGCTTTCCCGGCGCCCTGGAGCCAGCCCCCTCGCCCCCAGTCCCCGCTACCTGCCCCTTGTCCTCCCCAGCCAGCTCTGAGCGCCTGTCTCCTATCCAGCCCCCTTCTCCCGGCCTCCAGCCCCCCATATCCAGCCCCCTTCTCCTGCCCAGCCTCCAGCCCCCCATATCCAGCCCCCTTCTCCCGGCCAGCCTCCAGCCCCCCATATCCAGCCCCCTTCTCCCGGCCAGCCTCCAGCCCCCCATATCCAGCCCCCTTCTCCCACCCAGCCTCCAGCCCCCCATATCCAGCCCCCTTCTCCCACCCAGCCTCCAGCCCCCCATATCCAGCCCCCTTCTCTCGCCCAGCCTCCAGCCCCCCATATCCAGCCCCCTTCTCTCAGCCTCCAGCCCCCCCATATCCAGCCCCCTTCTCTCAGCCTCCAGCCCCCCCATATCCAGCCCCTTTCCCCAGCCAGCCTTCAGCCCCCCCATAGCCAGCCCCCTTCTCTCAGCCTCCTTCTCCTGCCCAGCCTCCAGGCCCCCCATATCCAGCCCCCTTCCCTCAGCCCCCCATATCCAGCCCCCTTCTCTTGCCCAGCCTCCAGCCCCCCAGCCAGCCTCCAGCCCCCCATATCCAGCCCCCTTCTTCCCAGCACCCTAATATCCAAGTCCTCCTCCACAGCTCCCTTCCAGCCCCTCCAATAGCCAGCCCCCCTCATTCCCCTCAATGCCCGTTTTCAGTGCCCCAGTACAGTTCCCAGCACCCCTTCTCCCATTCCCCACCCTTTCCAGCTCCCTTTAGCCTACCTCTCCCCTCCCCCACTCCCTGGCATTCCTCAGTTTTAGCCTTTCCCCCTCCAGCCCCCACACCTCTGCTGGGCACCTGGCTGAAGCCTTGGGTCTGGTGGGAAGCAGCCGTGGGGGCGATTTCCCCGGCAGTGGAAAGCTCCTGGGATTGGAGAGCTCCCACATGAGCAACGGGAGCCTTAGGTAGAATCTGCCCAGCTAATTAACCCCTTGGGGCCCATTGCCGGCTCTGCCTGCACAGGTGTTCCCGATCCAGTGCCGAGGGCTGTAACTAGGGGCTGGGTGGAGCTGAGCAGGGCAGCACTTAGCCTGGGGTTTGCTTGTGGAGCGTGGGGCCTGTGGCGGGGCTGGCTGGGACCCACCACTTGGCATCGTTCCAACTAGATAGGTGGAGTGCTGCGGGCCTCAGGCCACAGCGGGGTTTAGGTGTTGAGCAAAGGGCGTTAGATGCCTGGATACTTTTGAAGAGCAGGGCCCAACTCCTGTGGGTGGAGAAGTAATAAAATGCTGATTTCCACCTGGACTCTGGGAGGCAGATAAAAATTACTGTCCAGCTAGGTAAACTGAGGCCTGGGAAGGGGGCAGGATGCCCCAATGCCCTGAACCTTGAAACCACCCTTTACATCTGTACCAGGCTTGTGCATCAAATCAGGGCACACATGGGAGCAACTGGGGAAAATCCAACCTGGCTTGACTAACGGGTGGGAGTGATGCTACTGGGCTGCGTCTAGACTGGCGTGATTTTCCGGAAGTGCTTTTAACGGAAAAGTTTTCCGTTAAAAGCATTTTCGGAAAAGCGCATCTAGATTGGCACGGACACTTTTCAGCAAAAGCACTTTTTGTGGAAAAGCGTCCGTGCCAATCTAGACGCGCTTTTCCGCAAAAAAGCCCCCATCACCATTTTCGCGATCGGGGCTTTTTTGCGCAAAACAAATCTGAGCTGTCTACACTGGCCCTTTTGTGCAAAAGGACTTTTGCCTGAACGGGAGCAGCATAGTATTTCCGCAAGACGCACTGATTTCTTACAGTAGGAAGTCAGTGCTTTTGCGGAAATTCAAGCAGCCAGTGTAGACAGCTGGCAAGTTTTTCCGGAAAAGCGGCTGATTTTCCAGAAAAACTGGCCAGTCTAGACACAGCCCCCGTGTGGGTCTGATTCCCAAGCCTTGTCTGTACTTGAAAACACTCCCACTGTCGCTAGGCCTTCAAAAAACTTTTAGTGTAGACACAGCTGCACAAGCAAACAGGAGCTTTGGATACCAGCGTGAAAGCCGACAAAAGCGGGTTTTGGCCGGTATAACTGCGTCTACAGTCGGGCTTTTGCTGGTCCAGCTACATAAAAAAACAATTGAACGCCAACTGGCACTGCTATGCCGGCAAAACTTGTAAGTGCAGGCCTGGCCTAACAGTGGGAGAGATCTAGGTTGGAGATTAGGAAAAACTATTTCCCTAGGAGAGTGGTGAAGCACTGGGATGGGTTCCCGAGGGAGGGGGTGGAATCTCCATCCCTAGAGGTGTTTAAGTCCTGGCTTGACAAAGCCCTGGCTGGGATGTTTGAGTTGGGTTGGTCCTGCTTTGGGCCGGGGGCTGGACTCCATGACTCCTGAGGTCTCTGCCGGCCCTGGGATTCTATGGTCCGTGTCTGAGCATGCTCAGGACAAATGGTTCCCAGATACCGGAGGAGGCTCGGTTTGAGCGGAGTGCTCCTATGGCTAATCCGAAATGGATCTGGCCTCCTCTCCAACCACTCTGCCTCTTAAGCACCTATTAAGCACCCCAGAGACCACAGTACATGCCTAGGATAAACTCTGCCATTAGACGCGCTAAGACTCGGAGATTGTTATGGCTCATCATTTAAGACAAAGGAACGTAAGGGCCAATTATTTACTTGATTTTATCAGCTGACATATGTGAGGCATCCCTGCGCGTTTCAGTGGGGTTTGGTGCTTCCCATGTTCTCTCCATCTTTTGAGGGTTTTTTACACTTAAATGAATGTGTCCAACTTAACAAATAGTGCAGCGGATTGGAGGTTTTGTTGTGTGTGTGCAGCTGCTCGCACAATAGGGCCCTGCTCCATCACCTTCCCCCAACTTCTGTTACAAGCGACCGCTAAGATTAGTGTAACTGAAAGAGGTTGGGGAGGGGGAAAGGAATGTCTGAGTTTTCCAGTGTGTTAGCTTTGTGTGTTAGCCATTGGTGGGTCTTGTCAGTTTCACGGTTTCCTTTGCAGGGGCAGGTGGTTTGTCAGTTTCCTGTCTTGTATGTACGGTCCTTTCTCACAGCAGCAAAGGAATGAAAAACTCTTTAAAAACAGGAAAATGTGGTTGTCAAGCCGCAGAAATTGGCAAGGAGATCCCGGGGCAGCCACGGGTTTGGAAATGGCTTTTAACCTTTTTTTTTTTAATTGACTAGATTTCAAATCGACCGTATTACCAGTAAGAGTCCCCCAGCTTTCCCTCTGGATGACCCAATATCTGTACCTTACGCCCACTAGAGACATTGCTGACACATCTGGGCCTCTCTCTGGACTCAGGTGGGTCAGCAGCAAGACCTTTGGGCAGCAGGTGAGCTTCAGACCTTGCAAAAAAGGCAGCCGGGCTCCTTCTGCAGCAGACAGCAAACAAAACAAATGCCATAGCAACAAAGGCCAAGTGTTCTCCTGCCTGGGGATTTCACACAAGAAGCAGAGCTGGTGAAACAGAAAGAAAAAAGGGGCTTTTCCTACTTGTGTCTGAAGGTTACAGAAAGCAGGTGTAGAGAGGAAGGACGGTGCAATGGTTAGTGCACTAGCCTGAGAAACCTGGTTTCAGTTCCCTCCTCTGCCACATTCTCCATGTGTGACCTGGGGCATGTCCCTTAGTCCCTGTTTCCCATCTGTACAATGGGTCATAGCCCTGCCCTCCCTGCGGGAGTGTTGTGATGGTAAGACCATTAGACTGTGAGGTTCTAGATCAAGGGTGGGGAACCTCAGGCCCAGGGGCCAGATGTGGCCCTCTGCTTGCCTGGATGTGTCCCTCTGCTTGCCTCAAGGCTCAGAGCCCCCCCCCCAGCATTGGGGAGCCTGTGCTGGCACTCTAGCCCCCTCCCCCTCTGCTTGACTCTTTCCGGTAAGGTCCATTTGAAATCTAGTCAATTTCCTCCTCCCTCCCCCGACCTGAAAAAAAAGAAAAGAGTTAAAAGCCAAGACCCGTGGCTGCCCCGGGGTCTCCCTGCCAATTTCTGCGGCTTGACAACCACATTTTCCTGTTTTTAAAGTGTTTTTCGTTCCTTTGCTGCTGTGAGAAAGGACCGTACATACAAGACGGGAAACTGACAAGCCACCTGCCCTTGCAAAGGAAACTCTGAAATGGGAACTCACAAAATCTACGAGGCGGCACCCCCGAGGCTCTGGCGTGCGAAGGGAACGTGGGAGGGTCTTTCTCCTTCGCTGTCCGGGAGGGTGTGGGCTTTTCTGCGCTTCTCACTTCTGTGCAGCCTCTGACTGATTTTTCTGTGGCTTAGCAGCCCCCAGCCCAAAAAAGGTTCCCCCGCCCCTGCACTAGCCAGAGCAGTGATGGGGGCTAGACGCAGATGCGGAGGGGCGCCTTTCGCTATGCAGTACTCAGCGCCGTACGCCGGGAGGGCTTCCTCTACGCCCTGCAAACGTGGGCTGGGGTCAGAGCGTGATTGGAACCATTCATCGAGCGTGTGACTTTGGGCCGAGCTACCACGGATCTTTCAGAAGACTATCCCGGTGTGATTGAATTAAAATGACAGCAAATTCTCCCCTGCCCTAGGCCTGTGGTTCTGATGGCTCCTTACCATCACTGTGAGATATCAGGCCTTATTTCCAGCCTGGGTTTGCCTGGCTTCAGCCTCCAGCCATTGCATCTCCTTCGGCCTTTTCCTGCTGGATCAGAGTTCCTGGCTGTCTCAGAAGTCTCCTCCCCCCAGAGGTACGTCCCCGCTTTGTCTCGGACAAAATCAATAGACTGAGCTTCTTCAGAGCCTCCTGGGCAGAGCGTTCTCATAGCCCTGTCCTGAACCCTTTCCAATGGGTTACCACCGGGGCTGAAGTGTGGTCACCAGAGATGGGTGCAGCAGCCAGTAATGGCCTGGCTGAGGCAGAATCCAGAGGTGATCCTCGCCCCCTTAATCTGCCTCATCTGCCATTCCCAGCTCTGTCACTGGGTGCCTGGGCAAAAGCCGACCCAACTGTAAAATAGGGGGCGTGTTCCTGCCCCCGCTTTGCCAGGGCTGCTGAGCTCTGGGAATGAAAAGCCCCGTGTGACGTTGTGGGGATTTTTGTCCCCTCTTCTAGCCCTCTGCGTTCACTCTGCTTTATACTCACCATTTGCTTTGCTGTGCTGTACACAATTTCTACTGTGCTCTGCTGCTCTGCAGTGACTCTGTGCCTCAGTTTCCCTGGATGAGGAGGGGGAGGCTGGGCATGACTCACTGGGGAAGTACGTTCAGTCTTTCTCACGTCTGTCCTGACGGACCTTGGGCCTGGAAGTAGGTCAAAGCGGGAGGCGGGGCTGCCTGGGGGCTGGGAGCAGTGGCTGGGAGTGAGAGTGAGTTTTTCGACTGGCTGAGGGAGAAGGGAGCCTTGCTGGCCTGGAGGGCTGGGGCAGGGGCCCAGATCTGGGGCTCTGGGCTCCCCTTTCCCCCAAGATGGGCTCTACTGACGACTCCTGATTCCAGTAACAAGAAGTCTGAGCTACGCTGTGTCCCTGGGAATCAATAAACCTGTTCTCCTGGCTGAGTCTCACAACTGGCTGCGGATGGGGGGCAGGGCCCGGGGACTCCCCCACACTCCATGACTGTGTATCGGCCAGGGTGTTACCCCGTTCTGTGCCTGCCCCCCCACCGGGGAGGAGGTTCCCGGTCTCCCCTCTCCATGGGCCATTCCCCCCAGAAACATCAGCCCCAACTCTGGCATGTGTTTGGTCCAGGCAGCAATGCCCTGTGTCTTCCCCGTGGAAATCTGGTGCCTGGTGGGGCCCCAGAGTGGCTGAACCACGCACGTGTAGCAGCTGCATCGGGTCGTTGGCTGGCCACTGACTCCCTGCCCGGATCGCCTGGGTTTTCAGCACAGAGAGCCTGTCTCCCAGGTCGATGGCCCGACGGCCATTCTGCATGCGCCCGGGGCGGGCAGCGCTCGTGCTCCACGCAGCTGTGGGTGGAGCCCAGCTGTGCCTTGCGTTGCGGGGGAGACGCAGGCCTTACACGCACCCTGGCCTCACGGACACGTCTGTCTGCCCTGTTGGTCCCCCGCCTCTAAAATAAAAGCTGGTCCCTGCCTCCTTCTGAACTGTGCCCAGGGACAGACCCAGGGACAGACATTTAACTGCCCCCTGCTGGATGCTGGAACCAGCGACTCGTCTCTCCCTCTTGCTCCTCCTTTCTCACACACCCTTGTTTCTGTGTCTTGCCTTGCACCACTCCAATGGCCAGTGGGCTCAGTTTAGGGCCCCCCCGTGTTATGTGCCAGCCCCAGCGCCCGGGGCCGATGAACTGGAAGGACCCCGCATGGCTTGTGTGTGGGTTGGGGTGGACTGTGTCCAGCAGAGGGAGCCGATGGTCACTGACCCTGGGGCCGATGCCCTGATGTGTGGAAACAAACGGGTGATGCAAAGGCAGGTTACAGGATAGGGGCCGTTCCATCCAGGCCAGAGTCCAGGTGCAGCAGGCAGCTCTGGAAATGGTCCTGGATGGAGGGGGGCTGCCGTGTGCCCTGGCCTGAATTGATTCCCATCACGTCCAGAGTTCACAGGCTGGCTCAGTGACTCCTAGCATCCCTGCTATCCCCGCGGTTCCTGCCCAGCCGGCTGTCGCTATGTCTGAACAGAGGTGGGCTGCGGATGCATTCTACTCCTGCTCCTCCACCGCATGCGGGGGTCTCACCTGCTCTCTCAAGCCCGCTTGGGCTCGGGCAGCCCGTGGGTGGGGGGTGCAATGAGGCACCATCCCCTCTGACTCTGACTCCAAACAGACCTCGCTGCCCCAGTGTGTCGCTAAACCCAGCTTTCGCCTCCAAGCTGCTGGGGCACGTCAGCAGCAAGACAGGCCCAGGCCTCGCCGGGAGAAGAGCTCCGTGGAGCTCGAAATCTTCTTCTCCCCTCTGGAAGTTGGGCCCATTCCAGATATGGCCTCACCCACCTTGTTTCTCCCACACCTGGGGGTCAACATGGCTGCAGCAGCACTGCAGAAAGCACAGGACTCGGGTTGTCGGCGGGTGGGATTGAACCTCGGACCTTAGGGGCTAAAGCCATGTGCTTCTACTGCATGAGCTAGAAGCCCATTGGCTAAGGCTATAGAGCAGATGTCATGCCCCCTTGTCAGGGGTCTTAGTGCCTCTGGATAATAAATTCACCCAAACAGGTCAGATTCGCTCCCCCCGCCCAGTACCACACACAGGCAGGGGGCAGCAGTTCCCACAAATATAAAACACAAGCAAGCAGCGAGCCCTTGGGCAGGGGGCAACGCCGAACGCAGCCGGTGGCAGCGGCAAACACGCCCCTGGGCACACAGGAGTGGATTCCTCCCCGCCCAGAGCGGCATTTAGGGTTGCCAGATAGTTTCAGCAAAAATCCTGGACCCACTTGACATGACAGCACAATCGACATGACAGCTGATTTCGAAAACACCGGGCAGTTCTATCGTCTCAGTTTGGTTCCCGACCAGAAAGCTCAAATACCGGCCTGTGCGGTTCAAAACCGGACACCTGGCCACCCTAGCGGCACTGTCCCCACGTGCTGGCTCATGCCTCGTGCTCTCCCCTACGTGCTGTTAGCCACGTGGTGAACCCCTATCGCTGGGAGATCAGCGCTTTGTGAGCTGGATGCCCTCCCCGTGTCGCTCGGCACATCTTTCCGTTCTCCCGGACTTACCCCGGCACCCCACGCCTCCAAGCGGCATTAAGGGGCCTGCATGCCTAGGCCGTGCGGTCGCAGGTCTGCTCTGGGCCCGGGCCTGCTGCCAGCAATGTCAAGGATCGGGCCCCAGGTTTGGGCACCCACTTCGGGCCGCCAGGGCTCCTGGGGTGCAGGCTTGGCGGGTGTGTGAGATCGTGCCGCTCTCTGGGCTCAGACGCTGCTTCGCCAGCCGTGGCGGGGAGAAGGGGAGTGCAGGGCCAGTGCCAGGGCGGTTCCTGGTCTGCGCATCCCAGGGGCACCGCCTGCATTTCCCAACCGCACCAGAGGCGGATTGGGCACCTCCTCGAGCCTCCTTCCTAGGCCACAGGGCGCTGAGCCCAGCCCGGTGCCATGTGGCCCTGCACCCCACCCTACAGGGATCCCCACTAAAAGGGGGGAGCTCAGCCTCCATGGCCTAGTCAGTTCACAGCCTCTCTGCTGGGGGACATTGGCGCTCAACTCGCCGGCGCAGGTACTTCTCTGTGTTCCCCATCCCTGGGGCGTCGGAGCCCCGGGCAGCCAGGAGGCAGGGCAGCGTCACCTTTGCCATGGAACAGGTGGGGAACTGAGCAAAAGCCCGATGGGGGCTGGGTTCCTTCCTACTGGGTCTAAGTGACTTGGCCAGGGTCATGCAGGGAGGCTGCAGCAGAGCAGGGATCTCAACTCAGGTCTTCCAAGTTCTAGCTTGGCCCATCCCTGTTGCCTTAGGTGCTGGCCTGAGATTCCCCTCCCGATCCCCCTCCCCCCCCCCCGGCCACTGAGCAGCCGCGATCTAGGCCCAGCCTGAACGTCAGGCTGAAAGGCTCCAGCTCCCTGACAATCCAGCTCTGCTGGGGCATCTCCAGCATGGAGGCTCTGAGGTCTTGGCAAGTCGGCTCCCTGTGGGAAAGGCTCCGTGGAGCTGGGGCTTCCGTCGGAAAGCACGAGGCTGCCCCGTGATGCCCTCTGCCCACTCCCGAGCCTGGAAACAGAGGCTGGGGGCGGTTACGTCTGGGCAGGGAGGGTTCGTTTCTGTGAAGCGGGGAAGGCCTCCTCGGCATCTGTTCTCACAGAGGGCGGAGCGCCCCGGTGTGTGTTGTGGTGGTGACGGGTATGTTTGTTTCCTGTGTGACTGCTGGAAAAGTGAGAGAAACAAAGTAAGGGGGAGAGGCAGGGAGGACTCATCGCTAATGCTCAGTGCCTCATTTTCTCCATCCCTAAAGTGGGTGTAAGGCTAAATCCACCGGTGCGACCAGAGAGCCGAGCTCCTTGGATGCTAGAGACGGGCAGAGGGTCATTCTAGAAGGTCGCTCTCTGCAGCCTCAAAGAGCAGCCTGCACTGCACGTTAAGGAAGTTTTCCCCTCCCCTCTGGGAGGTGGGTGGGTAACAAGGCCCTCAGTGCATAGGTGGGGAAACTGAGGCACAGAGCGGCAAAGAGACTTGCCCAGAGTCGCACAGTGCGTCAGAGCCTGGGAAGGACAAAGGACTCGGTGCTAGGCCACCACTCGCACGGCAGAGGCCACAGCGTTTCTCTTTGGAGGGGCCCCTGGGCTGGACACTTGGGGCAGCCCAGGGAGGTGAGAGGAACAGTGAGACTGGGGGGAGGAGGGGCAGTAAGTGATGCGCCCGCCGTGAGAAGTCTTGTTTCTCTGAGCCCTAGAGGAGAGGTTGCTGGGGTGTCACCTGCCCCCCATGTTGATAAGTGACCGGGAATCCAGTGAAGCCCCTTGTGTCTCCTCCACATCCCGCCTCCTGGGCTCCGAGTCTCTCTGGAGACTGATCAATCTCGACCCCAGCCGATTGGAAGTCCCCTCGGGGTGCAAATTGCAGCAGCAACATTCGAAAACCAGCCTCCCTGGGAAGGGATTCCAGCTGCCCAGGGGAGCAGGGAGGGCAATACCCAGAGTCGCCAGAGGAGGGCAGCACCTGCATACGGTCGGTTCCCTGCCTTGCCAGAGCTGAGTGTGTGGACACCAGCTTTGCCCGGGACCAAAGCTTGGGGCAGGGAGAGTCAGGAGTCCATAAGGGATCCACAGCTCCTGCCACCAAGAAGTGAGAGATGCTGCTACTGCGCTGTCAGCTCTGGGAGGGAGGCTAAGGCCGGGGCCCGTCAGTAACTAGGGATCTCATATGGGGCGCCCAAGTTTTTCCATGCCCGTCTGTATTTGCCATACACAGATAGCAGGCGTTTCCCCTGGTCTAGGCCTGTTGGCTGGAATAGCGCAGAGAGGGAGGGGGCTGGCGTGGAATGGCTGGCTGTGGGCCCTCCGAGACTCAGGAAATGCGGGTTAGGCCCAGTGTCACCGGGCATCGAGGCAGGGAGCTGATGGCATTAGAGCTCTGTGGTGTTTCATCCCGTGTACCTTGCATGCCCCCGTAGCCGAGGACGCCAGTGTTGGGGTGAGGCGCCGTCACAGAGCGAGCGGGGCGGGGCGGGGCGGGGCGGGGCGGGGTGTATCTCAGCCTGCCAAGCGCCAGGGACTGGACGGATGCTCTGTCACACGGGATCAGCGTTGCAGTGCGATACACCTGGGCTACGTCTGGACTGGCATGATTTTCTGCAAATGCAAAAGTATTTGTGGAAAAGAGCGTCTAGATTGGCAGGACGCTTTTCCGCAAAAGCACTTTTGGCAGAAAAGCGTCCATGCCAATCTAGACGCGGTTTTGTGCAAAAAAGCCCCACTCGCCATTTTCGCCATCGGGGCTTTTTTGTGCAAAAGAAATCTGAGCTGTCTACACTGGCCCTTTTGCGCGAAAGGACTTGTGCCCGAACGGGAGCAGCATAGCATTTCCGCAAGAAGCACTGATTTCAGACAGTAGGAAGTCAGTGTTCTTGTGGAAATTCAAGCAGCCAGCGTAGACAGCTGGCAAGTTTTTCCACAAAAGCAGCTGCTTTTGCGGAAAAACTTGCCAGTCTAGACACAGCCAGGGTGTATGTCTCTGGAGAGGGGGAACCCCCCACAGGCAGCTTCCTCCTTCAGGAGAGGGAACCCTGCAGTCCAGCCCCCTCTGTCAGCAAGAAAGCAGCGAGGGTCGATGAGCTGAGCTGGGACAGCCTGGGGACCTGACCACATGGAGCCTTCTGGGCAGCCTGTCTCGTAAGAAACACCTGGGGGCTGGCTTCTAGCTTCCCACCAGCCCCCTTTGCTGTGCTCCTGTATGTAATGCAAGCCTCTCGCCCAGCTCCAGCTGCTCACCCTGAACGCTGTGCTAATCTGTCCCCTCCAATCAGAGCAATGTCCATGCTTGCTGGTTCCTATCCCACCCTGGCAGGGGGGCAGACTCAGTGACATTTTAGGGTTTGTTTTGTTTTCCATCTCTGACTCTCTGGTAAAGTCTGGCCTGGGCCTGTCCTCCTGTCTGTCCCGCCTCGCAGCCAAGCCTTTCCCAGACTTGGAGGACTCTCTATAGCTTTAACAAGCCTTACTGATTCCAGCCAGAGCTCTGGGCCCAATCCTGCAAGGTGCTTAACTCCTTCTGCTCAACTCCTGTGTGTGGGTTGGGGTGTAGACAGCTCAGATTTGTTTTGCGCAAAAAAGCCCCGGGCCGTGAGCTAAAATTCTCGATTCCTCAGGTGGGTGCAGGCCCTTCTGTTCTTCTGGCACCCAGAGAGCTGAGCTCCTTGGATGCTAGAGACGGGCAGAGGGTCATTCTAGAAGGTCGCTCTCTGCAGTCTCAAAGAGCAGCCTGCACTGCACGTTAAGGAAGTTTTCCCCTCCCCTCTGGGAGGTGGGTGGGTAACAAGGCCCTCAGTGCATAGGTGGGGAAACTGAGGCACAGAGCGGTGAAGAGACTTGCCCAGAGTTGCACAGTGAGTCAGAGTCTGCTAGGCCGCCACTCGCACTGCAGAGGCCACAGCCCTTGGGTTCTACCAAGGGAAGCAAACACAGGGCAGCTGGAGTTTGGGGCCAAAGGACTAAAACAAACACGTTTTAAAAAAAAATCCTGGGGATTAATCTACAGCCTTTTGGGAGCCGGTTTCTTTGAAGTGGCTCAGCAGTTTCCAGGCCTGCCCGTGTGAAATGAATTTTCCTTCTTTGGATGTCAAGGGCAGTTGTCAGGTCGGATTCAATCCCCTTTAGGCTGTTTCGTTTAACACCGGGTTGTTTTGTGTAACATGCCAGTGGAGACACGCCTCCCCCCCCACGCCCCCCGGTGGTTTTTGCCACCGCAACAATTGCACCAGGAGGACAGGAGACGCTGAGCACAGACAGGTGACACTGGTGGCTGGTCAGATTTCAGTCCAAGTCTGGTCCGATAGGAAAAGAAACCAGATGGCAGCACCCACTGGAAACTCAGAGGTTAAAAGTCCTCCCAAGTCACCCGGAATTCGACAGAAACCCCCCTCCCCGAGACTTTGCCTGGGAATGTAGCGGTCTCTTTAAGAGCAAGCCCCGCCCCCACAGGAGGGCGGGGTTCCAGCGGGTGACGTCAGGCGCCTTTATTGATAAAAGCCTCGGGATTCCCTCGCGGCGCGGATCCAGTGTGTGAAAGTTCCAGGACGGCGCGCCACGTGTGAGGGGCTGGTGGCGGACTCGGCCGGCGCCCCCATGGAGCCCGCCTGCTTCTTGCAGCCTCACCCCTTCCCCGGCAGCCTCATGGGCCCGGACCCGTACAAGCCTTTCTCCGGAGCCGCCCCGCCCAAGCCGAGCCGAGCCCGAGCCGAGCCCCAGCAGCCGGCACCGCCGCAGCCCAGGGCGGCCGAGCCCGCCCGGATTATCGCCGACCCGGTCACGGGCAGGTTTTACAGCAAGGGGCGCCTGCTGGGCAAGGTACGGCCCGTCCCGGGGGGGCCTGGGGTCGAGTCGGCGCCCGTGGCTTCCAGCGCGACCGGGGGGCCTGGCTGGGGCTCCGCTTTCCGTGTCCGGGATCCCGGCCCCCGCGCGAATAGGCGCTGCTCGTGGGCTCCCTGCCGGGGGGAGGGCGCGTCCTGCGTGGGCAGCCAGCCCTGCGTGCTGGGGGCGCATCTCGCGGGCATGCCCGGGCCTACTCGGCTTGCGTGGGGGGTGGGCTCGAGGCTGTCAAACGCCTGCGAGCGGGTGAGTCAGCCCTGCCCGCCCTCCCGCCCTCCCTCCCCGGCGCGGCCAGCGGCCATCGGGTCCCGGGCTCGGCCAAGGGCTGCCCGGGCTCGTGTTCCGGGCTCTGGGGTGGAGGCAGCCCATCTCCGCAGGCCCGTTCCTTTGTCCCCGGGGGCCCGGCACTGCCTGTCTCCCGCGCCGGCCTCGGGCTTCCTTGCCGGGGAGCCGGCCGCGAAGGCCGGAGCAGGTGTTGGTCTGGCGCTGCACGTGTGTCCTGCCCAGCTGGCTTGTTGGGGGGAGGCGTCACGTGGCCCAGCGCGCTCCCCCGTGGCAGGCCGTACATCCTCTATAGCGACCCCCCCTCCGCCCCCACAAAGCCGCGTTCGCCCCGGCCCGAGCCATCGGCGGCTCCAGGTGTAACGCTGCGGTCAGCCCCGCTCCGCCCCCGCCCCCAGCGCTGCCCGGAGCTCGCAGCCCCGGGCGGGGGTATTGGAACCGCGGCGAGGATTTCTTTGTTCACCCTCCTGCTCGGCCCCATCGGCGGCTCCGGGAGGACCGGGGCTGTTCCCCGGAAGCGCAGGCCCCCTGCTGCTCCTCGGAGCTTGGGTGGCTGGGAGGCCGCTGGTGCCGGGCTGGGTGGCTTTGTGCCTTGCACCATGGCAGAAAAACCTGCCTGTGCAGTGCGCTCTTCCCCAGGCTCTTGTCCCGGCTCCCTTCCCTCCCTGGGCAGGACTTTCCAGTTGCTCTCTGCCAAGGCCTGAAGACTGGGCTGTGTTGCTGGTGTGGGGGAGGAGAGACACAGGAGAGACTTTACAGGAACTGAATTTAGAAACTGGCCCCGTGCGGGGCTGTGGCTCTCAGTTTTGATAATGGGGTTTCTAGTGAGACACTGAGAGCTTGGCTTTCTTCAGAGCCCTGTGCTCCTGGGAACCCCCTGGGCAGTCCAGTCCCTCTCGCCCGCCAGGCCTGGGTGGTGACCAAGTGAGTCACCCGCCTGTGTGGAATGCTCCCGTGAGCCCAGAAAGCAGATCTGAAGGCTGGAGAGCTGATGACCCGTGTGTAATGACGAGTCTTCCTTGGCAGGGCGGGTTTGCCAGATGTTATGAAATGACGGACGTCTCCACCAACAAAACCTACGCGGTGAAAGTGATTCCTCACAGCCGAGTGGCCAAACCGCACCAGCGGGAGAAGGTAGGCGGGGAGGGGATGGCTGGCAAGTCAGGCCCCGGGAAGAGCCAAGATTTCACGCTTGCCTGGAGCAAGTGCTCTGCCTAGTGATGGGGCTGATGGGCCGCTTCCTGTTTTTTCAGATTATGAATGAGATCGAACTGCACCGAGACCTGCATCACAAGCACATTGTCAAGTTCTCGCATCACTTTGAGGATTCGGAGAACATCTACATCTTCCTGGAGCACTGCAGCAGGAAGGTATGTGGGGGGCTCGCCCTGCCAGCACAGCCGGGCTGGTCCGGCGTGAAGGAGGCCATAGCTGTCGCCTTTCCCTCGTGCCAAGAGGCCCCTCTTCATTCAGTGCTTGTGAGCACAAGCACGTCTCCCCCCTTGACTGAGGCCTGAGTTTGCACTTGGCCACTTGTCAGACCATTTCGTTTCCCAGCCCTCGCCCTGCTGTGTCATCAGCCGGGTGAGCCGAACGCCACGCGCTGGCCTTGCGTAACCGCACTAAACCCATGACCAGGCTTCTCTTGGCAGGCGTGTTCCTAGATCCTGTTCTTGCCTTGTGCTCTGCCAGCAGTTGGCTCCCTAGAAAACGCCAGTGGGGCTGACCCCAAATCCTTCAGGCCCCCAATGCTGCGAAGG
The DNA here is from genome assembly GCF_052426305.1 of Pelodiscus sinensis. Taxonomy (NCBI): domain Eukaryota; kingdom Metazoa; phylum Chordata; order Testudines; family Trionychidae; genus Pelodiscus; species Pelodiscus sinensis. The sequence continues at coordinate 3,052,349 of NC_143060.1, forward strand.
TAGCATCTCTGGGCCTGCCCGGCCCAAATCAGCCTTTAGCCCGGCAGTGATGCCAGCAACTTCTTAGATCCGCCCCATGCGGAAGAGCAGATCGTGGCTCTGAGGCCGCTCTCCGGCCTGCCCAAGTATCGTGCTCCGGGGGCAGGCGGTTGGCTGGTTGTGTGAGGCCGGAGGGGGTTGCTGTGGAGAGACCGGCTGCCCCCTGGTGTAACATGTAACAGGAGGCTGCTCATGCCCATGTGACTTGATCCCGCAGCCTTGGCAGCCAAACTAAGGCCCGGGGTCAGCATGCAGCAAACCCTTGTTCCCATGGGTCTCCCTGCCCTCGGCTAGGACCTCAGTAAGCGAGGTCCCTGCTCACCGCTTTGCTTTTCCTCTTCCAGTCCCTGGCTCACATCTGGAAAGCCCGGCACACGCTGCTGGAGCCGGAGGTGCGGTATTACCTCAAGCAGATCGTCGCCGCCTTGAAGTACTTGCACCTCAAAGGCATCCTCCACCGGGACCTCAAACTGGGTGTGTGCCACAGCGTCCGACCCGAGCCTCTGATCTGGGGCCGGGGGGTGGAGAACCCTGGGGAGGGGCCGTCCACGTGCCGGCGTCCTCCTGACGTCTCCCTTCCGTTGCAGGCAACTTTTTTGTCAATGACCACATGGAGCTGAAAGTCGGAGACTTTGGCCTCGCCGCCCGCCAGGAGCCGATGAACCAGAAGAAAAAGTAAGAACATCCCGCCATGCTGGGCTTCCCTGCTCCCTGCCGCCCCGATGTGTCACATTCTCCCTCTCAGCCCCCCCCTCCGAAGTCCACCATCTCCTCCTGCCTCCTACCTCCTTGGAATAACCTCCCTGCCCTGCCTGGCGGGAGGGAGTGCAGCGGGGGGATGGCATCTCCGTGGCCCGACCCCATGCTCTGGCGGTAGCACAGTGCTCCGGCGGGTGCCGCCGTGTGGGGCTCGGAGGCTGGAGGGAGGGTGCTAAGATCTGCACCTGCTGGCTCCGCGGTGGTGCAAAGCCCAGCCCCGGGGCAGGAGGCGAACGCCTGCCATTGTGGGTGTCTCTTCCCTATGTGCGGTGCCAGCGTAGGGCCTGGTCCCAGGGAGCCTGGTGCGGGATCAGCAGAGGGGTGAGAGGTGGTCCGTGAGCACCGGGGGGGAGTTTCTAATCAGGGAAGTCTGACTGGGCCCCTGAAGCGATGGGGATGGGTGCTGGGTGCGTTCTCTGGGGGGATCGCTGGGTTGCTCTGGATGTAGATGGTACATCCTAGAGCTCAGGGCTTGTTCTGCCTGCTGGGCAGGGAGCCGCGTGGAGCACGCTTGTTCCCATGCTCTGGTTTGCTACCGTGTCACTGACCATGCCCTGCCCCACAGGACGATCTGCGGCACCCCTAACTACCTCGCCCCCGAAGTGCTCCACCGGCAGGGCCACGGGCCGGAGTCGGACGTGTGGTCTCTGGGCTGCGTTGTGTAAGTTCCCAGCTCGCAGAGCAGGGTGGGGCTCACGGAAAAGAGGCAGCCGGGGAGCTGCCCGGGCATTGCCGAGGGCCGAGCTGATATTGCAGGGGCTTAGTTGCTGCTTGCGGACTGGCCACAGCGGGACAGATCCTGGGGTGTCTCCAGGGCTGACCGTGTAGGGGGAACTGGGGTGCTGGAGAACAGCCGGCTCCTGGTGTCATTCACTGGCACAGGACCCCGGTGCGAGAGCGCCTTGTTGCTGCTCTCAGCGTGCTTTCAAAACAATGGAAAAAGTCGGCCGCAGGCGGCCGCCGGTGATCTATTTATATGGGCGGCTATCGCTCCCCGCAGCGCGCTCCAAAACAACCTCGCACGTGGCTGTTTACCCTGGTAAGCCACAAGCTTCCTGTCGAACTTTCCATTTGCTGCTCTGCCGGCAGAGAGGCTCGGACAGGCCCGGGGGAAGGTGGGCTGGTGCGGTGGGGAGCTTGGCCGTGGAGGGCGGAACTGGGGCAGAGTTTAACTCCGCCCCTGCTAAATATAGACCTGGCTCGACTGACATTCCTGCCTCCTTATCTCCGGCGCTGTCCCTGATTGCAGCCGGGAGGCACGCTCCGGATGTGACTGCAGCCTCCAGCGACCCGGAACCCTGGTGCTTACTCAGAGGCTTGTCATAGGAGGCACTTAGAGCCAGGTGCGGCCTCTGGTCCGCGCACATGTCACTTCCGGGCCGTGTCATTGCTGGGCTGAGTCAGGCAGGGGTGCACACAGGGTCAGGCAGGTGTCTCAGCCCTCACCACGGCTGTGTCCTTCCAGGTACACCCTGTTGTGTGGGAACCCCCCCTTTGAGACCTCGGACCTCAAGGAGACCTACAGGTGTATCAAGCAGGTGGAATACGCCCTCCCGGCCTTCCTCTCCACGCCAGCCAAACAGCTGATCACGGGCATCTTGAAACGCAACCCGCACGACCGCCTCACGCTGGAGGAGATCCTGGACCATGAATTCTTCACCAAAGTGAGTTTGTTTCCTGTGGGCTGGAAGAGAATGAGGAGGGCGGGCCTGATCTGTGATCGGGTGGGGAACCTCCGAGGGAGAGCATGTACGTCATGGGACGCTGACCCCAGCTGTCGGCAGGGCCTGGTCTGTCGACCCTTAACATGGCTGGATCTCAGCCTGAGGCTGTCTCAGGGCCGGACAATTCCCCAGTGTGGCCCTGTCGCTGCATTGCCCTGGAAACGAGCTGCCGCTAGCTGGCAAAGAGAGGCCGTGGGAAGGGCTGCAGTTTTGCTGTCAGTTGGGGTGATGTGAGGACGGTGAACCAGACAATGACTCTGTCCCCCCAGGGGTACACGCCGGAGAAGCTCCCTCCCAGCAGCTGTGTGATGGTGCCTGAGCTCAGTCCCCCCAACCCGGCCAAGAGTCTGTTTGCCAAGTTCACCAAGACGCTGTTTGGAAAAAGCAAACCCAAAAGTAAGTTCCCTCCCTCTGGTCTGACGTGGCCTGGGGGCCCGTGGCACGTGGCGGGTTCCCGCTGCTGGAGGGTGGCATGGAGCTGGGACGCCCCTCTCCCCCGGGACGGGAACGTTTCCTTGCAACACCGAGGCCTGCGGTGCCTGAGAACCAGGAAACGCAATGGACTCAGCCCGGCCCGCTGGGTACCAAGCGCGGAGCTGGACCGGGCTTGGGCGGGTGGGAGAACAGCAGCCCAACATCAGGCCTCTGCCGCTCCTGGGTGCGTCTGGCACGCGGCCTCCGAATGTCTGGGCTCTGGCCTGCCAACATGCCTGGCCCCGATGCTCTGCTGGGCCGGCTTCCCACTGAGCCACTCCGCTTCCTCCTAGGTAAGAAGGGCCCCTCGGAGGAGAGGGACGACCTCTCCAAGTTGGTGGCTGGCCTCATGAAGACCTCCATTTGCAGGCAGATGAGCTACAAAACTGTGGAAGGGAATGAGGTAAGAAGGGAGGCTGAGAGGAGTCTACCTCAGAGCCGCGCAGGCCCTGGGGCAAGCGTCGGGATCCTGGTGGGGGAGCAGGAATGAGGGGGAGTCTCAGGTGGGGGGGCTGGTCCCCGGGTGAGACAGCGTCAATATGCCCCATCTCTCTCCAGGCGGCCCCCTTGGCCGGTCAGAGCACCAACTGCAGCCCCATGGAGACGCTGGCGGAAGAGGGCTCGCGCAAGTCTGTCTCCAGGTCCATCCGGGGGACTGTGGCCAGCAGCTGCGAAGGTGAGCGGGGCTGAGGTGCTGGCCTGGTGGGGGGCGGGGAAGCTGCTGCTGACACTTTGCCCCGGGGGGAGGGCACGGCAACCCCCGTAAGAACCCCAGCGACACCAGAGGGGTTTGGTGCTGCCATGGGCCTCGCCTTTCTGGGAAGAGCAATGTCTGGAGGCCAGCTGAGCGTGGGGGGCGGAGGGGGAAGGGCAAGTTACTGTAGACCCCGCACCTCTTCCTGTGACTGCCTGGCTCTAGCTGATGTGGCAGAGAATTCCAGCAGAACAGCAGCCCCGTGTCGGTGCCATGAAATCCCAGCCTTAGGCCTGCGGGGAGGGGCTGTCTGGCGTCCTGGAACCTCCTCCAGCCCAGCTCGCACCTCGGTCCCCGCCCCTCAGGTGCCCTCTGTCCCGCGGCCTGAGCCCTCAGCAGGCAAAGGGGGCGGGGAAGCTGCCTCCCGCGCTCGGGCGTGGCTCACAGGCCTTTCTTTCCCCTGCAGCGCTTGACGAGGGCGTCACGGCCGCTGCGGTCGCCGACTCCGCCATGGAGCTCCTGACACGCTGCCTGGCCTCCATGCCGCCAGGTAATGCGGAGTCTCGGCACGTCCCCCGGCAGCCCTGCCCGTGCTGCAGGAGGGGCCGGGCAGTACCTTCGGGGGGGGTGGGTGAACCTTACTGCGCCGAGCGAAAGCGGAGGGGGGAAGAGGTTGGCTCTGGGGGGGGGGGGGGAGGGAGTGGCTACCTGTGGTGGCACCTTCCCACCTGGCCAGGGTGGATAACGTGGTGGGAGCAGAGGGCAGGTTGGCTGCAGGGCGGCCGGCTGGGGCCAGCGAGGTCCAGGCTGCCTGGTGCTTGCGAGCCTCCTCCGCAAGGCGCCCATCTGCTCACAGCCCCTTCTCTTCCCCCGCCAGCCGAGCGCAACCCGGCCTCCTTGGCTTGCCACGAGCACTTTGCCTGGGTGAGCAAGTGGGTGGACTACTCCAACAAGTACGGCTTCGGCTACCAGCTGTCCGACCACCGCATCGGGGTCCTCTTCAACGACGGGACGCACATGGCGCGCTCGGCCGATCGGAAGTGAGTGCGGGCTGCCCGGATGTCCTGCCTCGGGCATGGGGGGTGGAGGCCGGGTCTCCGGGCTTCTTCCTGCCCTGGCCGCAGCGAGAAGGGGGGTCCCCCGGGCTTTGGCTGGCAATGAGCAGGTTCTGTGGCCCACACTAGGCCCCCTGGGTGGGAGAGGGGGACTTGAGAGCCTGCTGCCCTGGCAGCAGGGAGCCGCTGGAGACAGGCATTCACCGTGTCTCCCCCCCCTTTCCCAGGACGGTCCATTACAACCTGACCAACAGCAAACACTTCGCCTTCCCCATGTCTGCCATCCCGGAGCAGCTGCAGGGCCAGACCAGCATCCTGCAGTACTTCGCCTCCTACATGGAGCAGCATCTCATGAAGGTGAGAGGCCACCTGGGCCTGCCAGGTGCTGTGGGGTGGCCTGCAAGCCAGAGGGCACGGAGTAGGGGGCAAAGGGGACCACAGCCCCGTGGCTGGAGATCCAAAAGGAGTCCAGGGCTCCCTGCCACTACTCTGGCGGCACAGAGCCCCGGGCCCTTTAAATTGCCGCTGGAGCGCTGCACGGTGTGCTCCTGGCAGCTGTAAGGACGGGCAGGGTGCACCATGGTCCAGGGGGTGCTGAGCTAGCTGCCTGGCCCCACCCTTTCCACCTGAGGCCCCGCCCCTTGCGACAGCCTACAGCCAGGCCCCGCCCCTGGCGGAGCACTCGCGGAAAGGGGAGCCTGTGGCATTGTGCCCACGCTGGGAGAGGCAGCCGGGCGCGTGCCTGGGGGAGTGCACCCAGGGGCCTTGAGCTCAGCCGGGCGCTGCCCAGAGCCTCGCAGCCAGGGTCTGGGGGGGACGCGAGAGGGTTCCTTGCCCTCGGCCCAGCTCCCGGAGAGGCGCTGGCTGGGGCCGCCCCCTCGCCTGGCTGGCTGCGAGGGCTGGAACCGGTGGCTGAGGCTGACTCCTTCCTCTCCCAAGGGGGGAGACCTGCCCAGCATAGAGGAGGTGGAGCATCCCGTGCTGCTGCTCTTGCAGTGGGTGAAAACTGACCAGGCCTTGCTGATGCTCTTCAGCAACGGGACGCTCCAGGTATGTATGTGTGCGTGTGTGTGTGTGGGGGGGGGGGGGGTCTAGGGGCAGAGGGCATCTGCTGGCCTGGTGCGCCCCTGGATCCCAGCTAGTCTGGGGCTGGCTCTCCAGAGCCACCGCACTGGCTGCTCCTGGCAGCTGTGGAAAGCAGCCTTCAGCGCCTGTTCAGGCTGGAGTGTCCCCTTTGGGGCTTGGGACCCTGCTCTGGTCAAAAGGGTCGTCTCAGGGCTCAAGCGCGGAGCAATGCCCTCTAGGTCTCGTGCTCTAGGAGCTCCACTAACCCGTCGGCGGGAAACCTTTGTAAGGGGACGGGGGCCGAGTAGCCAGCCCCTGGTTCCCAGCATGGGCCCTGTAGCTCATTGGCCGTGTGGCTGCCCTCCTGATGGTGGGGCAGGGTGTGGGGCGGCCCAGGAAGGAGGGGCCGGCGCAAGAGGCGGGGGGAGTAACCCTGCTGTGTCCTGTGGCTCTCCTAGGTCAACTTCTACAACGACCACACCAAGCTGATCCTCAGCAAGCCCGACCCCTCCTGCCTCCTCACCTACGTCAACAAGGCCCGCAACTCCTACACGTACAAGCTGAGCAGCATCGCGGAGCTGGGCTGCTCGCCGGAGCTCCGCGACCGGCTCACGTACGTCCTCACGCTCCTGCAGGAGCGGGCGGACGCCTAGGCCGCTGCCTCGGGAGGCGCCTCCTTGGCTGGAAAGCCTTCCCTGGCCGTGTCTGTGAACGGGTGACCCCCTCCTGCTGCCCGCGGAAGCCACTGGAGAAGCCAAACGATCCAGAGGCCGCTCTGGGCAGCGGGGCTGGGGGGTCTGCTGCCTCCTGCCTGTTGATGCTGGAGCCGTTGCACCGGGACCTGCCGGCCGCCTGCTTTGATCCGAGGAGGTGGGGGGTGGCGGGGAAGTGACACTTAGTCCAGTTTACTCCTGTGTAATCGTTACACAGCTTGTCGTGCACGGGGGTGGGTGGGGGAGCGCGGGGGGCACCTGCTGCTGCTCCCAGGCTGAGGAAGCTGGGGAGGGCTGGAAGGAACAATCCAGGCTTGCAAGGGGCAGCACACGCTGGCTCCTGCTTTGCCCAGTGTCTCGATGTTCAGAGGCCGGGGCGGTGTCCTGGCCTCAGAGCTGGGGCTGGAGCCGGAGGGCCATGTTCCTTCTGAAACCTCCCTGTTCCCCAGCCTGGCCCCTGTGGGGGGAGGGTCTGGGGGTACCTGCCCAGGCCCCTCAGCTGAGCTCCTGTTTCCGGGGCCTCTCCTGCAGAGGCTGTGGGTGTCAGCGGGACGGGTGGGCTTAGCTGAGCCTGCCCTGAGAGCTGCATGGGGGGGGCAGGCAGCCTGGGCACGGCCGGCCCAGGAAACGCTTCCTTCCACTTGAAACTAGCCGAGCTCCCTGCTCGAGGTGCTGCAGGAGGCCAGTCGCTACGGGGGCCCTGAGGGGACAGGGCAGGGAAGAACGAGGCCTCTCCCTCACAGGGAGGGGTGACGCTGCCCAGAGCGCTAAAGCAGAGCCATAGTGTCCCCCCCAGGCTGGCCCCACTTCCTGCCGTGTGGGGAGACCTGCATGGTCGTTACACTAATGAGGGGCAGGGCTCTCTCTCCTGCTGAGGCTTGGGGGGGGGGGGGCCTGGCGTAGGCCCGGGACCCACTCTCCCTGGTCAATGCTCCCTGCCTTCAGAGAGGGGCAGACAACCCCTTTGCCAGCCTGGGCCTCAAGCAGGGCTGTTTTCTTCCAAACATGGGCTGGGGTGGCCTGAGGAAACTATTTATGTATTTGTATTTATATGGAATTATTTATTGTGCCCCATCCCTGTCTCATCTAGGCCCTGCCCCTGGCTCCGGGCCCCACCCCTAATAAAAGTGTTCCTTTTTGTAAACCTGACCGTGCGGCTGCCTGAAGGGTGGGGGGTTGCTGTGCTGCCTTGGGGAGTCTGCCTCTTGCTGGGCCAGGCCCCCCCAGCCTGTGCACTGAGGCCGGAACCTCCCCCAGGGAATAATCTACCTCTGTCCCCCCCCCCCTTCCTGCAGCTGCTGCCCCAGGCTGGGGGTAGCTGGCAGAGCAGCAGCCACTCAGCTGTCCCTCCCTGGGGCACATGCAGAGGGGGATTAGGTTGGGGGGCAGCCCTGAGAGTGGTGGGGGGCCCAGTGTGCCGGGAAGCATGTGAGCTGGAAGTGATGCTACTTCCAGTGGTGGGAGTCTATATTACTCCTGCCCTGAGCCAGCCCCCCCACCTCCGAGTAAAACCGGGGTGGGGCACAGGGCTGGCAGCAGGGAGTCTGAGCATACTCCCCCCCTCCCCCCCCCATGCCTCCAGCTGTCATGCTGGCCTTGTCCCTATGTGCTCCGCGCCCCTGGTGTGGGGTAAGGGAGGCCTCGTCCCACCGTTCATTCTCGATGCTTCCTTTCATGGGCTGGATCGCACTGGTGATGGGGCCACTCACTCCGAGGGGGGTGCAGCAAAGTTCCAACCCTCCCCCCAAAAAGCTGGAGTAAAATCTGGGTGAGCTGCAGTCAAAATGCTACTCCAGCCCTGCTCGGCTGGCAGCACGGTGCCTGGCTGGGCCAGGCCGGGTTCAAAGGCGGGTGAGGCCCGGGCAGTGGGTTTCTCAGTGACGCTCTCTCAGGTCTGTACGGTGCTCCCTGCGGCAGACGGGCGCCCAGCGGGGAGGGATCTGGGTTCCAAAGTGCCCGTGCTGTCCGGGGTGGTGCCCTGAGCAGGCTGGCCAGGGTGGGGGGAAACTCCTTTGGCAGCAGCCACTGCTCTCCCTGTGCCCTGCTGGAGGGAGGGGCCTGGCAGTGACTCACTGCGAAGGACCCAAGGCCCCCTGGTTCCTGCAGCTTCGGGAGGGGGGGGAGCGCAGCCCAGGCAGCCCCCTCTGGGCCTCAGGTAGGGCTGGGCGGTCAACGGGGCCCTGGGTTGCCCTGGTAGAGGAGCCCAGAGGGCACGGTTCTTGGACCAGGGTCCGAGCCTTGGCTCCGAGGCAGCCCGTGATCCAGCTGGCCTTGCCTGAAACCTGCCGGCTGCTGGCTCTGTGCATAGCCTGGCAGCAGGGGGGTGGCCTGCAGGCTCTCTCCCCCCCCCCCCCCAGAATAAGGCCCCTGAGTTGCAGTTTCGGTGCTTGTGGGGCTGGGAGCTGCTCCTGGGGCTCGTTAACAGTGGGGCTGGGGAGGCCGGGCGCCAGGGGCACTGAGAGCCGGTTCCCAACCTCAGATGCTCTGAGACGGGCGGAAATGCCCCACGATTTCAGCCTTCCCCCTGGCCAGCGGGTGCCTGAGCCAGGGGCTCCCTAGGTTCGTGGCCCGACCTGCTCTCTGTGCCCCCCGGGCTGGGAACTGCCTCCCCTCGTAGCCCCATGCGGCTGGCAGCTGGGCCTTGCCTAGCCCCCTCGCAGGTGAGAGGGGCCGTGAGCCCTGCTCCCTAAGAACCAGCCTCCGCGGGCGCCACCTTCCCCTGCACGGCTTTCCCGGCCTCCCCCTCACCCCGCTGGGCTCTCCGGCCCTGCCCTGCTCCCGCGGCTGCCGGCCCCCTCCCCCCGCCGGCGCTGGCTCCTGCAGACCGGGCCGAGCTGCACCTGCCTCCTCCCGGGGTGGGCGCCTGCAGACTGTGCCGGCATTGTGTGCGCCCAGACAAAGGGGCTGTTCTGTGGCAGGGAGGCGGCTGGTGATGACACAGCTACTGGCTCTGTCTGCCCCCCCCCCCCCCCGATTCTCCCGGGGCGCAGCCCGAGAGAGCTGGGGGGGCACGTGACTGCAGAGCTGAAGGGCCCGGCTGTGGCTCTTGCCTGGCCTAGGAGGAGCGGGGAGGCCCAGGTCTGCAGCAGACCTCCCCCTCGGGGGCCCTGGGGCCTGCCCTGCCGTTCAGGGGGCCGTGGGGTGAGGGCGCCCTCAGGGCTCAGCAGCACCTCTCCGACACCGGGAGCAGCCTGGGCCCTTGGCATTGCAGATCCCGCAGGCCAGCCGGCTCCGTTTCCAGGCCACCCTCTGGCCCCTGTGCGGGGAGACTGGCTGGGCTGGTGGCTTGTCTGCTCCCTTCTCTCCTCCCCACCCGCCCGGGTGCTGCTCCGCAGTTCTGAGCTGGGGGCTGCGTGCCCTGCCCTGCTATCTGCCCCCCGGGGCTGGGAGGGCTCCAGGGGGCTGCTCAGGACAGCCGGAGCTGTGGGGCCCAGAGGGGCCGGGCCGGCTCTCCTCCATGGCTTTCCCAGCAGGGTTCAGGCACCGGCGGGGGATGCAGGAATTGTGGTTTCAGTTCCCGGCTCTGCTCCAGCCTCCCGGGGTGCCCCGTGGAAAGTCCCGTAGGTCGAGATTGTCAGACCTGGAAACCCCGTTGGCAGCAGCTTTACTCTCCCCACCCAGCCCCCCTCAGCAGCAGCACACGCAGGACGGGGGCTTCCTCCTGCTGCCGGCCAGCCCCCCTGCTGGGGAAGCAAATGTGAGTTACCCCCCCAGAGCTCAGGACGGCCCCTCTTTATTTCTGGCTGCTCCCCGGGGGGCGGGAGGCCTCCGACCCTGGCAGGAGCTGGCCTGGGCGCTACTCGCAATACAGCCCGTGCACGGTGGCCACGGCAAAGAGGGAGGCGTTGGCAAAGGTGCCGGTGGCGAAGCTGTCGTTCTCCGGGTCCCAGAGGGAGCGGCTGGCCACCTGCAGGCTCTGCGGGCCCCGCTGGCCCAGGACCACATTGCAGACTAGCTTGTAGCGGGGCGGGGCGAGGTCCTTCAGGCGGCTGCGGAGGAGCTCGGACAGGCTCTGGGCCAGCTGCCCGCTCGTCCCCGGGTTGTACGTGGCGTCCGCCAGGGAGCTGGCCAGGGTGGACTCCAGAGCCCGCTGGGCCTGGGCGGCGTCGAACCTGCAGCCTGCGTCCGGCCGGGTCTTGTAGGTGTTCTCGTACTGAGTCTCCCGGAGGGGCTGGAAGAGGGGGAGCCCCGAGAAGCTCACCCGCCCGCTGGGGATCCACGGGCCAATGGAGAGCCGCTTCCCTCCCGTTGCCACGGAGACCGAGTTCCTTCGGCTGGCGAAAGGGGCGTTGGCGATGCTGAGGATGGAGCTCCTCCGGGAGGGCGGCTTCCCCTCCTCGATGCTCTTCAGCCGCATCAGGGGCCGGGGCAGGCTTTCCAGTGAGTGAGAGCTGCGGCGGGTGGACAGCGAGCCCGCCCTCAGGCACGCGGCCTCCGGGCCCTCCGACGCCGCTACCTGGTTGAACTGGGCCAGAGCCTCTTGGGACAGCGCTAGCGGCTTGCCTGCCATGCTGCCGGGTGAGCCACCTGCCTGCGGGCACAGAGAGGAGCAATGCCAGCAAGTGACAGCGGGTCCACCACCCACTCGCTTGTGGCCGGCCGGGGCGATGGCAGCCAGAGCCTGGGCTCAACCCGGGCAGAGTTAAGGTGATAAAAGCCCTTCCCCCAGTGGGGCTGGAAAGGGCATTGTCCTACGGTGCTCACAGAGCTGCAGCCCTGAACAGGCGCAGTGCCCGGGCCAGGCCCAATACTCGCCCACCGGAACTAGGAGCCACCGCCTGGTGCAGCGGGACCTCGCGGAGTGCTCCGTAGCCCTGGATGCTCTTAGCAAAGCATCTGGGATTGCCAGTGAGCCTGGACTCCTGCCTCCCCCCTGCATAGCACAAGTCCCACGGCTCCAGAGCTGCCGTCTGCCAAGGGCACTGGCCCCCGGGGCTCAGCTAAGCCGGCTCCCTGGCAGTCGCTCTCCCGTCATGTCCCAGCAGCGCGCTGGGGTAATGCCCACAAAAACCAGGAAGGTCCAAGTTAATTCACAGACATCTCAGACATCTATCAGCAGCATCCTCTGCTGCTTTCTCACCTGCCCCCCCTTTGTGTCTAGCCATTGCACATATCACTGGAGGTCCTTCAGAGCAGGTTAGACATGGATCAGGTCTGATCTGGACAAATGCAAAGTGCCCCACTTAGGAAGGAACAACCCATGTCACACACACAGAATGGGCAGCGACTGCCTAGGAAGGAGTCCTGCAGAAAGGGATCTAGGGGTCAGAGTGGACCCCAAGCTAAACACGAGTCAACAGTGGGACCCTGTTGCAAAAAAAGCAAACACGACTGGGCTGCATGAACAGGAGTGTGGCGAGCAAGACACAAGGGGCTGTGTCTACACTGGGCCACTTATTCCGGAAAATCAGCCGCTTTTCCGGAATAAGCTGCGAGCTGTCTACACTGGCCCTTGAATTTCCGGAAAAGCAACGATGCTCTACTGTACAAAATCAGCCGCTATTCCGGAAAAGCTATTCTGCTCCCGCTCGGGCATAAGTCCTTATTCCGGAACACTGTTCCGGAAAAGGGCCGGAAAAGGGCCAGTGTAGACAGCCCAGTAGTCTTTTCCGCAAAAAAGCCCCTTTTGTGCCCGGAACAGCTGTGCCAAGGGCAGCAAAGACAAGAGCTTCCAAGGGCTTGTATCAACAGGTGTGTTGTAAGCAAAACTCGTGAAGTCATTCTGCCGCTCTACTCTGCGCTCGTTAGGCCTCAGCTGGAGTACTGTGTCCAGTTCTGGGCGCCACATTTCAAGAAAGATGTGGAGAAATTGGAAAGGGTCCAGAGAAGAGCGACAAGAATGATTAAAGGTCTAGAGAACATGACCTATGAAGCCAGGCTTCGTGAACTGGGCTTGTTTAGTTTGGAAAAAAGAAGATTAAGGGGGGACATGATAGCGGTTTTCAAATATCTAAAAGGGTGTCACAAGGAGGAAGGAGAAAATTTGTTCCTCTTGGTTTCTGAGGACAGGACAAGGAGTAATGGGCTTAAAGTGCAGCAGGGGAGGTTTAGGTTGGACATTAGGAAAAAATTCCTAACTGTCAGGGTGGTCAAATATTGGAATAAATTGCCAAGGGAGGTGGTGGAATCTCCCTCTCTGGAGATATTTAAGAACAGGTTAGATAGACATCTGTCAGGGATGGTGTAGACGGAGCTTGGTCCTGCCTTGAGGGCGGGGGGCTGGACTCGATGACCTCTTGAGGTCCCTTCCAGTCCTAGGATTCTATGATTCTATGAAAGGACAATCGCTCCGTCAAAGGGACAGAACCTACCCTGTTCGTTGGCACTAAGATCTGGGGGATCATAGAATCCGAGGGCTGGAAGAGACCTCAGGGGTCATCAAAGTCCAGCCCCCCGCCCAATCCCAACTCCTTGGTCTCTGGAGGACCAATTCCAACTAAATCATCCCAGCCAGGGCTTGGTCAAGCCAGGACTTAAACACCTCTAGGGATGGAGATTCCACCCCCGCCCCAGGGAACCCAGCCCAGCGCTTCCCCACCCGCCTAGGGAAATCGTTTTTCCTAACAGCCAACCTAGACCTCCTCCTCTGCAACTTGAGCCCATTGCTCCTCGTTCTGCCATCTGCCCCCACTGAGACCAGCCTCTCTCCATCCTCTTTGGAACCTTCAGGAAGTTGCAGGCTGCTACCAAATCCTCCCTCGATCTCCTCTTCTGTAGACTAAGTCCAGTTCCCTCAGCCTCTCCTTGTAGGACATGTGCTTCGGCCCTCTAATCATTTTGGTTGCCCTCTGCTAGACCCGCTCCAATGCGTCCTTTCTATAGTGGGGGCCCCAGAACTGGACGCAATACTCCAGATGTGGCCTCCCCAGAGCCGAATAAAGGGGAATGATGACATCTCTGGATCTGCTGGCAATGCTCCTCCTAATGCACCCTAATATGCCATTAGCCTTCTTGGCTACAAGGGCGCCCTGTTGACTCATCTCCAGCTTCTCATCCACTGTAACCCCCAGGTCCTTTTCTGCAGAACTGCTACTTAGCCAGTCGGTTCCCAGCCTGTACCAATACTTGGGATTCTTCCGTCCCAAGGGCAGGACTTTGCACTTGTCCTTGTTGAACCTCATCAGATTTCTTTTGGCCCAATCCTCCAGTCTGTTTAGGTCACTCTGGACCCTACGACGTATCTTGCTTTAACAGGTGTGTTGTGAGCAAGACACAAGAAAACAGTTCTTGTGCAAGAAGCCTGCAGTGTAGACGTAGCCTCTAGACTACAGGCTTATTTCAGAAGAAGTTTTTCTGGAAGAGATCTTCTGAAAAAACTTCTTCCGAAAGAGAGCGTCCGCACTACCAAAGCACATCGAAAAAGCCATCTGCTTTTTTGAAAGAGAGCATCCAGACTGAATGGACGCTATCTCGCATTTAAACTGTGATTATGGGCAGAGTGGCCACCAGGGCACCTGTGCTTTTTCCTCTTTCCTCTTCTTCCGAAAGAACTCCCTCTTCCCCGTCCACACATGCCTTTTTGTGAAAGAGCTCTTTCGGAAAAAGGCTTCTTCCTCGTAGAAAGAGGATTACCAATGTCAGAAAATCCCCTCTGGTCTTTTGATTTTCTTTCGAAAGAACACGATTGCAGTGTAGACGTAATTGAATGTTTGTCAGAAAAACAGCCGGTTTTCCCAAAATCTCTGTAATGTAGAAATAGCCTGGGTCTGTGAATGGTCCTTTGGGACCAGGAGGATCTGTTCCGAGTTGGTGAGATTGGGTTTTATAGCCTCTCACCTGTATAAACTCTGAGTCTGATTCTGACACAGAATGCTGGGGTGTCTGGGTTTTGCTTTTGAGGCTTTTTGCTGGCCAGAGTGGCAGCTGAAGTGCTGTGCATGACTGGTTTGGTGCCTTATAGGAAAGGACTCCAGTCGTGGGCTATAAATAGCCCTGGTTTTGAGCAATTCATCCTGGGCTGACTCCCTCAGTGGTGCCCAGGCTAAGGATGTTAAAGACTATTCGACTATCTGATAAGCATTTGCTTATCGGATAGTTTTTTGACTAGTCGAGTAGTCTATAGGCACTTCCGCATTCCTCCTTTGAAATGTACAAGAGCACCCACTGGGGCTCTTGTACATTTCAAAGGAGGAATGCGCAGCCCTGGCCCGTGGGAAGTCCTGCTGACTCCGGGCTGCACACAGGTGCCTTCTTTGAAATGCACAAGAATCCCCAGCGGGGGCTCTTGCACATTTCAAAGCCATGGAGCCCAGGATCAGTGGGGGACTCCCGTTGACTAGTCAGTTACCCACATTTTAACATCCTCAGCCCAGCCCCAGCCTGGTATATGACATCCTGCAAAGTCTGGGGGGTGCCATAGGCAGCCTCTAAAGAGCGCCAGCTCCATCTTTCCAAGGGGCGGGCGTCTCTGGCTCGTTGGGCCAGGTGCAAAGGCCGGGGGTATAAAAGCAGAGAGCGCCGCAGCCTTGCAGTGCGCCCGGCGCTTGGGGGGCACGAGCTAGTGAGTACAGCGCACTCTGGCTGTACTGGGAGCCCCACCAGACACCCTCGCTCTGGCATTGTACTTGGGTGGCTAGCCCTTCGCACTACTGCCTGCATCTGCCTGGGGGGGGACTCCCGAGAAAACGGGGATCCACCCATGCATGCCAGTTACGGTGAAATCTAGGGCACCGTTATTGCTGAGCTTCACTGACATTTCCTTTTTCTTTGCATTGGCTGGCAAATAAACGAGCCTACAATTAATAACCAGTCCTTGGAAACAGCCCGTATGCAGCGGGCCTGGCGGGGGGAGCAGTCTGGTGTCATGTCAGCGGGAAAGCCGCGGACGTGCTCTCGCCTGGCAGGACCCCCTGCTCCGATGGGAGTCGGCCGGGTTGCTGGGAGGGTCGCTGGCTGCCGGAGCTGTGAGCGGCGCTCTCCCTGCCAAGCCCGTTTCATGCCCATTATCTCGCCAGCGCTTGCCCGGGCTTGCCCTGCGCTCCCTTGGAGGCCCTGGCCCCGGCTAGCTGGGTTGATCCTTCTCTCCGCTGCAGTCGCTCATTGGTCCTTTGAAGTGACAGTTCAATGCAAGAGAGGGCGGGGCTGCGTGAGCCTGTCTCCTGGTCTATTTCTGGGACACGCGGGGCGGGAGGGTTCTTTTTCCTCCTCTGAATTTCGTGGCGTTTCGGGCAGCGCAGGAGCTGCGTGCTAGAGGCCAACAGGCCACGTACCCGCCCTGCAGCCCTGACTCCTAAGCCCTGTGACTGGGTCCCTGCAGCCCCCACGCTCCCCATGGCCATGTGGCACCCCCGGGGCTAGACCTGCCCCATGTAGAGCCAATGGCAGACCTGGGGGCTTGGTTTGGGGTGCGATGCTTCGCCATCGTTTTGTAAAGGGAGAGCCGCCCCTGGAGGGGACCGATGCCAGCCCTCGCCATGTGCCGGGGGCACCTCCGTCTTGTGCCCCGACCCATGTTACATGACGGGAGCCGGCAGCCCCTGAAGTTCCTCCGTCTCTTCCCAGCATGCCGAGGTGTTGTTACAAGCCCCTCCTTGCTCACCACTTGCCTTTGCCCCCCCACCCCCATCGGGGTGCTCCTTTGCCTCTCTGCAGACATAACTCACCACTAGTGCCGGCCAGGCGCTGGCCTCTCGCCTCTCCTTAGCCCAGCACCAGGCGCCCCACTTCACCCCAGATGGCTTTGGCCAGCAGCGTCAGAAGGAACAGAGGGTTCGGCTCCAGAAGGCCGCTGCTCAGCCCCTTCTGGGAATTCGGCTGGAGAGCCGGGCACCCAAACTTTTGGCAGGTCTAATCATCCGGCCCCGGCCTCTCTCCGGATGGGATCCCGGCCTCCGCCCTGCTTCTCACCAGAGCCGTGTTCATCCCTTACTCACGCCCTGCCCCAGCGACCGCAGCGTCTTCCTCAGCGCTCTTGGCTCCTCTGGTCAGATGCTGCAGCCCCCCGATCTCGGGCCCTGAGGACTCTGTTATTCCCGCCTCTGTCAGAATCCAGCTCAGAGTCGCCCAGCCTGGCTTGCAGAGCTCCCCAGACGTGCCCACAGCGCATCCTCCCTGCACGAGCGCCCGGCCCTTCGGATCCCCGCGCTGCCTGGTCCTCCCGCCCCGCATCCCCTCCCCGTGCAGTGCTCCATGCTCCTCACCTCCCCCGGGCGGGGTCACATCCCTCCCTCCCCATCACATGCCACCTTCCCTGGCCTCCCCTCCCCCGGAGCCATCGCCTTGCCTCTGACTTCTTCACCGCCAGACCTACCTTTTCCCCTCCGCTTCCCTGTGGCTTTCCAGGAGGGGCCGGGATATTGTGTAGCAAGCAAAACTGCAGGCAGGGTGTTTATTTTGTAGTGACACCTTGTGTGTTGCTATGTGACACTGAAAGCTTCTGGCCATCATGCAGAATTTAACTCTTCCCTCCCTGGTGCTGGAAGATCTCTGCAGCTGTGTCTAGACTGGCAAGTTTTTCCGGAAAATCAGCCGCTTTTGCGGAAAAACTTGCCAGCTGTCTACACGGGCTGCTTGAATTTCCGGAAAAGCACTGACGATCTCATGTAAGATTGTCAGTGCTTTTCCGGAAATACTATGCTGCTCCCGTTCGGGCAAAAGCCTTTTTCCGAAAGACTTTTGCGTAAAAGGGCCAGTGTAGACAGCACAGGACTGTTTTCCGCAAAAAAGCCCCGATCGCAAAAATGGAGATCGGGGCTTTTTTGCGGAAAAGCGCGTCTAGATCGGCCACGGATTCTTTTCCGCAAAAAGTGCTTTTGCGGAAAAGCGTCCTGCCAATCTAGACGCGCTTTTCTGAAAATGCTTTTAACGGAAAACTTTTCCGTTAAAAGCATTTCCGGAAAATCATGCCAGAGTAGACGTAGCCACCATGTTCTCTTTTTGCAGATTTATTTAAGGAAGTGACAAACCCCGGCACAAAATCTACATCCAGCTACCTAATCTAGCTACTTCGCTGTTGCCCTGCCCTGTCGCATCAGGGTGCGTGATCAAACTGCCCAGAATGCAGGGGGTGAGGCGGGGGGGGGTGTAAACTCTGAAAACCCCAGCTCCTGTGGTATCTGATTGTTTCATGGCCTAGATCTACTTACCTGGATCCCGACCAGTGTTTGAGAGGGAAGCTAGCAGCCTGTCCTCCAGGGTAAACATTGTCCAAACAAACCTTTGGCAGAACCTAAAGGCCTGCAGAAATGTTTCTATTTGTTTAAAGCAAAAATCCGACCAGAGGAGAGCTTTGGAAATTCCTAACGGCTCCTGCGTGTGCAACCCAACCAGTACGCCATCCGAGCCTGGAAGGTGACATGAACTAGAAACAGCAGAGACAGCAAGTTCGTCCTCCCAAAAAGAGACAGGCAGAGTGATCAGACGGCAGAACGAGGGTATGTCTACCCAGCAAAGTTATTTCGAAATAACTTTCCTAGCATCTACACAGCCATTCCGTTATTTCGAAATTCATTCAAAATAGCGGAGGGCTTATTTTGAAATTGGTAAACCTCATTCCACGAGGAATAGCGCCAATTTCAAAATTGCTATTTCAAAATAAGCGCTGTGCAGACGCTTATTTCAAAATAGGGGGCTTCCTGCCCTTCCCAGGGTGCCCTGCTGGCCGCCCTGACCAGAAGGAAACTTCTGACCTGATGCCCTGCTGGAACTGGTTCTAACTAGCCTTCGAAGCGATTCAATGTCCACTCAGTGTGGACGTGCTATTTCGAAATAGAAAAACGCTATTTCGAAATGCATTTTGTGTGTTAACGCGTTATTTCAAAATAAGCTATTTCGAATTAACTATTTCGAAATTAGATATTTCGTTATTTCGAAATAACGCTGTAGTGTAGACATACCCCTAGGTTGTCTCCACTGTCTACACTGGCCGCTTGAATTTCTGCAAAAGCACTGACGATCTCATGTAAGATTGTCAGTGCTTTTGCAGAAATACTATGCTGCTCCCGTTCGGGCAAAAGTCTTTTTCCAAAAAACTTTTGCGCAGAAGGGCCAGTGTAGACAGCACAGTAGTGTTTTCCGCAAAAACGCCCCGATCGCGAAAATGGCGATCGGGGCTTTTTCACAGAAAAGCGCGTCTAGATTGGCCACAGACGCTTTTCCGGAAAAAGTGCTTTTGCGGAAAAGCGTCCGTGCCAATCTAGACGCGCTTTTCCGAAAATGCTTTTAACGGAAAACTTTTCCGTTAAAAGCATTTCTGGGAAATCATGCCAGTGTAGACGTTGCCCTTAGTGAAGAACTCGGTGGGTATTTACAATTCTTTCCTCTTTAACAATCGCAGGGGTCTCAGACCGGAGCCGCTGTGCGCTAGGCGCAGAGAACACAAGTGGTTCCTCTTGGACAGGAGCAGCCTTGCTCAGGGTGTGTTAGACTCCACCCTCCGGGCAATGCCTCCTTCACCGCGTTCACGGGAGGGCAAACCGAGGGGCCTGCGGCAGGAGCGCCTGCCCCGGTCCAGTTCAGACAGTCGAGCCGGGGGTAGAATGACGGATGCTCACCCCACCACTTCCTGCCGGCACCGCCCGGCTCCCCCCTGGGCCCGGCCTGCTCCGAGCACTGGCCCAGACGGCGCTGGAGCAAGGGTGCAGCAGGCCCCATACCTGCGCCCACCTGGTCTTTGCGACCCTGCCGCTGCGGCTGCCGGGCTGTGGGGAAGTGAGGGAGCCGGGTAGTGACGGGGCGCGGGGTGGGCAGGTGGGCAAGAGAGCCCTCAGCTGCCAGGAGCCACTTGCTTTTTTCAGGGACTGAGCTGGACTCCAGGGCTCGGCCCCCGCGCTGGCACCGGCCCTCCCGTCGCACCCTGAGGCCTTGCGAAGCTCAGAGGTGGGGCTGGAGCAGGGCAGATGCGGGGGCGGGGGCCGTTCCCGCTGCTTTCCCCTCGCCCGGCTGCGATGATCCGCCCCTGCAGAACTCCCGTCCCGGCGCTTTGCTGCCGTTCCCCAGCCCGGCCGGCTGCCTGGCTCGACTCTGACCTGGCTCTGGTTTCAGGCCTTCCCACACGCCCCGCGCGGCAGCCGCTGGATCTCCGGAGCTGGGCAGCTGCCCGTTTCCTTAGTGATGAGCTCGGCGGCGTGCGGCAGGGGCCTCCTCCCCGTGGCCTGAGCCTGCCTCCCCGTCCCGGCTCCTTCCCGTTCCTGCCTGGCGGCTCCCAGCCCCCCACAGCTGCTCCTGCTTTGCAAGGCGCGAGAGAGAGCGACCCGCAGGCCGGGGGAGCCCCGGCGGAGCCTCTCTGCCCCACACACAGCCCAGCGGCCTCCCGCCTGCCTAGCTGCCCAGGCCATGGCCTCCGCCGGCTCGGCCGTCCTGGAGGGGGACGCGGCTGCCTTCGCCACTGCCATCAGGAGCCTCATTAACAACCCGCAGTTCAGGTGAGATGGGCCAGGGAGCCGGCTGGGCCAGGCTGGGCCATCCATCATGCGAAAGTCCTACAGAGGGCGGGTACATCCTGTCGCTGAAATCCCTAGGCTGGGGGAGGGCCCGAGAGCTAGGGAACCTCAGCCCCCTTCCCTCTGTGCCCACTGTTAGAGTGTGTGTGGGCACAGCCCGCTGCCCGGCCCTCTGGACCCCGTCCCAGCCTCATTCCTTGGGGCCTCTGTGTTGTGGACTTCTCCCTTTGCTTCCTGTCCTAAACCTTTGGGCAGTGTTGCTGTGGGCCGTGACGCGGTAGCCACACCCCACCCCAGAAGTGGCTGCATTCCCATGCTGGACCTATGTGGGTGGGGGCTGAGAATTTCAGAACAGCCTAGAGGGTTGAGACACATCTAAACACGTGTCGAGGTCCCCTAGACTGCTTTGCAAATATCTGTCTCTGTCAGCATCAGTTTGCAAAGCGCTCAGGGCTGAGTCAGACTGACCGGTGCGGCGTGACAGCAGCTCAGAAGGGGGTTGACTTGGTGACCACTCAGTATCTGAGGCCCCTCTGGTTTACGCGTAGATCGAGCACCCGCCTATGTAGCCTTGCAGCAGTCTCGTGGGTCGCCTCTCTGGCCAGCTGCAGCCTGTGGGATAAGGTCTCTGTCCCTCCCCGGCTATGCAAACCTTGTGACTTCAACCCGCTCCTTCCAAACCGTTCGACAAGCCTGTGTGCAGAACGAGCCGGCACCTGGGGGCCGATTTCACCCACCTTGGAAGGCGGAGCTACGGCCAGCCTGAAGCGTCTCGCTTCTCCTTGGGATGGGAGGGCAGATGCCCCCAGCCCCGTTCAGGAGGAGAGACCAGCATCCGGGTGAGCCGAGCTGCTGCCTGTGGAGGCGATACCCCCTGGAAAACCCGCCCCCCCCAGCTGGAGAGCCCTGCCCTGGTAAGGTGGCGCACCCCCTGCCCTGGAGCACAGCTAGCCGTGACGGGACCGTTCGTAGCGGACCCAGGAGCCGGGACGGCCGAGGAGAGAACCTGGCACGAGGAATGTGGCGTCGCTGCTCTCTGGGGACCCTGCAGGACATGTGACAGGAGGTCGTGGCCAGCTGGCAGGCGCGAGAGGCCCGTCGCGGTCCCACGATGGCTTGTGCTGAAGAACTTGGAGCCCTGGGAAATCCAGCCACGTTGGCTCGACGCAGGCCTGCTGCTGCGCATCGGGAAAGGAGGCCCGTTTATCTACGCCGAGCGGCGCTGTTAAGCTGACTTAAGTCCCAGCGTAGACAGCGCTGGGTGGAGGGCAGAATCCCTCTCTTCACCTAGCTACCGCCTCTCGGGGAGGTGAAGGATCTCTGCTGGTGGGAGGAGCCAGGACAAGCTGGGACGAAGCGGGAGCTCTCGTAATGTCTTGTCTGAGCACTGTGTGTGCCTCGGTTTCCCCAATGTGTTACACGGGTATCCAGTGGTGGGACAAGGCTGTGGGATTGTTGCAGGGAGCGTAGCAGGCAGATGTGCCAGTGCCCAGACAGTGGCCAAACACTGTATCCTGGCAACTGATGGCCGGGGCCCATCCTCTGCAAGGAGCCAGCGGAAGGCGTTGGAGGACAGAGCTGTGGAGGCCAGGTGACACTCAGCGCACAGTCAACCTGTGGAACTCCTCGCCAGAGGATGTTGTGAAGACTAGGACTTCACAGGGTTCAAAAAAGAGCTAGATGGATTTCACCAGTGGGTGCAATGACGTCACTAAAGGAAACCCAGCGTCCGTCTGTCCCTCCCTGGTGTCTGCGCAGCCCTTCTGCGCTGGCCGCAGGCTACAGCAGGAGCAGCAGCCATTGCACCAGGGCCTTGGGTTTGGACTGAAGGGCCTGACCCAAACCTTGGACCAGGCCCGACGAGTGCGCATGAAGTCACCCCCTTGCGTTAGCCCTGCCTGCGGAGTCGCGCGGCCGGGAGCCAGGGGCCAGGCCGGGGCCGGGTTGAGAGAGCAGTCTGCTGCCGCTTCCTAGCACCCACAGTCGCCCGTTATCCTCTCCCTCGGCGGCAGCCGAGCGCAAGCAATCTGCTGTCTGGGCTCCTGGTGGGGGCGGGCCAGGCCGGCACTCGGGGGGAAAAACCTCTCAGGTCTGGAAGCCGAGTGGAGCTGGCCATTTTGTTGAGGCTGCTGAGGGACAGCGGTCTGCAAGGCATGCTGGGAAGAAGCAAGGCCCTAGGCCTGTCCCCCTGGCTCCGGAGCCTGGCTCCAGCGCCCAGCACCACTGCTCACGGAGCCGTGTGGTGTGGGCAGAAGCTGGGTTTCCTCGCCCGCACCGTGCAGGGCTTCAGGCAAACCTGCCGCGGGTGGGGAAATGTGGTTAACAGATTTTCTAGCTGCTCATCAGCACTTTCCTCCGTGCCTGAGGGGCAGGTTTCTAAACGCCCAGGCCTGAGCGCTCGCCTCCCCCGGCTCCTGTTCCCCCCTGGGCCGAGACGCTGAGGTCCCAGCACCCTTGGCACCTATGGAAGGAGGCAGCTGGAGCAGCCGTCAGCCACTCAAGAGCGAGGGACGGGCAGGGGACGTGGCTCAGCTGGCACTGTCCGGGCGGCGGGACAGCGGGCGGGGACGACACGTTCTTCACGGGACCTGTGGTGCCGTGTGGGTGTGTGCTGTTAAATGGCAGCAGCGCTTCACCCCAGAGCTGGCTGCAGCGTTGGGCTCCGGGACAGGAGGCGGGGCTGAAATATACCAGGCGGTGATTGTGTCCTGCCGTTTACCCTGATGTGCGACACGTGTCTCACGGGGTGAGATGGGCCGGCTCAGGCACTGGCGATGGGCTACGGAGCTTGGCCCAGGTCACTCATTCAGCTAGAGCCTCCTGGTCTGCTCTCCCTCGCGCAGGGCTGCGCAGGGCCCGATGGCTTTAAATAGTTCTACCTAGACCCTAACACCTGTGATTTCCTCCCCGGGCAAGCTCATAAAATCCACCCTCGGCGCCCAGCCAGCTCCTGTCAGCCTGTGTTACCATCCATGGCTACAGGGCACACAGTACGGTGCAGGACAGCTCACTGGCTGTTGTGAGGAAGGATGGTGCGGCTCTGCCACTGACTCCCTGTATGACCTTGGTCTACTCCCTTAGTTGCCCTGTGGCTGAGCTCCCAGTTGGGTGACGGAGGTTGGAAGATGAAAGCTACACTGAAGGCAGCGAGGTGCTGAGATGTGCCCAGGCCGACCGCCCAAGTTATGGGCTGGTCTCAGGGGGCCAAAATTCCCTGAAGGAAGGGATTCCTAACATTGGACATGGGGAGGCCCATTTCACTGAGTCAGGTGGGTTTCCTGGGGCAGCCTCTGGATAAACGCCCTGTCCGCTCTACGTGGGCATCAAAGAGCCTGTACTTCGTCGGAGGGGAGCGTTGCCTGGCTGCTCTCGGCCTCCAGATCCACGCTCACCGCCCTGCTGCTGGTGCCGGGGAGGGTGTGCTGGGGGGCTGAGGTGCTCCACACCAGAGGTGGCTGCATTTCAGTGCGGGTGCCTGGCTCCTGAAGCGCGTTGCGACGGGCAGTGCTTGGGGAGTGCCGGGGGAGCCTGCTGTGCACTGGCACAGAGAGGGCCCAGGGATAACGTTAGGAGATGGCAAAAGCTGCTCCATGCAGAACAGGCCCGATCTCCCGTAGGGGCTCCACCCAGAAGCCAGGTCAATGGATTCACCTGCCCCTGCAGGCCGCAGCCTATGCAGGCAGCCTTGTGCCACGCCCGGGGGCAACGTGCCGGTTCTGGGTCCGCTTGACACGCGGGCGATTTGGCTTCGGGGCCTGGCTCCGCCACAGACGAGGCCTGGAGCCCCGATGGGACGTCAGGCCCGTCGCTGGCACCGTCCTTCCGTTCCTCCCCTGCAGAATCCTGCCTTAGCTCACAGAGGCACTGGGCAGCTGGGGGAGGTGTCCAGAGGCCCTGCTGAGCAGGGGGAGGGGAGGTGGAGGATGGGGGTATCCTGTGTGGGGCCAGAGGGTACTTTGCATGGGGGGCGGAGGGGCAACCTGCGAGCAGCAGAATTGACTCCTGTGCACTGTGAGCAGCAGCAGCCCCCAACCCGGCCAGCCCTGCCACGCCACCAGGCGGGTGCTGGCAGCGGCGCCCACACGCCGGCGGCTGGGGAGATGGGAAAAGTTTGCCCGGGGTGGAATTATTCGTCAGCATTTCTGGTTCCAGCAGCTGCCTGCCACCAGCGCCGTGAGTCAAAGGCAAAGGCAAAAAGCCGCTTTTGGAGTCTCAGCAGCTGGACTTTCCACTCCCGGCTGCACGAAGAGTGAAAACCCCTCTGGGCAGGCGCCAGTGCCCACGGCACTTTCCTTTTCAGGTCTGACTCCCTGCGAGCGCGGCCTGTAGAGTTTTGAACCTTCCAGAGGAAGTGGTTTGCCTGCCCTACATGGAGTTTTGAACCAACCAAGCAAACAATAGCAGCCGTGCAATCAATGAGAACCCTCAGCATTTCCACAGCCCCCTCCCCGACGCACAAAGCCCTGGGGATAGGCCAGGGGAATCTCCATTAGCGGTTAGCAGTACAGGGCCCATGACACTCGGTTGGGCAATTTTGTGCAGCCAATAGGACTGTGTGAGGATGGGGAGCCAAGGCGGGTCCTCTGTATGGGGGATGGGGTACCCAGCACGGAGGAGGGAGGATGGGGGTACTCTCTATGGGGGATGGGATACCCTGCACGGAGGTGGCGGTTGGGGGTACACTGTATGGGGGATGGGGCGGTATGGGAGATGGAGTACCCTGCACGGAGGTGGTGGTTAGGGAGTAGTCTGTATGGGGGTAGGGTTCCAAGGCTACTCTGTATGGAGATAGAGCCCCGGGGCGTACTATGTATGGGGGATGGGGTACCCTGCATAGAGGAGGGAGGATGGGGGTACTCTCTGTGGGGGATGGGGTACCCTGCACGGAGGTGGCGGTTGGGGGTACGCTGTATGGGAGATGGGGTACCCTGCACGGAGGTGGCGGTTGGGGGTACACTGTATGGGGGATGGGGCGGTATGGGGAATGGGGTACCCTGCACGGAGGTGGCGGTTAGGGAGTAGTCTGTATGGGGGTAGGGTTCCAAGGCTACTCTGTATGGAGATAGGGCCCCGGGGCGTACTATGTATGGGGGATGGGGTACTCTATATGCAGGAGGGGGGACAGGAGGTACTCTGTATGGGGGATGGGGCGGTATGGGGGATGGGGTACCCTGCACGGAGGTGGCGGTTAGGGGGTACTCTGTATGGGGATAGGGTTCCAAGGCTACTCTGTATGGAGATAGGGCCCCGGGGCGTACTATGTATGGGGGATGGGGTACCCTGCATAGAGGAGGGAGGATGGGGGTACTCTCTGTGGGGGGTGGGGTACCCTGCACGGAGGTGGCGGTTGGCGGTACTCTGTATGGGGGATGGGGTACCCTGCACGGAGGTGGCGGTTGGGGGTACGCTGTATGGGGGATGGGGTACCCTGCACGGAGGTGGCGGATGGGGGTACGCTGTATGGGGGATGGGGTACCCTGCACGGAGGTGGCGGATGGGGGTACGCTGTATGGGGGATGGGGTACCCTGCACGGAGGTGGCAGATGGGGGTACGCTGTATGGGAGATGGGGTACCCTGCACAGAGGTGGCAGTTGGGGGTACGCTGTATGGGGGACGGGGTACCCTGCACGGAGGTGGCGGTTGGGGGTACGCTGTATGGGGGATGGGGTACCCTGCACGGAGGTGGCGGTTGGGGGTACGCTGTATGGGGGACGGGGTACCCTGCACGGAGGTGGCGGTTGGGGGTACGCTGTATGGGGGATGGGGTACCCTGCACGGAGGTGGCGGTTGGGGGTACGCTGTATGGGAGATGGGGTACCCTGCACGGAGGGGGGCCAGTGGTTCCCCTGCTTGGGGGCGGGGGTCCGGGGGGCGCTGCACAGAGGACACTCTGCACGGAGCCCCCAGGCAGCGGCGTCTGGGCCGGCTGTAATCCCCGCCGCTCACGGGTGGCTTGGCCCGTCTCGCTCTCCACAGCGACGTGACCTTCGTGGTGGGCCGGGAGCGGCAGGAGGTGTTCGCCCATCGCTGCATCCTCGCCTGCCGCTGCCGGGCCTTCCCGGGGGTGCTCAGCCAGCCCCAGCCAGACGCCCAGGAGCCGCAGCCGCCACCGGCCCCCTTGGTCCTCAGCCACGTGCAGCCCGAGGTCTTCCTGGCCGTGGTGGAGTTCCTGTACACCAATCGCGTGACCCTCCACAGCCTCACCGTGAGTGCCGCGGGCCGCCCGGGCGTGGGGAGGGCGGGGGTGGGTCAGACACAGCCCCCAAGCGGGCTGCAGGGCGGGTGCGTGTCACGTCCCCCTCTAGCAGTGGGGCTCAGAGTACCCCCCCCAGCCCTGCCTGGCAGAGGGGAGAGGGCGGGGCCCCCAGGGAGTGTGGGGCCGGCATGGGGCGGGGAGCAAGTTTGCCCCAACCCCCCACCTCTACCCTGTGTGATCCTTGCTACGCCTCGTCGCTGGGGCTGCGCTGTGCACCGTGGGGCTAAGGGGCGGGGGTTGGGGGGGGGCTGGTTGCGCCAGAGCAGTGCCCCCCTCCTCCCCACAGCACCGGAAAGCCTGGGAGTGAATCACCCCTCGCAGGGAACTAAAATAAACTCAGCCCAAGGAAACGGGACCCACCCCTGCCGGCTGGGGTCATCCCGGGCATCACCCTGCCCGCGAGGCGAGTCTCCCCGGGGAGTCGGCCCTTGCTCTCCCATGCTCCCTGCAGGGCCTGGCTCTGGGCTAGACTGATGCGCCGGGAGCGGCCGGGGTCCCCAGGCAGCAGCCTCTGTGCCCTGTGTCCTGCCGGAGCGAGTAGGGCCGGCTCCTGGCTGCCCAACTCACCCCCCTCCGTGCATGCTCCGGGGGAAGCGAGCCGGCCCCGGGCCTGGGCAGGCTGGCTTGGGGCACCGTGGTGGCCACCCTGGCTCTGTCCTGGGGTGAGGCAGGGCAGGAGATGGGGCAGCAGCTCATGGGCGCCCCCTCTGGCCACGCCAGCAGCGGCGCTGAAGTGAGTTTGGGGCGGTCAGGGGACAGGGACCGCAGCCCAGAGGGTCGTGACATCCCCGGGTCCCAGCCGGACCAAGAAGGAGCCACGTTCCCCCC
The DNA here is from genome assembly GCF_052426305.1 of Pelodiscus sinensis. Lineage (NCBI taxonomy): Eukaryota > Metazoa > Chordata > Testudines > Trionychidae > Pelodiscus > Pelodiscus sinensis. The sequence goes on from NC_143060.1 coordinate 3,079,336, forward strand.
CTTGGACCTGGGGTGCCCTTTCCACAGCTTTGCCGCTGTCGCTGCCACTCCCAGCGGGCAGGCATGTCGCCCCCAGCCCTGCGGGGGTGTGAACTGCCAGGGGTACACCCACACACCCCAGCCTGGGATTCCCCCCCACCCCGGACAAAGCCCTGCTATGGTCAGTGATTTCATCAGGGGAAACGATGCTCACAGCCGTGGCTCCCTCACACGGACTTTCCCCAGCCCTTCAGTTTAAACACCCTGGGCAAGAGGAAGCAGGCGCCGAGGAGGGAAGGAGAGATCTGATGTGAACCCATGTCACGAGGCACGAAGTCAGAAGTGGCTACAAGAGAAATACAGCGAAAACGCAACTACCGCCCCAGCCAGCATGCATTCAAAGCCAGGGCTGAGAGGCAGCAGGTTGAAAGCAAACCAGAGGGAGTTTTTTCTTCACTCAGCGCACAGTCGACCTGTGGAACTCCTCGCCAGAGGATGTTGTGAAGGCCAGGACTTTAACAGGGTTCAAAAAAGCGCTAGATAAATTCATGGAGGGTGGAGCCATCCATGGCTATGAGTGAGGATGGGTCGGGATGGTGTCCCTCGGTTTGTCAGACGCTGGCAATGGGAGGGATCCTTGCATGATTCCCTGTTCTGTTCCCTCCCTCTGGGGCACCTGGCATTGGCCACTGTCGGCAGACAGGACGCTGGGCTTAGATGGACCTTTGGTCTGACCCAGCCTGGCCGTTCTTATGTTCTGAAGCTTTCTCCTCCCGCAGTTCGGCAGCTTTGCCGGCTCCGGTGCGGGTCCCTGCCCCAGGCCAGCGCCGCGGCTTTAGTTCTTCCGGAGTCTGGGCTACCTGGAAATCTCTGGGGCATCTGCCCCTCTTGTGTAATCCCCCCCAGCTCTGAGGAGTGTTTCCAGCTGGGCACGTGGCCGCAGGCAGCCCCGGAGTGGGGGACCCAGGCTGTGTCGTGGCTAGGGTGGAGATGTTTCGCTCGGCAGGGTTACCGGACGGACCGGAGGTCATTTGCAGCACCGGTCCGGGAGAGCTGGCAACCCACGGGACCTTGTCCATGCCTGGCGGAGGGGCCAGGGTGCCCTGAGGCCGCTCCTCAGACTGGGAACATCAGTTGCTGTTCCTGATCTGTCCCTCGCCTGTTGGCACCGAGCTGGGCTCTGATCCTGGCTCTGCCACTGACCGGATGTTTCTCTTTCTTCTCCCACCTGCTCTCTGGGCAGAGTCTGGGCAGCACCCAGCTGGGGGGACAGGTTTCCTTTGGGGGGGGGCCCTAGGTGGAAGGAGGCACCTGCCTTTCATGCCCCAGGTGCTCTGGATTAATTCCTCCAATCAAGGGAGCCCATGTGACAGGCCAGCATGGCCCTATCAGCTTCCCAGCCAGCAAGCGCGAACAGCTGGGGAGGGTGAGAGCCACGTGGCCAGAGGGCGCTGGGCTCTGTACAGCCACAGCTCCCGGGAGCCAGAGCGTGTCCGGCACGCTTGGGGGAACGAGGCAGCCGCCCACCTGGGGAGAGAGAGCAGGAGGGTGGGGTGTGACCAGGAGGGGCTCTCTCATGTCCTCCCCTCCCCACTGTCCCAGCCACATGGACCCCTCCCTCCCTTTGCCCTCTCAGGCAGGACACAGCGGCCTGCCCCCATGGCCTGTCTCCACCCTCGTTGGTCAGCCCTGTGCTGCCCCACGCTCTGCGCGGCCCTCTCCTGACTCGCGGGGTCGCCAGGCCGCTACCCTGGGCCGGCGTGAGTACAGCCCGGCGGGCCGGCGACGGGCTCCCAGCGCTAATCCTGGGAGCGGGTGAGGCTGGCTGCCTCCAGCGCCGGGCAGGGAAGAGTCCGGCTCTTCCAGTTCCCGGGCTTGTTGAGGCAAGGCGGCGGCCCGGCTCCTTGCTCTTTCCCAGGCGCCCCGGGATGCCTTGAAAGGCCCGGCTTGCTGGGGGAGCTGTCTGGCTAGCAATGCCCTATGGTGCAGGGAGGGCGGGCGGGCTGGCTGGGATCCATCCCCGGGGTGGCCAGTTCCCCTTCGCTCTAGGCTGATGGAGACCAGCCGCCCTGCCCTGGCCGCAAGCCCCAGTGGGTGCTGGGTGGTCCCGGGGAGACCGAGCTGCCCAGCATCAAGTGCAGGGGGTCCTCTGGGCCAGCGGTTTCCAAAGGACGGGGCGCGCCCCAGCACTGGGGGGTGGGATGTCGGGCGCTGGGCTTGTGGCTGCAGGAGGATCAGATGAGCAGTGGGGGGGCGAAGGCAGCTCCCGGCCTGTCCTCTCACCACAGACTGCGCTGCACCCCAGAAGCAGCAGGCCTGGCTTGGGGTGGGGGGGGGAAGAGCACAGGGCTCTGTGCGCTGCCCCTGCCCTGAGCCCTAGCCCTGCACTCCCAGTGGCTGGGAACCTGAGGCAGGCTGCTTCTGGGGGAAGCCAGGTCTGTGGGGCCAGGAGAGGCAGGGAGCTGCCTTAGCCCCCCACCCCGCTGCACCGCTGCCTAGGAGCCGCTCAAGGGCAGCCCGTCCTGCCCCCGTCCTGACACCCCCGAAGATGGTGCCCCCTCGTGCACCCCAAAGCTCCCGCACTCCCGTCACATTCTGTTGGGTGGCGGCATCGACCATTTTCTTCAACTGGGTCATGAGAAAACACGTTTGAAAGCGGCTGCTCTGGAGCCCGGCGGGGCGCCGTGGGCGGGAGCCGCAGGGTCAGATCTGGGCCACTTGGCAGCGGTTCTGTTCCTGGGCCCGGTGCCTCAGGCCCCCCGCCCCCGGCAATGGGAGGGTGTCTGTGCAGACGGGCCAGACTGGACCCGGATACGTTGCCCCCGGGCGGCTGCATCTGCGGTGGCTGGGCCGCGGGGGAGGGGGCGGCGGGAGCACGTACATTCGTGGGCCTCTCTGGCGCTTGGCAGCCCCCGGGCAGGCCAGGCCGGCTTCCTTGGCCGCGTTTCCACAGCGCTCTTGGTCTCCTTTCAAGCCTGTTCCTCGGGGGGGCTACTGGAGCCCCAAGACTCTCCCCCCCCAGTGCATGTGGGCTGTAGAATAGCCCCGATGCGGCCAGCTGAGAGTGGCTGGAGTGGCCAGACCGGAGGGCTCACCAGTGTGCGTCTTCGCTCGCAGGCCCTGGAGGTGCTCACCTCGGCTGTGGAGTACGGGCTGGACGACCTGAGGAAGGTAAGGCCCTGGCCTCGCAGCCTCTTGCTAAATACCTCGGGGGGGGGGGGGGGACTGTCAGGGGAAGGGGACCCCGGATTCAGGCTGTCCAGCGGGCCGGGGACTGGAGTAAGTGGGTGTGTTTGTGGAGACTGGCTGCTATCACGGGGCACCCCAGCGGTGCGGGCGAGCCGGCCCCCTGCCGTGGAGCCTGGACTCTCGGGGCGGGGGATTGTGTCTGTTGGTAGCTGGCTCGTGCTCACGCCAACTGCACAGCTCTGATGGAGGGGGGGGGGGAGAGACGGGACGGGACCAGTGGCTCCCTCCAGCAGGACCCTGGAGATGGTTAAAGGTGCAGGGAGGTAACCTCTAGGGCAGGGGTGCCCAACGTGGTGCCCCCGGGCACGTGGTGCATGGGCGGGGCAGGCCCCTGGCCGCGCGGCGTATGGGTGGCCCCGTCCCTGGGTGCACGGCACAAGGGCTGTGCCGGCCCAGGGCGCGCGGCGTACGGGCGTCCCCGCCCCGGGGCACGCAGCGCAGGAGTGGCACTGGCCCCAGGCGCGCAGCACGTGGTGATGCCGCCTCGTGGCTGTGTGGCACAGGAGCAGCGCCAGCCCCAGGAGTGCAGCGCATGGGTGGCACCGGCACTGGGCACGCAGAGTATGGGTGGCCCCGCCCCCGGGCGCCTGGAGCGTGAGTGGCCCCGCCCCTGGAAGTCCCAAAAGGCGGGGGACCACTGGTCTAGGGGCAGCCAGCCCGGGCTGTTTGCTGCCAGCTGCTTCCGCCGGGCTGGAGCCTGTCTGGAACCAGGGCCTGGAAAGCAGCCAGCCCCGTGTGCATGACGCTGGGCGCAGTGCATTGTGGGAGCTCGCCGTCCAGCCCCCAGCCTGCGTGAGGGGACGGTTTCCGGGGAAACTTGGCAGGGGGAGGCCCCTATTCTCCGTGCTCAGTCCAGCAAACGGAGCCGAGCTCCCCTGCCGCGCTGGTGGCTGAGCCCTTCGGCTCTCCTGGGGAGGCGGGCGGGCGGCGAAACGTTACGCTTCCACACAGCTCCGCCGCCTGCCAGGCGCTGGGCACCGGGGCCTGTGCGTCACGCCGAACCGGACACCCTGGCTCTTCCACAAGCCAACGGCCGAACACGGACTGAGTTCAGCTTCGGAGCAGCAAGATGCTGCAATTTACCCAGCTTCATTGACATGCCACAAGCTCCGAAAAGGGGCCTTCCCGTGCCAAATCGCTTTTGAAACCTTCCCTTTCTTTTTTAAGGCATGTACATTGTACTCAGTACCGTGCAGCATTTGCTTTTGGGGGGGGGGCTCTGCTGCTGATTGCCTATTTCCGGCGCTAACGCAGGGGTGTGGTTCGCTGGTTGGTTCACAACTCTAGCGTTCGACTGTATTTATTTGATGACTGTAGCCAGGCCTGCCAATGGGGCTGGGGGAGGGGGGAACTGCCCTGGGGCTCAGGGCCCGCTCCCCTTGTGTGTGTATCTCAGAGCCTGGCTCTTCAGCCCCCCTTGGAAGGGGCAGCAGCCCGCCCCCCTTCTCCTTCAGCCGTTTTCCTCCATTCCGGTGTGTGCCTGGGACCGGCTCTCCCTGGCCAGGGTGTCACAGGACCATCAAGGTCAGAGGCAGGGAAAACCCCATGAGATCATCCACCCCAGCCAGATGGCCTCCCAGTTGGGCTAATTCCTTGCTTTCTAAGGTCATTAAGCTACTGCTGACTCAGACGCTGCCTAGCCACGGGGATGTCTCAGGGTCATTCCAAGCATGCCAAGGAGACAACCCCTGGCGAGGTGGGTGTGTGCAGCCAGAGTGCCTTGACTGTCACACCATGGCATTTTGCTGTACCGACTAACGCCGCTTCCCTACAACATGCAGCCCGGAGCTGCCCCCGTCCCCTTCCGTGTACACCCTCCCCACTCGACAGGGGCTCCAAATTCTGATTTCTACAGCCGAAAGGCTGATCGTCCCCCGCTCAGCTGTGAGTGAGGCGGGAGGGAGAGTGAAAACTCCCCAGGCCAGCTGCCAAGAGCCGGGATGCTGCAGTCATGGGCGTTTTAACCAGAGGATCTGAAACAGGCTGATCTGTGCCTCCGTCTCGGAGCCGGGAGTGAAGAGAAAGTTCATAAAGTTGCGGGGGGCAGGGTAGGGTGCAGGACAGCCGGGGCTGTGTGTGCCTGCGTGAACTAGTGAATCCTCTGGGGTAGGAATGAGGGGCAAGGAATGGGAGAACGAAGGGGCGGTGACGGGCAGCATCTCCTTGCTACTCCCAGCATGGGCGGTGGCGGGCGGGAGCATGAAAACTCCCCAGGCCAGCTGCCAAGAGCATGGGACGCTGCAGTCATGCGGGTTTTAACCAGTGGTGTCTCTGCTGGCAAATATGTGCAATCCAAGAGCCTCCTGCGCTACGATGGCCTTGGCCCTAGGATCAGGAGACTTGCTCCAGGGTTTCCACACACTTTGCACCCTGCACCGAAAGGAAGGCGCTACCGGCGGGGGTGAGAGTATCATGCTCACTTCCTGAATTCCCTGGGAACGCAGTGAGAGGTCAGGGAGAATTCAAGTTGCCAGTGAGCAGGGTCAGAAGAGAAGGAGGGGTAACTCCAGCCAGCGGGGAGTTCCTCAGGTTGGGGGATACCAGCCTGGGAAAGGGGTGGGGGATACAGCTAGTACATGGCTTGCAGGGACTGGCCGCTCGAAACCCTGCGGTTTTAGGAAATGGGTGGAAGAGGAGAGGGACACAAACCAGAACAGACCATCGCTGTGCGGTGAATGACAGCTGAAGGGGCCAAGAGAAACGAGCTAATCGTGAAGCCCCAGGAAAGGAATTCTGCCCGCGAGGGTGGTAGCTTCCAAACACGCAGATCAGCCGATAATTATACCTACAATAACACCTGGTTTTATCCAGTGCTTCTCAGCTGTCGGTTTCAAAGGAGGTCAGGATCATTCTCCCCATTTTACAGATTGGGGAACTGAGTCACAGAGCTGTCCAAGGGGGATGGGGAGGTACTGCACCTTTGTAAACCACCATACGGGATCCGGCTCTTCCAACGGGAAAGGAGAGTCCTGCCTGCCATTGCCCCGTGGGAGGTGAAATCCCGTCCCCTCACCGGTAAAGTCACAGACCAGATCTCAAGTGGGGAATGGTGCCCGGCTCCTCCATAGCAGAACCAAGCACTGCAAGCCGCATGCGCATGCTCAGAGAGGCCACGTCAGGCAAAGCCGACTGCTTCTGAGGCCCCATGGATGCGAGGACGAAGGGAAGCTGGGTCGGGTGCATGTGCGCTTGGATTTTAGCAAAGCTCTGGAAATCCCGTGTGAAATGAATGCAAACGCACTTTGAGACACACTGGTCCGTGAGCTGCAACCTGGATGCAAACAAGGGCTAAGGAGTCACAATTGAATGAGGCAAGACATGTTCCAGGTAGCGCGAGTTTGTCATCTGGCCTCTCCCCTGGAATATCGTCATGAATGGTCTGGAGGGGACAGGGAACGGTGCACATGCTCCTACACATGGGGGCTGTGTCTACACTGAGCCACTTATTCCGGAAAATCAGCCGCTTTTCCGGAATAAGCTGCGAGCTGTCTACACTGGCCCTTGAATTTCCGGAAAAGCAACGACGCTCTACTGTACAAAATCAGCCGCTATTCTGGAAAAGCTACGCTGCTCCCGCTCGGGCATAAGTCCTTATTCCGGAACGCTGTTCTGGAAAAGGGCCAGTGTAGACAACCCAGTAGTCTTTTCTGGAAAAAAGCCCCGATCGCGAAAATGACGATCGGGGCTCTTTTCCGGAAAAGCGCGTCTACATTGGCCACAGATGCTTTTCTGGAAAAGCAGCCTGCCAATGTAGACGCTCTTTTTCCGGACATACTTATAACGAAAACTATTCTGTTTTAAGCATTTCCGGAAATTCATGCCAGTGTAGACACAGCCTGGCTGTGTCTAGACTGGCCAGATTTTCCGGAAAAACTTGCCAGCTGTCTACACTGGCCACTTGAATTTCCACAAAACCACTGACTTCCTACTGTAAGCAATCAGTGCTTTTTGCATACTATGCTGCTCCCGTTCGGGCAAAAGTCCCCAAAACTTTTGCGCAAAAGGGCCAGTGTAGACAGCTCAGATTTGTTTTGCACAAAAAAGCCCCGATTGCGAAAATGGCGATTGGGGCTTTTTTTGCGCAAAAGCACGTCTAGATTGGCCACGGACGCTTTTCCACAAAAAAATGCTTTTGCAGAAAAGCGTCCTGCCAATCTAGACGCTCTGTTCCGAAAATGCTTTTAACGGAAAACGTTTCCGTTAAAAGCATTTCCGGAAAATCATGCCAATCTAGACATAGCCCTTGTGAGGCAGGTCCATGGTCTGCAGGGGCTAAACATTCAAGCAGCAGCAATCCTCCAAGTGCATCTAAGGACCAGTCATTCCTACCAGGTGTACAGGGCGAAAGCAGCCAGGGAGCAAGGTCTGGAGGGGCCCCGGGGCTGAAAATGGGCCGACAAGACAGCTGGATGAATGACCCTTCTCCCAGGTGGAGCCAGCAGCAGCCTGGGCCGGGTTCAATCTCTAGGGCTTCCTCTCCATCCGTCCAAGGGAGAACTGAGCCCCCACCCAGCAACCTGGGAAATTCACACCCCACCCCCGGATGCCTTGGAGAGGCAAAACTCCCCCCTCGCAAGCAGAGTCTGAGCGTAGAAAAGAAGCTTTTAATAAAAGGAGGGAAATAACGCGGCATGTGGGAAAACACCACAGACAGGGCTCACAGACAAACCAGGAGTGAAGGTCCCACGCTAGTAGGCTGGGCAGCGTCCTTGCCCTCAGCCCCCTAAGTCCGGCAAGGCCCAACCCGTCTCGGCACCCCGCTCAGTCGGAGGGGCATCCGCACAGGTCACCTCCCACCTTGGGTGGGGGCAGGTAAGGAGGCATCTTCCTTGCTTCACTGGTCACTCGCCAGCCGCCTGCTCGCTGCTTTCTGGCACCGCCCAGCTGGCTGCTCATTACGCCTCTCCATCCCCGCCTTGCTAGCTGCACGTTGTGCCTTCTGCTGCCGCCCTGCTGGCTGCTCGGCTCCCCTCTCCGCTGCCACCCTGCTGGCTGCTCGGCTCCCCTCCCTGCTGCCAGTCGTTCGGCTCCCTTCTCCTCTGCTGCCTGCCCGGCCGCTCGGCTCCCCTCCCTGCCGCTGCCGCCCTGCCGGCCGCTCAGCTCCCCTCTCCGCTGCTGCCCTGCTGGTCGCTCGGCTCCCCTCTCCGCTGCCCCCCTGCCAGCTGCTCGGCTCCCCTCTCCGCTGCCCCCCTGCCGGCTGCTCGGCTCCCCTCTCCGCTGCCCCCCTGCCGGCCGCTCGGCTCCCCTCTCCGCTGCCCCCCTGCCGGCCGCTCAGCTCCCCTCTCCGCTGCCCCCCTGCCGGCCGCTCGGCTCCCCTCTCCGCTGCCGCCCTGCCGGCCGCTCGGCTCCCCTCTCCGCTGCCCCCCTGCCGGCCGCTCAGCTCCCCTCTCCGCTGCTGCCCTGCTGGTCGCTCGGCTCCCCTCTCCGCTGCCCCCCTGCCAGCTGCTCGGCTCCCCTCTCCGCTGCCCCCCTGCCGGCCGCTCGGCTCCCCTCTCCGCTGCCCCCCTGCCGGCCGCTCGGCTCCCCTCTCCGCTGCCCCCCTGCCGGCCGCTCGGCTCCCCTCTCCGCTGCCGCCCTGCCGGCCGCTCGGCTCCCCTCTCCGCTGCCGCCCTGCCGGCCGCTCGGCTCCCCTCTCCGCTGCCGCCCTGCCGGCCGCTCGGCTCCCCTCTCCGCTGCCCCCCTGCCGGCCGCTCGGCTCCCTTCTCCGCTGCCCCCCTGCCGGCCGCTCGGCTCCCCTCTCCGCTGCCGCCCTGCCAGCCGCTCACCTCCCCTCTCCGCTGCCGCCCTGCCGGCCGCTCGGCTCCCCTCTCCGCTGCCCCCCTGCCGGCCGCTCGGCTCCCCTCTCCGCTGCCGCCCTGCCGGCCGCTCGGCTCCCCTCTCCGCTGCCGCCCTGCCGGCCGCTTGGCTCCCCTCTCCGCTGCCGGCCGCTCGGCTCCCCTCTCCGCTGCCCCCCTGCCGGCCGCTCGGCTCCCCTCTCCGCTGCCGCTGCCCTGCCGGCCACTCGGCTCCCCTCTCCGCTGCCCCCCTGCCGGCCGCTGGGTTCCCCTCTCCGCTGCTGCTGCCCTGCTGGCCACTTGTTGTACTGCAGCCACTCTGCTGGCCACCTGTCACATCTCTGCCCCCGCCGCTGGCTGTCAGTCACCACCCGCTGCCATCTGCCTCTTGGCCATGACTTCTGCCCAGGAGTCTCAAGTGATTTCGCACGTAGCAAGCAGGACACACAGCTCCAGCACAATTAACACAAGAAAAGAGGCTCTTTGTGATGCCTATTTAGCTCTGTTCTTGTGCAGGAGCCGGGAGGGGGGGGCAGGTCAAACCAGTCCTGCCAAGGGAGGGTCTACACCTCCCTGACCAGAATGACCTTCCCTCACCTTCCTGCTCTCAGAGAACTGTGAAAGTCAAGCCCCTGCGTAGCGAGGTTCTTTCGGCTGTGAGCCCCGGGTCCCTTTGGAACAACCTAGCCCAGTCCTGCTTTTCTGTTTTCCCACGAAGTGACAAACCCTGGAAGCCATATTCCGCTCTCGCTGCATTTCACACAGAAATGCAGACAGAGCCGGGATTCTGAGGAATGCTGCAAAGAACCATGCTCATTTTCTGGCCCAGCGAGGTGTGACGTAGTGGGGGTACCTGGCTGGTTTCTATGCTGCTGGCTCTGGGGTAACCCCCACTGGCTGCCGTGGGGACCACGACCCAGCAAAACAGGATGAGTCACTATGCAAACCAGTGGCCAGACACCCCCCATGGAGAGGAACAAAGGAAGGTGGAATGCTGCCCTGGCTGGGGGGCAGGGCTGGAAGTGAGGGAGTTAGTTTCTGTCTGGGAGCATGGAGGAGACAGTCTAGGGAAAGGGGCTGGGATTTAGGGGCCCAGACTCCCCCATCTCAAGGGGGCTGAGGCATCCTAGGCCTGCCCTGGAACCAGATTACATCTGTGCTGGGCTGTATCCTGGAGAGGCAATAAACTCCCTCTATTCTACTGGCTGGCGGAGTCTGTTCGTGCCATTTCGGGGTGCAGGAGGTGGGGGAACCCTGACATGCCGTCACACGAGGACAAAGTCCTTGGCTCAGCTGAGTCTCGATTGACTTGGCTTCAGCACAGATGGTCTACGCGACTCATGCCATAGACATTTTCCTAAGGCTTTTCAGTTGCAGTGCCTTCTGGGTACTTATCCCACCGTTTCTTGCTGCGCTTCCAGGAACAGTGCATTGTGGGGAGGCATCCCACGGTGCCCGATGGGGTTATAGCGGGGTGACCAAGTGAACGGTTTTGATGGATCTTCCTCTGCACTTGCCATAACTTGGGCTATGGCTCTGAAAATTCGCCGTCTCTTTAGCGCCTTTGTAAACTGGTTGGGACCTGTGTGGGCGTATGTGTGTTCCGAACACGTCCCGGCACGGAAAACTTCCCTCCCCTAGACAAGACCGAAGGGAGGGAACGAGAGCCACAGTCACCCAGCGTCAATCTCAATGGGTGCAGGCCGCTGCCGGCAGACAGGACGCTGGGTTAGATGGACCTTTGGGCTGACTCAGTGTGGCCGTTCCTATGTTCTTACAATATCGGAGGGGAGTTATTTAGCAGAACAACGAGCAGCCGTAGAACAAGGGGGGAAATGTAAGCGGAATATCAGGCTGAATTTCCTGGTGTCGCAGTTCCGGAGGCAGCCTTCCCAGGCTTGGTGTGAGCCCCGCTGCTGGTGCACCCCACACGCGCACACGCGACAGTGCTCAGGCCGCTGTGCGGGGGGTGATCCTGCACATGGCAGCGGGGCCGGGGCGCCATGATCTCATGCCGCTTCCCCATTCCTGGGTGCTGTGATTCAGGGCGGCGCTGGCAGGAAGCCAGCGGCTTTCCCCACCCGCCTGCGGATCTCTGAGTCTAGGCACTTTCAGTTTTCCAGGAATCCACCGGGCCCGGGGCATTGTCAGCAGCTGGGAATTCGTCCCTCCCTTCCCGCACAGGCGGCCGCCCATCACACCTGCATTCCGCTCCCCGGCCGCGCCCAGGGGGCACGTGTCCTTCGCGCTCTTCCCATGTGCCGCTTCCTCTTCCCAGCAGCCCACACCCCGGGCTAGTGCTGCTCCCTTTCCAGTTGCCGCGGCAGAGATGCACCCAGTCCCCACGGAGCCTTCGCAGCCATGGGGTCCGAGGAACCCGCAGCCGGGGCGCTTCTAACGAGCGCGTTTCTTGCGGCGCTGGAACAAATTGGGGGGGGGGCTGAGCTGGGCTGAGCTGTGGCCCCCTCCCAGAAATCTTTTTGCACCCCTCACCGCCCCAGGCGGGGCTCACACCTACAGCTGCCAACTCTCCCGCACAGGCCGGGCCAGATGCTAGTACCGCTAATGGCGTCCGGTCCAGGAGAGGCGGCAGCCCAGCCTCAGAGCCCGGGGCTGGTGGCAGGACCCGGAGTGGCAGCAGCGCTCCCGAGCCGTGGCCTGGACCCCAGGGATGGCAGGGCCCAGGGGGAAGGCCCCATCGGGGAGAGACCTCAACAGCGCGGAGGGGAATATCTGCACCCAATGGAGCGTGAAGCTCCCAGCATGCACTGCTCTGCCATGGGCTGCGTGTTGTGTTCTGGGACCTGCCGTTTCTCTGCCGTGGGGCCCGGCCCTAGCCCAGCCCGGCCTGTTTCCCGGGGCGGGGGCTGGACTTGGAGGGGCAAATGTGCACCCAAAGCACCCGGGCCCAGCCTGCCCCCCCCCAGGCCAGTGGGTGGGGACAGGCCCCAGGGCTGCGGGAAGGTTAAACCGGGCGGCAGGCGGGGCCCAGCTCACAGCCGCGCTCAGGGGAGCAGGGAAGGGCCCCTTGCAGCCTTCGTCTCCGATCCCCTCCGGGGACCCGGCTGCCAGCCTTCGGCCCAGGCCCCCGCCAAGCTCAGAAAGGGCGCAGGTCCCACGCAAGCAGAGGACCTGGCTGAGTGGCCGCAGGGCAGAGAGCCGAGCCAGGCTAGTGCGGGGCGGAGGGGAAGCTGCCTGGCAGTGAGAGCTGGGGGGCAGGGCAACGCAGGGAAGTGAGTTTCTTGGGTCACTTAAAACTAGAGGGGCAGGTCCAGGCTGGAGAGATGGGGCTGGCGCAGGGGGCGTGGGGCTGGCAGGCCCAGGCTGGGGAGTTGGGGGGCTGGTGCAGTGGAAGGGGGCTTGCAGACCCAGGCTGGAGAGATAGGGCTGGCGCAGGGGCCGTGGGGCTAGCAGGTCCAGGCTGGGGAGGTGGGGGGCTGGCGCAGGGGCCGTGGGGCTAGCAGGTCCAGGCTGGGGCCGTGGGGCTGGCAGGTCCAGGCTGGGGAGGTGGGGGGCTGGTGCAGGGGCCGTGGGGCTGGCAGGTCCAGGCTGGGGACGTGGGGGGCTGGTGCAGGGGCCGTGGGGCTGGCAGGTCCAGGCTGGGGAGGTGGGGGGCCGGTGCAGGGGCCATGGGGCTGGCAGGTCCAGGCTGGGGAGGTGGGGGGCCGGTGCAGGGGCCATGGGGCTGGCAGGTCCAGGCTGGGGAGGTGGGGGGCCGGTGCAGGGGCCGTGGGGCTGGCAGGTCCAGGCTGGGGACGTGGGGGGCTGGTGCAGGGGCCGTGGGGCTGGCAGGTCCAGGCTGGGGACGTGGGGGGCTGGTGCAGGGGCCGTGGGGCTGGCAGGTCCAGGCTGGGGACGTGGGGGGCTGGTGCAGGGGCCGTGGGGCTGGCAGGTCCAGGCTGGGGGGCCAGTGCAGAGCGTGTGGCACCAGCAGGCCTGTGGCCCAGGAATGCTCGTCTCTCTGTTTTGATTGTGACGTTGCCTTGTTCCCCGGCGGGGGGTTTTGTCGACCTAGCTGGCTGATCGGCTCCATGTCTGGGAAGAGCCGCATCCCGCCTGCTGCCCCGGGACCCTCCCCCGTCCCGCCTGCCCCGGCTGGGCGCTCGGGTGCTGAGCGAGGCAGGTGGGCCGGGTGGGGGAGGGCGGGAAATGGGCGCGGAGCTGGGCCGGGGCCAGCCCGGAACAGCTGCCGTCCCGTGCCGCGCACAAAGGGCGGCTCCGGCCTGCGGACGATGGGGCGGGGGGATCCACGGGCTCGTTCAGAGCAGCCCTGGGCACGTGAACAAAGGCCTTGCTGCCGCGCCAGGCGCCGGGGCGGGTGCTGGCTGCTGAGCCGCAGCGCTGGGCGGGGGGGCGCTCGGCTTTGATGCCGGTTCTGCCCGCTGGCTGCCCAAAACCTGCAGGCACCGTGGGGAGTACGGAGTTAGGGGAGCACAGCTACTGCTGGGGGGAGTCTGCCCCCTTCCCCCTGCCTGGGGTAACAGCCCCTTCAACACCCCCAGCTCCCCCCCATCCCCCTGCCTGGGGTAACAGCCCCCTCAACACCCTCCAGCCCCCCCTCAGCCCCCTGCCTGGGGTAACAGCCCCCTCAACACCCCCAGCTCCCCCTCGGCCCCCTGCCTGGGGTAACAGCCCCCTCAACACCCCCAGCTCCCCCTCGTCCCTCTGCCTGGGGTAACAGCCCCCTCAACACCCCCCAGACCTCCCTCACCTCCCTGCTTGGGGTAACAGCCCCCTCAACACCCCCAGCTCTCCCTCGGCCCCCTGCCTGGGGTAACAGCCCCCTCAACACCCTCCAGCCCCCCCTCGGCCCCCTGCCTGGGGTAACAGCCCCCTCAACACTCTCCAGCCCCCCCTTGTCCCCCTGCCTGGGGTAACAGCCCCCTCAACACCCTCCAGCCCCTCCTCGCCTCCCTGCCTGGGGTAACAGCCCCCTCAACACCCTCCAGCCCCCCCTCGGCCTCCTGCCTGGGGTAACAGCCCCCTCAACACCACCAGCCCCCCCGGCCCCCTGCTTGGGGTAACAGTCCCCTCAACACCCTCCAGCCCCCCCTCGGCCCCCTGCCTGGGGTAACAGCCCCCCCAACACCACCCAGCCCCCCTCGTCCCTCTGCCTGGGGTAACAGCCCCCTCAACACCACCAGCCCCCCCATCCCCCTGCCTGGGGTAACAGCCCCCTCAACACCCTCCAGCCCCCGCTCGGCCTCCTGCCTGGGGTAACAGCCCCCTCAACACCCCCAGCTCCCCCTCGTCCCTCTGCCTGGGGTAACAGCCCCCTCAACACCCTCCAGCCCCCCCTCGGCCCCCTGCCTGGGGTAACAGCCCCCTCAACACCACCAGCCCCCCGGCCCCCTGCTTGGGGTAACAGTCCCCTCAACACCCTCCAGCCCCCCCTCGGCCCCCTGCCTGGGGTAACAGCCCCCTCAACACCACCAGCCCCCCCTCCTCCCCCTGCCTGGGGTAACAGCCCCCTCAACACCACCAGCCCCCCCCTTGGCCCCCTGCCTGAGGTAACAGCCCCCTCAACACCACCAGCCCCCCCCCCTCCTCCCCCTGCCTGGGGTAACAGCCCCCTGAACACCCCCCAGCCTGTCCTGACTCACTGGGATTTCAGGCACGTCCCGTCGCTGTTTGTGCCAAATGGGGACCCTGTGATGTCCCTCCGGGCGTGGGCCAGGGAGTGTGAGAGACACCCGGGAGGACTCTGGGGTGCTCTGGAGTGGAGTGGGGGTGGGGTGGGCACAGCCAGCGGCTCCCCCCCCCCCCCCCGGCCCTTTCTGCTCCCACCACTGGGGCCTGGCAGAGCGTTTTACAGCCCTAGCGCCCTGGCAGCCCCCAGCCAAGCAGGCAGCCGGACAGGGCCCAGGGAGCAGGTCTGGGCTTGTCGGCAGCAGGGCCGCGTGGGGCGGGGGAGAGGCCGGGGTGCGCGGGGCCTAGCGGGAAGGAATCTGCCTCCCGGGGAGCCAGGCCCGGCGTGAAGTTCTCCGTGTTCCCCTGGGGAACGCCGTGTGGGGCGGCTCTCGGCACCGCCAGCCCCATCCCTGCCGGCTCAGCGGGGGGTCGCTTGGCTCCTTCCCCTCCCTGCTCTGGGCCTGGCGCGTGCTCAGCGGGGGGGATGGGGCGTGCGTGGGGGGGCCGTGACATGGCAAACTGCCGTGCAGCAGCCCAGGCTGGAGGGCAGCGACCTCCCATTAACTTCCTGCCCCGGCGAGCCTGGCTGCCTGCCAGTATGGCATCCCTGTGCCTGTCCAGCCAGTGCCTGGCTCAAACCCGTCTCCTCCGCGCCTGGCCCTGCTCGCAACCCGTCCGTCCCCTCCTCCCCGGGGCTCCCCGGCAGCCAGCGCCCGCCCTCCTGCCCTGGGGGCTCTGACTAACCCGGCGTGGCTCCCGGGGCGCTGCCCTCCGCACGGGCACGGGCAGCCGGGTATAAAAGTGCGCAGGCCCCACGCAGCTTGTGCAGGGCTGGCGAAGGCCAGGAATCGGTGGGAAAGGCCCGTCCCCGTGGACCTGTGTCCGCACGCTGGACTGCCCCCCCTCCCGCCGTCACCACAGTTATGCTGGTACAGCTGTGAGCAGAGAGCCCCTAAGCCCCACGGCCTCCTGCCTGCTGGGTCAGCCCCACTGCCCATTTGGCCAGCTGGGTAAACTGAGGCAGGGAGTGGGGCTGGGGCCTGGGCGGAGCTCGCCAGAGCTGAGAACAGAAGCCCGGTCACCCGGCTCGTCTCTATGCTCGCCCACCCCTCCCCCACCTGCCTGCAGGGCCCGGGTGGGGACGGTCGAAAGCTGCCCCCGGTCTGGGTGGGCGGTGGGCACGTGGCATCCCGGGGCCGGCTCCTCCAGGCCTTGCGGGCGGTCCCAACGGAGCTGGCCGCCCGGTGGGGGAAGGGCTGGGGGCTGTGATTTATCTGTGAAGTTCCCAGAAACCAGGAAGCCAAAACAAAAGGCGGGGGCTGTTTGTGACACGGCTGCGGTCGCCTGCTGAGGCGGTGACAGTGCTGCAAGGCAGGCAGCCGCAGTGCCCCAGCAGGGCCCCAGCTCACCCCCCCTGCCGGTGCTGGAGGAGACTCTCCCTGAACAGGGAGCGCTACAGGGACACGGACACACAGTCAAACAGCTCTGCTCCCGCCCCGGAGGGGGCAGTCGTGCAGGGGTGTGCCGGGCGGGGGAAGAAGACAGCAGGGACAGCAAGGACGGGGCGGGGGGGGACACGCTCTGTTGGGAGCTCACAGAGCCAGGACGGAGCAATGCGGGGCGGGCGTCCTGCTGGGAGGGGTTGCCAGCGCTTCCATGGCGCCGCCGCGGCCTGGCAAACCCGTAGCAGCCTCAGGCTAATGAGGGCCGTGCACTGAGCTGCCTCTTTTGTGTCCCAGGCTCCCAGCCGCGGGTCAGAAGACACCGGCTAAGCTAGACCCTGGCCAGACAGAAGGCTGGCCACCGGACCCGCAGGGCACGCACAGGGCCTGGAGCGCCCTGCCCCGCTGTAGGCTGCAGTGGGGCTGCGGCTGGCGACTCAAAGGCTGCGTAAGACGCACACGGTCTGAGCGCCCCTCTTGTTAATCCCTCGGGGTGGGGGGAACGGGCCTTTTGTGTCCCCTACACACCTTCCCCCCCTCCAAGGGCCCGCGTTGCCGGAGCTGCGTCCCTCAGAGGGTCCCCTCTGCGTTCAGTGAGATGGGGGGGGGCTGAGAGAGGATTAGGGGCCGTGTTTGCCTGTTGCTCGGGATGGTGGGAAGCAGCTGCAATGGGAATTGACGCCTCCCGGTGTTACCTCCGGGCAGCAGGCTGGGCAGGGCGAGCTGCCAGCTGGCCCGGGCCCGGCTCCTGGGAGAAGCGGCCTGCAGCCGACGCTCAGGTGACAGTTAATCCCGCTTGCTCTGCCCCCGTCGTGCCTCCGAAGGCCCCTTCCAGTGGCAGCTCGTCCCCCACAGACACGCGCCCCCCCCCACCCCAGCTACGAGCTGCAGCCCCCCAGCCCAGCCGGGCCAGAGCGGGTCCAAAGGACCCTCTGCGTGCGCAGGGCGGCTGCCCCTCCCCCCCACGGAGTAAAGCAGGAGTAACGCCGCGGCAGCCGGGGCGCTCTGACCCCCTGTAAAATGGGCGCAAAGGAGAAGAGATTCGGGCCTCTCCGCGCCTTGTCCCCAGTAATTGCTCCGCAGCCCCTCCCCCGGCTCCGGCTGCGCTGCGGGGGAAGCTGGGAGCAGCAGCAGAACGGTGAGGCTGCGGCCTCGGGGGGAGACGCGCCATCCTGACCGGCTGAGTGGCAGGGGGCCGCCAGGCTGCCTCTGCCCCCGTGCGGTGTGGCAGGGCAGCTGGCCCCTCTCGGGAGGGGGCTGGAACAGGAGTCTCAGAGGTAGTGTGTGCTCAGGGGCCTCAGTGGAGCTGTGGGGAAGGCAGGCAGCCCAGGGCTGGAATGAGGGGGCTATGGGGTGGGAGTGAGGGGCACCAGCAGGACTAGGGGGGGCTGGGCTGGGCTGGACTGAGGGGTCTATGGGGTGGGAGTGAGGGGCACCGGCAGGGCTGGGGGGGGCAGGGCTGGGCTGGGCTGGGCTGGGCTGGGCTGGGCTGAGGGGGCTATGGGGTGGGAGTGAGGGGCACCGGCAGGGCTGGGGGGGGCTGGGCTGGGCTGGACTGAGGGGGCTATGGGGTGGGAGTGAGGGGCACCAGCAGGACTAGGGGGGGCTGGGCTGGGCTGGACTGAGGGGGCTATGGGGTGGGAGTGAGGGGCACCAGCAGGGCTGGGGGGGGCTGGGCTGGGCTGGGCTGAGGGGGCTATGGGGTGGGAGTGAGGGGCACCAGCAGGACTGGGGGGGCTGGGCTGGGCTGGAGGGGCTGTGGGCCGGGAGTGAGGGGCACCGGCAGGGCTGGGCTGGGCTGGGCTGGGGGGGCTGTGGGCTGGGAGTGAGGGGCACCGGCAGGGCTGAAGGGGCTGTGGGCGGGAGTGAGAGGCACTGGCAGGGCTGAAGGGGCTGTGGGCCGGGAGTGAGAGGCACCGGCAGGGATGAAGGGGCTGTGGGCGGGAGTGAGAGGCACTGGCAGGGCTGGGATGGGCTGGAGGGGCTGTGGGCCGGGAGTGAGAGGCACTGGCAGGGCTGAAGGGGCTGTGCATCGGGTGAGAGGGGCACCGGCAGGGCTGTGTCCTGGGTTCTCCGGCCTGCTTGTCTGTGCTGCAGGCGCCTGGCTTTCCTGTGCTCTGTAGCTCAGCGCCGCAGGCTGCGGGTGCTGCTGGGAGGCCCCGTCCATGCGCTGCCTGCGACCGAGCGCTGCTGCTCTTGCTACCTGCGAGCGGTCCCTGCCCTGCAGCGACTGGCAACGCCCGGGAGCACCTGTCAGCCCAGGGCACAAAGCCGTCAGCTTGCTTTGAGCCCGGCTCTGCCTCAGCGGGGCCCGTGGCTGGGGAAAGCCAGGCCTGCTTTCCTTCCCACTGGGGCCAACAGGCTGGCAGCCCTGCCTCCATGGATCTGCTCCCGAGCCCCTGCGCTCAGAGCGGTTTCTCCCAGGCCTGGGGTACGTGGCTAAAGCCCCTCACCTCTCTCTGTGGGAGGGGGAAGTTTGCCAGCACTGGAAAGAAGTGGGGTGTGCGTGTGAGCACTACCGACCCCTGCAGGCTGGAATCAAACCTGCGCCACTCAGTGTCATAGGCTGTGACGGCGCGTTGGGGTTTCCCCGTCTCCTGCACCCCCGTAGAATAGAGGGAGTTTATTGCTCCTCCAGGATACAGCACAGCACAGATGTCATCTGGATACAGGGCAGGCCTGGGATGCCTCAGCCCCCCTTGATATGGGGGAGCCTGGGCCCCTAAATCCCAGCCCGTTGCCTAGGCTGCTTCCTCCATGATACCAGCCCGAAACCTAACTCACTCACTCCCAGCCCTGCCCCCAGCCAGGGCTCCACTCCCCTTCCTCCCATTGGTCCGCTCCCTGGGAGATAACTGGTCGGACAGGTTCGGAGCCCCCTTGCATAATGACTCATCCCCTGCCCTGCCGGGCCGTGCTGCAGCCAGCAGCCAGCGGAGGTCACCCACAGCCCACTGCTCAGCATAGCCACCAGCAAGGTACCCCCCACTACGTCACATAGGCCCTATACTGCTCTCTGCTAATGGGGAGTCTCCCTTCACTCCAGGGCAGGGGCTGCTGCTTTGAGAGCTAGCTCTGAGTCGCTGTCCCTGTGACATTGTGGGTAACTCATGCAGCAGAGTGAGAACCAGGAAGCTGTGGGTGGCCCTGGCGTTGATGAAACAGCAACGGTGACCTTCCAGCCAGAGGCTGGAGCGGTGCTGCTCCTCCGGCGGCTGGGGCGTGCTCGCTTTCCACACCCCTGTCACGGGGGCGGATGCCTACCGGAGGGTGCGGCGTCACCCCCACGCTCCTGCAGCCAGCCTGTGAGCTCCCAGGCCCCCGCGCCGGAGCTGGGCCCCTCGCCAGGCGCCGCCAGGGCAGGTCGCCGTCCGTCCTTGGGGGCTGCGCCAGCGCTCCCAGGGCAGGAACAGCTTTTGTGCTCTGGGTGAGCCCGGCCGGGGCCTCGCCTGCTCTCAGCTCACTTTGTTTGGGCCTAAAAGCTGCCAGCAGCCGGGACGTGGCAGCAGCCGGTGCCAGGACCCCCTCGCTCTCGGCCCCCGAGGGGGCCAGTCCCTGCCCTTCCTGCTGGTGGGTTGCTGAGGGGAGCAACCATCCTGTTGGGACTGGTCTGAGGCCTGCGCAGCTCGTAGCACCCGGGGGCCCGAGCAGGCAGGGGGCTGGTGCACGGGGAGGCCGGTTCCAGCTCCTTCCCGACCGGAGCTGAAGGGATTTCTCCCCCCTGGTGGGTGGCCGGCCGGGCGGATGTGTCTGGGATGGGCTGGACACAGCTGCAGGGGCCTGTGGGCGGCTGGACGGCACCTGGAAGGGAGCGTGTTTCCCAGGGGCGCAGTGATGGGGGGCCCCACCCCGTGATTAGACCAGAGACCTCCGCTGGCCGGCCAGCAGCCTCCTCTCCTCACGCCCAGCGAGGCGCGGCGGCCTTGGCAGGCAGGTGGCAGGAGGGCGGGGGGGCGCAGGGGAAGGGGGAGCAGGAAGCTGTGGGAAAGCCCCAGCTGGGAGGCCTGGCTTGGCTGGGAGGCAGGTGGAAAGCTCAGGCTCCCTTCCCAGCGCGGGCGGGCCCAGCCCCTGATGCAACGGCCCGGAGGCCTGCACCGGCTTTTCCCACGCAGCGCCTGGCGCTGAAGCTGCCGATCCAGCCAGACCAGCCTGGCTCGTTCCCAGGGCCCAGCTCTGCTCCCTGGCACCTCGGGGCCTGGCGCGGGCAGGGGGGGAGCGGCTGGGCAGTGCCTGCGAAGATACGTGGAAAGCCCTGCGAACACCAGAAACAAGGGGC
The DNA here is from genome assembly GCF_052426305.1 of Pelodiscus sinensis. Classification (NCBI taxonomy): domain Eukaryota; kingdom Metazoa; phylum Chordata; order Testudines; family Trionychidae; genus Pelodiscus; species Pelodiscus sinensis. The sequence goes on from NC_143060.1 coordinate 3,099,687, forward strand.
CCGGCTGCCGCAGGCATCGGGGTCCCTTCCCCTCCTTTCTCCCAGCTGTCTCTGGGGCTGACCCCACGGACTGGCTCTTGCTGCTCGCAGTGGGGGGGCTCTCAGAGGGGGTCAGTGGAGCATCTGAGACTGAATGGCAAAGGGGAAAGAGATGTGGGGAGGGGAGCAGGCAGCAGGGCCGGGCATGGCTGGCTGTGTGGGTGGGGCTGTGATGGGGTGGGTGGAGCCGTGGCAGAGCAGGGTGTGGCCAAGAAGAGCCTGGCGGGGGGCGGGGCCGTAGCAGAGCAGGGTGTGGCCAAGAGGAGCCTGGCGGGGTGGGTGAGGCCGTGGCAGAGCAGGGTGTGGCCGAGGGGAGCCTGGCAGGGTTGGTGGAGCCGTGGCAGAGCAGGGTGTAGCCGAGGGGAGCCTGGTGCGGGGGCGGGGCCGTGGCAGAGCGGGGTGTGGCCAAGGGGAGCCTGGCAGGGGGGCGGGGCCGTGGCAGAGCGGGGTGTGGCCGAGGGGAGCCTGGCGGGGGGGCGGGGCCGTGGCAGAGCGGGGTGTGGCCGAGGGGAGCCTGGCGGGGAGGCGGGGCCGTGGCAGAGCGGGGTGTGGCCGAGGGTAGCCTGGTGGGGGGGGCGGGGCTGTGGCAGAGCAGGGTGTGGCCGAGGGTAGCCTGGCGGGGGGCGGGGCCGTGGCAGAGCAGGGTGTGGCCGAGGGTAGCTTGGCGGGGGGCGGGGCCGTGGCAGAGCAGGGTGTGGCCGAGGGTAGCCTGGCGGGGGGCAGGGCCGTGGCAGAGCAGGGTGTGGCCGAGGGTAGCCTGGCAGGGGGGCGGGGCGGGGCTGTGGCAGAGCAGGGTGTGGCCGAGGGTAGCCTGGCGGGGGGCGGGGCCGTGGCAGAGCAGGGTGTGGCCGAGGGTAGCCTGGCGGGGGGCGGGGCCGTGGCAGAGCAGGGTGTGGCCGAGGGTAGCCTGGCGGGGGGCGGGGCCGTGGCAGAGCAGGGTGTGGCCGAGGGTAGCCTGGCGGGGGGCGGGGCCATGGCAGAGCAGGGTGTGGCCGAGGGTAGCCTGGCAGGGGGGCGGGGCGTGTGTGGCCGAGGGGAGCCCGCTGGGGCAGGCAGTGCCCGTGTGGGCTGAGGAAGGCATCTCATCGCTTGCCCCCGCTGGGCTCTGCTCCATGCCCCCAGTGCCGCTTGCCAGCTGGCTGGCTGAGTCACCCTTGGCTGCAGCAGGAAGTCGCCAGCTTCCCTATGTCCTGGCTCCCGGTGCCTGCACCACCCTTGCTGCAATTTCCTTTGCTTGTGGTTTGCTTTGTGGGCCGTGCTCACGGGGCGCCTGGGGCAGGAATGGGGCCAGGAGCCTGGCCGCAGGCGGAGCAGGGCGCAGCCACCCCGGGGTCCTGGGAGGAGCAGAGCTTTCCCGGCGAGGGGGTGGCGGGCAGGCCATAGCGGGTCACCCGTCTGATGGGGCTGCTGGAGCACGCGGGGGGCCTGGCCTGCTCCCCTCTGCTGCGCCGAGTGACCCCCTGGCCCCGAGGCCTGGTCTGCTGCTTCCACCTTCCCTTGAGCCTTCTGGCAAAGGCGCCGGCTCCCTGCCCTCTACAGCCCCTGGTGGGGAAGCCGCTGCCTCACAGCCTGGGGGCAGGTGGCCGGGGGGGGGGGGGGGAGCCCCGCGCCTGCTGTGATGCTCTGGGTGCCGGCAGCTTGGGGCCGCATCGCACGCTCCCTGGGGCACTCGGAGGGCGCTGGCCAGCGGGACCTCGCTCGCAGACGGTGCCCGCTCGCCTGTGCTCTGCCTGGCCAAGAGCCTGGGGGTGCCCGGCCTGAATCACGGGGCCTTGGCTTCTTCCCATGATGCAACCCCCGTTCCTGAGCGCCGGGCTAGGAAACCAGCCCGTCGAGAGGAGCCTCTTCCCCTGCCGCGCAGTGAGGTGCACTGGGGGTGACGCCCGGGCTGTGGCTCCGGTGTCCTGTGCCCGGGTGAGGCTGGCGCCGGCAGGCTACCAAGCAGGAGACAGGCCCAGAAATGCCACCAGAGCCGTGCCTTCCCCCCCCCCGGCTTGCTGGGCCCTGAACACGTGGGGTGGGGATCCCCCCTTTGCTGGCCCCGCTTTCGTTCCCTGCCCCAGGCTCGGAGGTGGGGCCCACTCCCCTCCTGTCACAGTCGAGAGCACGACCGGTTTGCCCTGGGCAGGGGAGGGATTGGTTGTACTGCCCCCCCGGGAGTGCGTGGCCGGAGCCTTGGCCCACGGCCCCTCCGCAGAGTCCCAGCACACGCAGCCCTGTGCCAGGTGTGACTGAACCTCTCCCGGTCAGCGAGGGGCCCCCGGGCGCCACGGACGGGCGTTGACCAGCGTTTGGACAATGGCCCGGGGGGGGGAGGGTGCATCCAGGGCAGAACCGTGTTGCAAAGGGCTGGGGCTGTCACCCGGGTGAACGGGCTGATGCCCCCCAGAGCTGCCCGGAGCCGGGCACCGCCAGGCAGGAGCAGACACGTATCTGCTCCCTGGGCACCTTCCAGCACATGGCTGGTTCGATCTCCCCCAGGGATCAAAGTGGGGCGTGTGACGGATTGGATCCCAGAGATCCCCTTCGGCCTATCACCCAATGTGTGGCTCACACCCCTGAGCCTGCTGGGCCAGAAGCTCCCGTCTCCCCCATCCCAGGCACAGAGTTGGGGTAACAGCTCCCCTAGCCTAGTAACGCAGCTCTTCTAACAGGGAAGTACCAGCACCCTCAGAAAGGACCAACACCCCAAATAAATCCGTCTTACTCTGTATAAAAGATTCACCCAAAGCTCCCTTTATAAATGAGAGAGGCATTGCTACCCCGCTTCCCCCCCAGCCCTCAGTAGCAATTATTTATGCTGGGTTTGGTAATAAACAAAAGTGTTTCCATTAAGTATAAACATGTGGTTGCAAGTGAAAACAGACAGATCAAAGCCCGTTACTAATCTAAAATAAACAAAACACGGTTACGGACCGTACTTTCCCTAATCCTTATTTCAGATAAAATCTTCAAGTCAGAGCTGATCTTTTCTCTAGCACGGGTATCGCAGCTTCTTGTGTCTCCTTTTACAGTGGGGAGGCAATTTCAAAAGCCAGCTGAATCGTTGGTTTGTTCCTATCCCTTAAATAGAATTCCCCCAGGGCAGCAATCCTGTGTTTCATCCTCCCCATCCCACTGGAAAAATACCAAATTTAAGATGAATTCCAGCTCCAGGTGGCATGGTCACATGTCTTTGTAGGACTAACCACAGTTTAGGCTTATGGGAAAAACAAAACCAGATTGTTGCCTTGAGCACTGGGCCATTAAGTCCCTTAGGCACCACTGATGGCTCCCACTAGAAAGTCTAGATAAATATGCAGGTTTACACTTTGTACTTCTAACGTCACGTACCAGAACAATCCATGCCCACAAAGAGAATACGCACATTCAGGGGATCACGGGCTCTTGAATGATCGTTTCCTTGACCTGTTTTGCATAAAGAAGGTTTGAGCTATGCATATTCATATTCAAAATTATATTTCCATACAGATCCGGGGCGTAGAGTTGCAGGGTGATCTGGTTGGTAGGGCTGGTTTCTAAGTGCTCTGGGGGAGGCCAGTCGGATCCCTGTGCATGTGCCAGGGAGTGGAACGGGGGACGTTCGGCTTGGCCTGTAGTTGCATAAGCTGGGCCCAGCCCCGAGGAAGAGGTGCCTCCCACAGGTCTCCCCTGTGCTGGTCTCCCCTCCTCCTCCCCCCCCCCAGGCTCTGGAGACAGGACTCCCTGGGGAAGAGCTGAGCCTGGCCAACCTGTGTGGCCTGGCCACCTATGACCTTGGCCAGCGGCAGGGGAACACTGAATCTGGCTTTGAATGGGGCCCATGCACAGCAGCTGTTCCTGGGGCCCTGGAGATTTCCCAGCTGGCTGCACAGGGACGTCCTGGACATTGTGGGAGAGGGGTCAGAACCGGCTGGCTCCCTGCAGAAGGCCAGGGTGTCACTTGCTGGGTCCCCAGTGGCCAGGCCAGTGTCTGGGGCAGGCCCTGGCCAGCTCAGCGCCACCCCCACCTGGCTCGCTGGGTTCTTTCTGCAAAGAAAACCTCCCCCCACCTAGTGACCCAGGCAGCACATCAGGGAAACTGAGGCACGCACCCTTGTCATACAAACTATTAAAAGTTCCAGTCTGCTGCGCCAGGCTTGGTTACTCCAGCCCCTCTCCATTAACTCTGCGAGCTCCCAGTGCTGGGCAGAGGCCAGGAACCTCACCAGGCCATCTCATTGGAATGGCACCACGAGAGCCCCCTGCCACCCTCTTTAGGACATCTTGGGGTGGGGGAGCTTTGGAAGCCCCTCATTCCCGCCCCCCAGCAAACTGCACACACCCTGCTGGTGCTGCCTGGACTCTCACTCTGTGAACAAACCAGCCCAGTGCACAGGCCTCGTAGCTGTGTCCGTGAGCAGCAGTGTGGCCTAGTGGTTAAGGTAAGTTTGCAAGGTGCTTTGTGAGCCCTGCTTGAGGCTGCTGTGCAGGCTGGAAGCTCCAGGTCCCAGCGGCGCTGCTGGCCGATTCCCTGGTGTCAAGTATCCCACAGGATCCTCCACCTGCCTCACTCCCATTGGAGTCGAAGCTGGAGCTTCCCCTGCTTGCCCCAAGGCTGATGGAAAAACTAACCCCCCCCCCCCCCGACAGCCAGCCGGAGTGGGGAGTGTATTAACAAGAGTAAGCAGCCGGGGGGAGGGTGAACCTGGGGATCAGCTACTGCAATTGGTTGTCTGGCAGTTACAATCCTCAGGAGCCCGGGATTTGATTCCCAGCTCTGCTACAGGCTCCCTGAATGACCTTGGTCAAGTCCCTTGTGGCCTGGTTCCCAGAGGTGTGTTGTTGCCTTGAATTCAAGGGTGGGGGGCCGGCAGGGCTCAGCATAGCTCCAGATCAAGTCTGGCTCTCCCTGCACCCTGTTCCCCTCCCGCCAGGTGTGGGGGATTGTCCTGCCTGATCTACTTCCAGTCAGCGCTAGGAGGCTGTTTGTACAGCGCCTGGCGCACTGGATGAGTTTGGTATCCGGGATTTCCGCTGAGGCCTCTCTGCGCTCGGCTCCTCCGGACTGGGTTCGAGTCCCGACGGAGCTGATCCGGGCACGTCCCAGATTCGGTCACGCAGCAGTTCAGTCTCTTTAATTACATTGGCCCATCCCACGGCATTTGCTCTATGGCAGAGGTGAGCAAGGTACAGCCCGTGGGCCAGATCTGGCCCACCAAGCCATTTGATCCGGCCCGTGACCCGCCCTGCTGCTCCCCTGCCCCCAGGCCAATCCAGACCGGGAGGCGGGGAAGTGCACGAAGTCTCCTCCCCCTTCCTCATGGGAACCGCTCCTTTGCACCTGAAGCCCCGCCCCTTTGCACCTGAAACCCCGCCCCTTCGGGGACAGAGCTGGTGCGTGACTGCTTATCAAAATTTGTGAAGTGGCCGCCCTGCAAAACTGGCTGCCCAGCCCTGCTGTGTGGGGATGCCGTGTTCGGTGGTTAGCTTGGTCCCCAGGTTTGGGCTGCTGGCCACGTCTGGGAAGGTCCCCGACCATTGTCCTCTGGCTCTGGGGGCTGCTTTCTGAGACCCAGGCTGGTGCTTAGTTCTCTGACCTATTTGCCTGCCCCAGTGGGCACCACCTGCCCTTTGCAGGCTGCGGCTGTTCCCCAAACTCAGCCTCCCCTGGCTTCGGCTCCCCACGTCACGGCAAGCCCACGCCGGGACGCTCCCCCGGAGCCACGTGGGGGCCCAGGGGCTCTCCCTCTGCCTGCCACGGTGCTGAGTCAGCCCGCAGCAGCGCGTGTCGGAGGCGCGGGGCTCTCCGGGCGGCGCGGGAGGGGGCGTGACGGTGGCTTCTCCGCTCTGCCCCCACAGCCTGCTCTGTCTGTCTCTGCAGCTGTGTGTGCAGTTCCTCAAAGGCGCGCTGAGCGTGGAGCTGGTCTGCGAGGCCCTGCAGGTGAGTCCCCGCCCCCGTGGCTGGGGATCCTCCCCCTCCTCCGCGGCTCAGGCGCACCACCCACACACCCCTCCCGTCCCCGCCAGCTGTGCCCAGGCAATGCCCTCGACAGACGGGGCACGGGGCTTTACCCTGCATGGCCGGGGCGGGGCGCTGGCGAGGAGTGGGGTGGCCTGTCCCCGGAAGGCCCCAGGGGTTGGGTTGGGGTCCAAGGCGAAGGAGAGGCCGGTTGGGGTGGCCGGAAGGGGGCCTGGGAGGGGTCCCCAAGACCAGCCGAGGACCCTGCGAGACCCTCTCGCTTCATTGCCACCGCCCGGGAGCAGGGCACACACCCAGCGCAGACCCCCCCGCGGAGCCTCCACGACAGCCCGGGCCCCGTTCCCGCGGGGAGGGGCTCTTGCAGCTCAGCCCAGCTGGGACCAGGCATCTGCCATGAGGGGGGGCAGATGTCGGGGGAAGGGAGCTGACGTGCAGCTGCCCCTCTCCAAGCCCCGGCCTCCATCCACCCTGCGCTGGCCCCTCGTGGGGAACCCAGACCCCATTCTCCCCGCCCCCCAGGGCCGTGCCCAGACACCTGCCCTAAGGAAGTGAACAAAGGAGCCGGGCCAGGCAGCTGCAGCGAGCGGACAGGCTCTGCGGCCCCAGCACCAGCCGGTCCTTTGTCTGCCAAGCCAGGGGGGTAGCAAAGCGCTTACCTCCCTGCTGAGGGGCTTTAAGCCCTGGCTGGTTGGTTTCCATGGCAGCCCCCACCGGAGGAAGCGTGGCCTAGTGGTCAGGCCGTGGCCCTGGCAGAGGAGTTAGGGGTGCACTGGTATCGGCCAGGCCTGCGCCACGTGGGCCTTGTTCTGTGCACCAGCTCCCAGCCCCTTCTTCCCCACAGGCTCCGGGGCCGGCCCCTTTGATCTGACAAAAGCCCCACACCGACTTTGTCTCCTGCTTCCCGCTTTGTCCTCTGCAGCTGCTGCAGGGTCCTGGCTGGGGGATGGGCTGGGGCCACCACCCTGGCTGGGACACAGACACTGTGGGCAGCTGGGACGACTCTCCTGCCCCGCTCGCTGTCCCATGGGGCCATGGCTCGCTCTGAGCAGCCTCCCATGGCCAGCTGCTTGGCAGGCCTGTTGGCGGCCGGCTCGGTGGATGTGGGCCCCTTGGGGAAACTGAGGCCAGGATCCACGCTGCCTGGGCGCTCGGGTGCTGCCCCAACAAGCACAGTGTGGAAACCTGCTTGGGGAGACGCAGCGCCCGGCCCGCAGCCCCTCGGTGCCAGGATGGAGCCGCCGGAGCCTGCTCGTCTCAGCCCCCTGCACGGAGAGGCCCAGGGCCAGCGAGGTGGAGGCCTGGCCGAGGAGGGGGCGGCCCCAGGGAGCAGATCAGCCCCAGCTCTGTTTCGGATCCGGCTGTCGTCCCTTTCCCACCTGCCCTGCCTCGTGAGGGCGACAGCGAGTCTCTGTGCCGGCTGCAGACAGGGGCTGGGTCTCCCAGGGGGCCGAGGCCGGCTGCAGAGCTCTCTGGAGCCGCTGGGGGTCGAACAGCCTTTGGACAGGCCTTCCTGACTGCAGTGCTGGGGCCAGGCGGAAGCCCTGGGCACCTGCGGGAGCCGCGCGGGTGGCACGGCCCCAGGCAGGCGCGATGGCAGCGCCAGGGCAGGTTAGATCTGATGCTGCCTTCTCAGAGCAGGGGTAAGGCAGGAGTCGACTGTGGAGATGCCCTGGGCAGACGGTTCAGTGGGTGAGGCCAGCGCCCGGGAGGAAGGGGGGTCCCTGCCGTGAATCCAGCTAGTTCCCTCGTGAGCAGGGAGAGGGGTTTATATTCCTCCTCTGTGCTTTGACCTGGTTTCCACTCTGCAAAGAATCATAGAATACGAGGACTGGAAGGGACCTCGAGAGTCATCGAGGATTCCTGGGTCCCCATGAACGCTCGTGGGGATCTGCGCCTAGGCAGAGCTTTGGCCCGCCCGTGCCAGCTCCGAGGACATGCGTGTTTTCTTTGAAGCCCTGGCTCTTGGCGTCCTGGGATCGCAGGCGGCGAGGTGCAGGGCTCAGTTATAGAAAAGCAAGTTCCTAGCCCTGTGATGGCAGAAAACCTGGTGCAAGTGACTCCAAAGGGCTGGGAAAGGGGGCCTCCCTGGGGGCTGGCACCCCTGTAATAAAGGGGTTCAGAAGCACACGGCTGAGTGTCAATCCAGGACAGATTGCTTAGAGAAAGGGCTACTTGTAGTCCGAGACTGGGGGTCCTCCGCTCTATGGCACCAAACCAGTCGCACAGAGCCCTTCTGTTCACCACACTGGCTAGTAAGAAGTCGCACCCGTAATCCCCTTAGACACTGCAGCTTCTCCTGCGTCAGCACCCGAACGGCTCCTGGTACACATGAAAACCTATCTCACCAAATCCAAACAAGTTCTTCCAATCCCAAAGGACCAGCCACATTCCCAGGTCAATTTATTACATAGACTCTTACCCATAAAGCATGCTGGTGCCAATCCTTTTTAGGCTATGTCTAGACTACACCAGTTTTTCGGAAAAAAGCTACGCAAAATGCGCTCTGCATTTTGCGTAGCTTTTTCCGATTCTTTTGTCGGAAGAGGCTTTTCTAACATTTGGCCCATCTAGACTGGGCCAAATGTCGGAAAAACCCATCTTTCAGAAGCCCCTTTATTCTTCGTGGAACAAGGAATACAGGGGCTTCCGAAAGAGCACGTTTACTCTTCCTCAAAAAAAGTGGAAGAGCAAACATGTTCCCTAGATGTGGAACAGTTCTTCCGGGATACCTCTGGTATCCTGGAAAAACTGCGTAGTGTAGCCATACCCTTAGACACTAACATTTAAAAGTAAGTAAGTAAGTAAGTAAGTAAGTAAGTAAGTAAGAAAGAAAGAAAGAAAGAAAGAAAGAAAGAAAGAAAGAAAGAAAGAAAGAAAGAAAGAAAGAAAGAAAGAAAGAAAGAAAGAAAGAAAGAAAGAAAGAATTGTTAAAGGAATCACATCCATTCAACAATTGCAAAGTTCTTGATGCGGTCTTGGAGCAGTAAATCTGCAGGCTTAAGTCAAGTCTTTGGAATACATCTGCATTGGATGGGTCATTCAGTCCTTTGGGACACATGAGAGGTTGTGAAAACCAATCTCACCAAATCAGAACAAGTTCTTCTGATCCCAAAGGACCAGCTCGCTTCAGCTTGTAGGTCAAGATCCTCCGGAGGTGAGAAGCCAGATTGAAGTCAAACTGGAAGGACTTCCCGGGCCCTTGATATCTCCTTGGCCAGGCAGAGGGACTCCCATGGTTCTCGCGGGGTAGAAGTACATCCCAAGATGGAGTTTGTCACGCGAGCAAGTCGCCTGTCCATGCCCAACAGCTGGACACCGTTGCTCCCTCGCGGGTCTGGAGTTCACAGAGAAGCCCATTCGAAGTGGATCAAGGTGCATTGTCAGTCAAGCGCTGGGATTCACTTGGCTAGTTCTCCTTTCGCGGTACGGTGGCCAAGCCCCTGGTGGTGTCTCCCAGAAGCAAACATTTGAAGTACATGTAGCTACCGATGCTACCTGCCTACAAACAGCACCACCAGAATCCGTAAATCCGGGCATCTCACTTGGCACGCTTTTCACAAGCTTTTTGGCAAGTATATCACAGTGGTCGCAACAGTGATCTGTGTGTTCCTATGACAGTCCACCCAAGTCACAGCCTGCTGGTCTGAGCAGGAGCCAGGGAGCGCTGAGACTGTGACCTGGCCGTGGGGCCTGAGGGATCAGGTTCGTAGCCAGTGTTTTGCTGGGATCTCGGCGGCTGTGGTCTGTTGAGGCTGAGTCCCCACCCTGTGGAGAGCCCTGCTGGGTACCGCTGGGCTCTGGGATGCCTTTCAGGCCTATCAGGGCACCTTCTGCTGGGCACACCTCTGTGCCTGCCCTTTCTGCCCCATGTGCCCTCCCGCAGCGCTGAGCTCGGCCCATGTGCCCGTCACCGGGGCGTCTGGGTGCCCTGCACAAGCAGGCTGTCGGGCTCCCTCCTGAGCATTCTGGAGCTCCCTGCAGGTCTGGGAGCCCAGCCCCCATGGGGCAGAGGCATGTAAACAGCCGCTTGTCGGGGAGCTAATAATAGCACAGGGAGGTCAGAGCCGTTCCCCCTCGCTTCCTGTTGTGCTGCAAACAGCCCGTCTGCGGGTGCGGGTGGGGTGGGGTGCGCGCGCCCAAGGCGGTGCAGTAACCTTTGCCGGGGCTGTTTACACCTTGGGCCTGGTGACGCGCTTGGGACGCTCTTGCCCCGGGCTGACGTTAAAGCAGCGTGTGCTCTCTCCCCCGGCCCCAGCCAAGGCATGTTCCCCTCGGGCAAGCAGCCCCCGGCACCCCCTGTGCTCCAGCTCAGTGGGGCTCCTCCCCTCCCACCCTGCCAGGGGTCAGCCGGGGGGGAAGGCGGAGGAGAGGGGTGGTGGAGTCAGGAGCGGAGCAGGGGCGCGGGATGTAAGGGAAGGTCTGTGCCGGCCTGGCCCCCCCGCCCCAGCACATGGAACTGGTCTGTCCGCCCCCGTGGTGCTAGGCCTGGAGACAGGGTGGGCATTGCACCAGGGGGATCGCCGGGGCAGCGCCAGGCCTCAGGGGGGATGGCGAGGGTGGTGGGAGGGCAGAACGTGCTGATGGGAGGCTGAGCCGGGCACGTCCGGGGCAGCCGGAACCAGGGAGGACCTGGTGGTGCTTCCAGGTGCCTGCCAGAGCTGGGCACCTCAGCAGCAAACCCACGGGCACTTTCCCCTCGGCGGCGCCTCGCCCCCCGGCTGAGGGAAATGCCAGGCTGCTCCGCAGGGCCGGGGCCCAGCTGTGCCCCGGAGAAGGGCTGCAGCGTCCAGACTGAGGCCGGTGTGTCCGTGGCTATAGTGTGACTAGCCTGACTCGCGGCAGGGCGAGCTCCCCATCCAGCCCGTCACAGGCCTCGGCCTTCTCGGCACCTGAGACGAGTATCTCTCCCCCCACCCTCCCGAAGACGGGCCGGTCCCCATGGGCAGCCGGGATCCCCCTCGCCCAGCCCAGGGCACCGCCTGGGGGCCGGTCTCCCTGGGGGCTCTCTTGCTCCGCAGAGGGAACGGTCGAGCTGGCCCTTGCTGTGCCGGCCTGTGGCTGAGATGGTGCCAACTGGCCACCGGCCGGCTCGACGAGACGCAGGGAACAATCCCGCCATGGCTGGATGGGCCCTGCTGGGCCCCCCTTGCCCTGGGCGGCGGGTGCGGCTCGCAGCAAGTGTCCCAGCAGGGCGCTGGGTGTTTAGCGTCGCATGGGACACGAGAGGCGGCGCCCGGGCACACGGGCACAAGGGACGGTGCCAGCCGCTGGCAGCACAGAGGGGAGGCAGGGCGGCGAGCCAGGAGGAGAGGGCGCCTCTGCCCATGCGACGCCATGAGCATCGGATCCGTGAAAGGACTGTCAGGCAAGTGAATCGCGGCGCTTGGCTGATAACCGGCCTTGGGCGGAGCTCAGACCAGCCTGCGAGCCAGGGCTGCGGCTTCAAAAGGGCCGAGTCAGGCATGGACAGGTGACTTGCTCATGTGACAAGCGCCATTGTGGCTCTGCTTTTCCACAGATCCCTCCGCATGGCCGAGGAGAGAAAAAAGGCCCTGGAGGCTGTTCCATTTCGTCCTCCATCCGGCTTCTCCCTTCCGGAGAATCTTTGCTATTCACTGGAGCGTCCAACAAAGGACTCACGATCCATCATTCTAGTCCAGAGACTTGATTTAAAACAGCGGATTTTTCTACCTCTGCTACATGCATACACCAATAACTTTGCAATTGGTGTGTGGAATTTGATTCCTTTAACAATTTTAACCTTTCTTTCTTTCTTTCTTTCTTTCTTTCTTTCTTTCTTTCTTTCTTTCTTTCTTTCGCTATGTCTCGACTGCAGAGTTTTTCTGTGGTACCAGAGGTATCCTGGAAAAGCTCTGCCGTGTCCAAGGAATGTGTCCGCTTTTTCGGAGCAGTTTCCAAAAAAGCAGACGTGTTCTTTCAGCATCCATGTATTCCTTTCGGTGAGAGGAATAAGAGATGTTCCGAAAGAGGAGTTTTTTCCAAAATTTGGCCCCGTGTAGATGGGCCAAATTTCGGAAAAGCCTCTTTTGGAAAAAAGTGGAAAAAGAGACGCAAATTGCGGTTCGCAATTTGCATATCTTTTCCCGACTTTTCTCGGCAGCGTAGACATCGCCTTAAATGTTAGATTCTTAAAGGATTGGCACAGCATGCTTTTTGGGGAAAGTCTACATAGCACGCTAAGCTCAAAATAAGATACGCAATTTGCGTAGCTTATTTCGAAACTATTTCAAAATAGCTTTTTTTGAAATTTGGCATGTCTATGCAATGCCAGATTTCAAAATAACACTCTATTTCGAGCCATCCCTTATCCCTCGTGGAACGGGATGGTGAAATAGCACGCCCGTTATTTCAAAAAATATTGTGAAATAATGGGCAGCTTGTGTAGACATGAGATCGCTATTTTGGGTTACCGGAGGTATCCCGAAATAGCTGTGCAGTGTAGACATTCCCCAAGTTAGACATTGATCTGGGAATGGGGCGGATCCTTTGGGATCAGACGAACCCTTTTTGCTTTGGGGAGGTTGGTTTTCCCAGCCTCTCACCTGCACAGGGAGCAGGGCGGGTGGTGACATGGGAGAACTGGAGTGCCTAAGGGGATTGCAGGTGCGACTTCTTGCTAGCCAGTTTGGCAAACAGAAGGGCTCTGTGTGACTGGGGTGGGGCCTGAGAGCAGAGGACCCCCAGGCTCAGGCTGTGAGTAGCCCCAGGTGGTGGGCCGCCGGCAGGGCAAGACGGGCCCTGAATAAAGCCCCCTGGGGGCAGTGGGGTGTTCCCTGCTCTGCTCTGCTCAGCTAGGTGTTTCCTGCTCTGGCCACGGGAGCCAGCTGAGCCTGGCGAGTGGAGGGGAAACTGAGGCACAAAGCTGCTCCTTGCAGTTGGTCTCCTGCGACCCGCTTCAGAGCAGACTGGTGATGCCCCGGCTTCCTGAGAGATGCGCCCTCCGCCTGGCCTGCTCCCAGCTCTGCCACCAGAGTTGAGGTTGCCTCTACAGGGCAGGGGCGGGCTGAGGGCAGGGGGCTAACAGAAGGACAGCGTTTCCTAGTGAGTAGAGCACTGGGTTGGCCCTCCCTCTGGAGACCTGGCTCTGCCGTCAGCCTGCTGGGAGAACTTGGGCAAGTCGTTGCCCCTCCCTGTGCCTCAGTTTCCTGCCCTACCCTTTAGGAAGCTCTTTGGGGGAGGGGCTGTCCGGCGGGAAGCCCTGGCGTTGCAGGGGCAGAGTCAGCGAGGGGAACCAGGTCTGTGAGGGCAGGGCGGGGACAGGGAAGGTGACTCGCGAGATGGGAGGGGAAGCTGGCAGCTTTCTGAGGCCCAGGGAGATTTTCCCCTGCAGCCTGCAAGATGCTGGCGGCTGCTGATTGATTCAGAGAGTGTCTCAGAGCAGGGCTGGCAGCGAGGAGGAGGCCCCAGAGAACACGCTGACACTGGGGTTTCTGTTCCACGGAAACGCTGCTCCCGGCAGCCGTGAGGCCTGCGCCGGGGCAGTCAGGAGTCACTCAAAGGGCCCGACGCACAGCCCTGGCAAGCCGGGGGGTCCCGGGGAAGAGCCGGTTCCCAGCCGGGCCGCTCTCGGCGCTGCCCGCGTGGGACTTGACCCTCGTGGGCATCAGCCCCCCCCCCCACTGCCATGGCCGCAAGACATGGGCAGGCAGGGCCCGGTGCCCGGAGCGCCAGGCTGGGCAGAGGGGGCTGCGGCCCGGCTCTGGGCCTGGAAATCAGCTGCCAGGCTGAGGGGCCCCCGCTAGCCTGGCACCAGGCACCAGGGCAGGCCAGAGGGGCAGTGGCTGAGGTGCCCCGCACGGAGAAGACTCTGTTCTCCCGCCATGGCCCTTGGACACGGGCTTTGCCCTTTCGCCGAGTCCGGCCCCGGCCCTGCTGCTCCCATCTTTGTGCTGCTAGAACCGGCTGCTGGACCAACAGTCCGTCCCCTCAGCTACCGCTACCCCCTCCGAGGCCTTGCTGAGGCGGGCACGCTGCCCCGGGGCCCCTGAGGGTACCGGGGTGGCAGACATCCCTGGGGGCTGGTCTAGTCTGCCCAGCGTGCGAGCACATGCTCCGTCTTGGGCAGACCTTGTGGGGTGAGGCCTGGGTTTGCTCCTGTGCCGAGGCAGCTGGGCAGGCAGCCGCAGCATTCGCTCTCTGCCTTGGGCTCCGATTGGAGTCGAGGCAGCGGGATTCTCCCGGGTGCTGCTTATCACCAGCTCTGCTCCCGGCCGGGGGCATATGAGCGTAGAGCCCGGCTCCATGTCACAGCTCTCTCCTGCGCTGGGAAGCCACCAGGCCCCAGGCGCCTGCTGCCACTCAGCAGAGGAGCAGGCGTTTCGGGACCCAGCTCTGTGGTTGCGGAGGCGGCTGGGGCAGGTCTGTCTCAGCAGGATTTCCCTGGCCCGGGTGGCTGGCGCCACGTGAAGTGCTGCTCAGCGGAAAGCAGCTGGAGGGGAAACCAGCGTCAGGTGCCCTGGAAAGTGCCGGTGCGCGAAGGGACGGTTGGGGCCTGGTGCGCGTGGAACAATCCGCCGGGAGGGGAAGGAGCCGCCCCAGGGGGTTCCCCCGGCTCCGCGTTCGGGGCAGGCGTGGCTGACGTGTGCACGGAGCTGCCCCCGGGGCGGGGCGACCGGCCGTCAGTCTCTGCAGCTGGCCGGGGATGAGCAGTGGAGGTCTAGGGGCCCCTTCTCCCCTAGACATGGCCCCTCTGCCCCACAGCGGCGCTGAGGGGTCGTCGGAGCCAGCTGCCCCGGAATCCCCAGCCAGGTCAGCCTGGTGCCCTGTCTCCGCCCGCGCCAGGCACTGATCTAGGCAGACTGCTGCTCCTCCCGGCTGAGCCGGGGCTGCACCCGGAGGCGGGCGCTTCGCTGGGGGCTCCGGATGGCCACCCTGCCCGTGAGTGCAGCTGCTGCTGCCCATGTCCCCAGCCAGGCCCGGCTGCCAGGGACTCCCTCTCCGGCCCGTCCGCAGGGGATTGCCACGGAACGGGCGTCACTCGGCAGCAGGGTCAGGGCAGGGCCGTGGTGCCGCCGTGCGACCTGCGACCAATAACCCGGGCCCTGGACCTGGACCACCGCTCAGTGGCACGCAGCCCCCGCCCCCCAGGGGCAACAGCAGCTGGGTGGCAGCTGGGCACCCCCTCCAATCAGCGGGGCAGCGGTGTATTGGGGCTGCTGAGTGTGCCAGGGTCCTGTCTGGGCAGCTGCCCGTGGCGTTGGGCTCAGGGCGGCTGGGCTGCTGAGCGGGTTGCTGGGGGCTCAGGCATTGCTGGAAGGGTGGGGCGGGCAGCCCGTCCCCAGGAAGGGGGGGAGATTGGCCAGTGAGCGTAGGAGGGGGAGGGGTATTTTTCACTGGAGGGGAGGGGGTGCTGAGTGCAGTCGAGGGGCTGGGGGTGGGCCATGTGGGGGGCGTCTCTCCACAGCCCATAACCCACCTTCTCGCTCGGTTCTCACGCGGTCCCAGCCGGCCCCGGAGAGCAGGAGACTGACGGCTGCAGAGAGGAGCCCTAGGGAAGTGGGGGGGGGGGCTCTGGACCGTGAGGCCTCTGCACTGGCGGGGTGGGGAAGCCAGCTGGGGCTAAATGGGCATGTTCCCCACCGGGCCCTGGCGCTCTGCTCCCCCGGGCGCGTTCCCCACCGGGCCCTGGCACTCTGCTCCCCCGGGCGCGTTCCCGGCCGGGCCCTGGCGCTCTGCTCCCCCGGGCGCGTTCCCCGCCGGGCCCTGGCGCTCTGCTCCCCCGGGTGTGTTCCCCGCCGGGCCCTGGCACTCTGCTCCCCCGGGCGCGTTCCCCGCCGGGCCCTGGCGCTCTGCTCCCCCGGGTGTGTTCCCCACCGGGCCCTGGCGCTCTGCTCCCCCGGGCGCGTTCCCCGCCGGGCCCTGGCGCTCTGCTCCCCCGGGCGCGTTCCCCGCCGGGCCCTGGCGCTCTGCTCCCCCGGGCGCGTTCCCAGCCGGGCCCTGGCGCTCTGCTCCCCCGGGCGCGTTCCCCGCCGGGCCCTGGCGCTCTGCTCCCCCGGGCGCGTTCCCCGCCAGGCCCTGGCGCTCTGCTCCCCCGGGCGCGTTCCCGGCCGGGCCCTGGCGCTCTGCTTCCCCGGGCGCGTTCCCGGCCAGGCCCTGGCGCTCTGCTCCCCCGGGCGCGTTCCCGGCTGGGCCCTGGCGCTCTGCTCCCCCGGGCGCGTTCCCGGCCGGGCCCTGGCGCTCTGCTCCCCTGGGCGCGTTCCCCGCCGGGCCCTGGCGCTCTGCTCCCCCGGGCGCGTTCCCGGCCAGGCCCTGGCGCTCTGCTCCCCCGGGCGCGTTCCCCGCCGGGCCCTGGCGCTCTGCTCCCCCGGGCGCGTTCCCGGCCGGGCCCTGGCGCTCTGCTCCCCCGGGCGCGTTCCCCGCCGGGCCCTGGCGCTCTGCTCCCCCGGGCGCGTTCCCCGCCGGGCCCTGGCGCTCTGCTTCCCCAGGTGTGTTTCCTGCCGGGCCCTGGCGCTCTGCTCCCCCGGGTGTGTTCCCCGCCGGGCCCTGGTGCTCTGCTCCCCCGGGCGCGTTCCCCGCCGGGCCCTGGCGCTCTGCTCCCCTGGGCGCGTTCCCCGCCGGGCCCTGGCGCTCTGCTCCCCTGGGCGCGTTCCCCGCCGGGCCCTGGCGCTCTGCTCCCCCGGGCGCGTTCCCCGCCGGGCCCTGGCGCTCTGCTTCCCCAGGTGTGTTTCCTGCCGGGCCCTGGCGCTCTGCTCCCCCGGGTGTGTTCCCCGCCGGGCCCTGGTGCTCTGCTCCCCCGGGCGCGTTCCCCACCGGGCCCTGGCGCTCTGCTCCCCCGGGCGCGTTCCCCGCCGGGCCCTGGCGCTCTGCTTCCCCAGGTGTGTTTCCTGCCGGGCCCTGGCGCTCTGCTCCCCCGGGTGTGTTCCCCGCCGGGCCCTGGTGCTCTGCTCCCCCGGGCGCGTTCCCCACCGGGCCCTGGCGCTCTGCTCCCCCGGGCGCGTTCCCCACCGGGCCCTGGCGCTCTGCTCCCCCGGGCGCGTTCCCGGCTGGGCCCTGGCGCTCTGCTCCCCCGGGCGTGTTCCCCGCCGGGCCCTAGCGCTCTGCTCCCCCAGGTGTGTTCCCCGCCAGGCCCTGGCGCTCTGCTCCCCCGGGCGCGTTCCCGGCTAGGCCCTGGCGCTCTGCTCCCCCAGGTGTGTTCCCCGCCGGGCCCTGGCGCTCTGCTCCCCCAGGTGTGTTCCCCGCCGGGCCCTGGCGCTCTGCTCCCCCAGGTGTGTTCCCCGCCGGGCCCTGGCGCTCTGCTCCCCCGGGCGTGTTCCCCGCCGGGCCCTGGTGCTCTGCTCCCCCGGGCGCGTTCCCGGCTGGGCCCTGGCGCTCTGCTCCCCCGGGCGCGTTCCCAGCTGGGCTCTGGCGCTCTGCTCCCCCGGGCGCGTTCCCGGCCAGGCCCTGGCGCTCTGCTCCCCCGGGCGCGTTCCCGGCCGGGCCCTGGCGCTCTGCTCCCCCGGGCGCGTTCCCGGCCAGGCCCTGGCGCTCTGCTCCCCCGGGCGCGTTCCCGGCCAGGCCCTGGCGCTCTGCTCCCCCGGGCGCGTTCCCGGCCGGGCCCTGGCGCTCTGCTCCCCCGGGCGCGTTCCCGGCTGGGCCCTGGCGCTCTGCTCCCCGGGCGTGTTCGCGGCCGGGCCCTGGCGCTCTGCTCCCCCGGGCGCGTTCCCGGCCAGGCCCTGGCGCTCTGCTCCCCCGGGCGCGTTCCCGGCCAGGCCCTGGCGCTCTGCTCCCCCGGGCGCGTTCCCGGCCGGGCCCTGGCGCTCTGCTCCCCCGGGCGCGTTCCCGGCTGGGCCCTGGCGCTCTGCTCCCCCGGGCGCGTTCCCGGCTGGGCCCTGGCGCTCTGCTCCCCCGGGCGCGTTCCCGGCTGGGCCCTGGCGCTCTGCTCCCCGGGCGTGTTCGCGGCCGCGCTGACGTTGCTGCTGTGGCAAGTCAGGCGTTTCCTGTTTACTCTGTGGCGAGAGGCTGTTGACTGGAGGCGTTAGAACCAAAGCGCTTGCCCGCGCTGTGGTCATCCGGCCCCCGGGCTGGGCCTGTTTGTCCTAGAAACCGCCGGGGCACAACAGCGTGTCACAACATACGCACAGTCAGGGACATGAGCCCCCGCACACACGCACACAGATGGCTGGGTACCCATGCACACACACAGTCGGGTACACACCAGGACCTACATGCACGTGATCAGTCACACACACACATACATGCCCCCGTGGCTGGGAACACACACGCACACGGATACACACATGTGCGGTACAGGCTGGGACAGGACCCGGGAGAGCCCCGGCGGTGGTTCAGGTGGAAGAGCTGGAGGGGACAGGGCAGCCATGGGCGAAAGGCTGCTCTCGGGCCCCAGAGGCAGCACAAGCGGCCACGGGCTCAAGTTCCCGCCAGCAGATTTCGGTTAAATCTGGACAAAGGCCCCGACCGAAAGGCCTGTCGGCCGATGGAACAGGGGAACCTCCGTCACTGGAGGCTGAGCCCCGGCCGCCCCCAATCCGTGGGCTAAAGGCTTCCAGAGAATCCCCACTGGGCACCAGCTCACACCAGCCGGTGCCCCCCGCCGCAGAGCAAAGTGACCCGGGGTCTCTGCTCATCTGACATGGGGGGCTTCTCCCAAGGACGCTGAGCCGTGGCAGAGCCGAGCTGCTGGGGAAGAGGCTCCCCAGACCCCTCGCTAGCGGCAGGCAGAGCTGGTGAAATAGCACCGGGGGTCCGGGCCCCCACGGGCCTGCGAGCAGTTTGGGGGGGGCTGCCCAGGCACTAGCCAAAGCCTCATCCCTGGGGGTGAAATCTGGGGTCCCGGCAGCGTGGGGCCCTGGGCAGCTGCCCTGCTTGCGCCCCCTAACACCAGCCCCGGCCGGTTGTGGCACGGCTGGGCCGGGAGCGCTAGAGCCCGAGGGGGGCGCAGGGACAGGTTACAGCCCTGCTCTGCCTCAGGCCGGCCAGCAGCGGCGCCAGCTCCGGTCCTGGGGCGCCCCCTGCTGGCTGCTCCTGCACACTGAATTCCTGAGCATTGGCCTGCAGGAGCCAAGGACCTGCCAGGCCCAGACCGGAGGCAGGGCATGTGCGCACCTGTGTGTGTGTGTGCGCATTGTACTACTGTGTGTGCGCGTTGTGTATTTCTGCGTGTCTGTGCTCTGCTGCAATGCATTGCAATGTCTCTACCTGTGTGTGTCTGTGTATGCATGACGTGTGTGTGTCTGCCATGTGTATGGGAGCGTACTGAGCGTGTAACTGTCTGTGTGCTGTGTGTGTGCACTATAGTGCTACATAGTGTATATCTGTGTGCTCTGTGTGAATGTCTGTGTACTATGTGGCCACTTGTCTCTGTGCTGTGTGTGGCTGTGTGTGTGTGTTGTGTAGCTGTGTGCCATGTGTCTGCTTGTCTCTGGGTTGTGTGTGGATCTGCGTGCTGTGTGCGCTGTGGTGCTGTGTGTTGTGTGGCTGTGTGCCGTGTGTCTGCTTGTCTCTGGGCTGTGTGTGGATCTGCGTGCTGTGTGCGCTGTAGTGCTGTGTGTTGTGTGGCTGTGTGCTGTGTGTCTGCTTGTCTCTGGGCTGTGTGTGGATCTGCGTGCTGTGTGCGCTGTGGTGCTGTGTGTTGTGTGGCTGTGTGCTGTGTGTCTGCTTGTCTCTGGGCTGTGTGTGGATCTGCGTGCTGTGTGCGCTGTAGTGCTGTGTGTTGTGTGGCTGTGTGCTGTGTGTCTGCTTGTCTGTGGGCTGTGTGTGGATCTGCGTGCTGTGTGCGCTGTGGTGCTGTGTGTTGTGTGGCTGTGTGCTGTGTGTCTGCTTGTCTCTGGGCTGTGTGTGGATCTGTGTGTTATGTGTCTGTGTGCCATGTGTCTGCTTGTCTCTGGACTGTGTGTGGATCTGCGTGCTGTGTGTCTGTGTGCTGTGTGTCTGCTTGTCTCTGGGCTGTGTGTGGATCTGCGTGCTGTGTGCGCTGTAGTGCTGTGTGTTGTGTGGCTGTGTGCTGTGTGTCTGCTTGTCTCTGGGCTGTGTGTGGATCTGCGTGCTGTGTGCGCTGTGGTGCTGTGTGTTGTGTGGCTGTGTGCTGTGTGTCTGCTTGTCTCTGGGCTGTGTGTGGATCTGCGTGCTGTGTGCGCTGTAGTGCTGTGTGTTGTGTGGCTGTGTGCCATGTGTCTGCTTGTCTCTGGGCTGTGTGTGGATCTGCGTGCTGTGTGCGCTGTAGTGCTGTGTGTTGTGTGGCTGTGTGCTGTGTGTCTGCTTGTCTCTGGGCTGTGTGTGGATCTGCGTGCTGTGTGCGCTGTGGTGCTGTGTGTTGTGTGGCTGTGTGCTGTGTGTCTGCTTGTCTCTGGGCTGTGTGTGGATCTGCGTGCTGTGTGCGCTGTAGTGCTGTGTGTTGTGTGGCTGTGTGCTGTGTGTCTGCTTGTCTCTGGGCTGTGTGTGGATCTGCGTGCTGTGTGCGCTGTAGTGCTGTGTGTTGTGTGGCTGTGTGCCATGTGTCTGCTTGTCTCTGGGCTGTGTGTGGATCTGCGTGCTGTGTGCGCTGTAGTGCTGTGTGTTGTGTGGCTGTGTGCTGTGTGTCTGCTTGTCTCTGGGCTGTGTGTGGATCTGCGTGCTGTGTGCGCTGTAGTGCTGTGTGTTGTGTGGCTGTGTGCTGTGTGTCTGCTTGTCTCTGGGCTGTGTGTGGATCTGCGTGCTGTGTGCGCTGTAGTGCTGTGTGTTGTGTGGCTGTGTGCTGTGTGTCTGCTTGTCTCTGGGCTGTGTGTGGCTCTGCGTGCTGTGTGCGCTGTAGTGCTGTGTGTTGTGTGGCTGTGTGCTGTGTGTCTGCTTGTCTCTGGGCTGTGTGTGGATCTGCGTGCTGTGTGCGCTGTAGTGCTGTGTGTTGTGTGGCTGTGTGCCATGTGTCTGCTTGTCTCTGGGCTGTGTGTGGATCTGCGTGCTGTGTGCGCTGTAGTGCTGTGTGTTGTGTGGCTGTGTGCTGTGTGTCTGCTTGTCTCTGGGCTGTGTGTGGATCTGCGTGCTGTGTGCGCTGTAGTGCTGTGTGTTGTGTGGCTGTGTGCTGTGTGTCTGCTTGTCTCTGGGCTGTGTGTGGATCTGCGTGCTCTGTGCGCTGTAGTGCTGTGTGTTGTGTGGCTGTGTGCTGTGTGTCTGCTTGTCTCTGGGCTGTGTGTGGATCTGCGTGCTCTGTGCGCTGTAGTGCTGTGTGTTGTGTGGCTGTGTGCTGTGTGTCTGCTTGTCTCTGGGCTGTGTGTGGCTCTGCGTGCTGTGTGCGCTGTAGTGCTGTGTGTTGTGTGGCTGTGTGCTGTGTGTCTGCTTGTCTCTGGGCTGTGTGTGGATCTGCGTGCTGTGTGCGCTGTAGTGCTGTGTGTTGTGTGGCTGTGTGCTGTGTGTCTGCTTGTCTCTGGGCTGTGTGTGGATCTGCGTGCTCTGTGCGCTGTAGTGCTGTGTGTTGTGTGGCTGTGTGCTGTGTGTCTGCTTGTCTCTGGGCTGTGTGTGGATCTGCGTGCTCTGTGCGCTGTAGTGCTGTGTGTTGTGTGGCTGTGTGCTGTGTGTCTGCTTGTCTCTGGGCTGTGTGTGGCTCTGCGTGCTGTGTGCGCTGTAGTGCTGTGTGTTGTGTGGCTGTGTGCTGTGTGTCTGCTTGTCTCTGGGCTGTGTGTGGATCTGCGTGCTCTGTGCGCTGTAGTGCTGTGTGTTGTGTGGCTGTGTGCTGTGTGTCTGCTTGTCTCTGGGCTGTGTGTGGATCTGCGTGCTGTGTGCGCTGTAGTGCTGTGTGTTGTGTGGCTGTGTGCTGTGTGTCTGCTTGTCTCTGGGCTGTGTGTGGATCTGCGTGCTCTGTGCGCTGTAGTGCTGTGTGTTGTGTGGCTGTGTGCTGTGTGTCTGCTTGTCTCTGGGCTGTGTGTGGATCTGCGTGCTGTGTGCGCTGTAGTGCTGTGTGTTGTGTGGCTGTGTGCCATGTGTCTGCTTGTCTCTGGGCTGTGTGTGGATCTGCGTGCTGTGTGCGCTGTAGTGCTGTGTGTTGTGTGGCTGTGTGCTGTGTGTCTGCTTGTCTCTGGGCTGTGTGTGGAGCTGCGTGCTGTGTGCGCTGTAGTGCTGTGTGTTGTGTGGCTGTGTGCCATGTGTCTGCTTGTCTCTGGGCTGTGTGTGGATCTGCGTGCTGTGTGCGCTGTAGTGCTGTGTGTTGTGTGGCTGTGTGCTGTGGGTGTGTTTTAGCTGTCTGTGCA
Source organism: Pelodiscus sinensis (assembly GCF_052426305.1). Taxonomy (NCBI): domain Eukaryota; kingdom Metazoa; phylum Chordata; order Testudines; family Trionychidae; genus Pelodiscus; species Pelodiscus sinensis. Next base: position 3,121,845 of record NC_143060.1, read on the forward strand.
CATGGCCCGTGCCCCACAGGAGCCAGCCCCAGCCCCAGCTGAGAACCGCCCGCCCCGGCTCGCTCTCTGCCGTTTCAGATGCCCAGAGAGATGCCAGCGGCAGTGCTGGGATTCCTGGCCCTGGCAGCGCTCCCCTCTGCCCCCCCCCCCAGAGCAGCAGCCTCGCTCTACGCCCCTCCCACCCTTGCCCAGGGCCTCCATGCAGCCAGCTGGGTGCGCTGTGGGGCGGGGACCCCTGCAAAGCCGCCCCGGCTATTGTGCTGCCCTGGCCTGCAACTCCCTGGGGCAGGGCAGCCCCCCACCGGGCAGCGCAATGGGGTGCCCCAGAGCCCAGGCCCCGCAGTCCCCCAGCAGAGCTGAGCCGAGCCTCTCCAGGGAGGGGGCAGGGGGCCCCCCCAGTTCCGCTGGTGCCCTCAAACTTAGCCCGCAGCCCCTCTCCAGCTGTCTGCCTGCTCCCCCCACAGGCGGCTGTGACCTTCGGGCAGGCGGACCTGCAGGAGCACTGCCTGGCGTTTGTGGAGGACCACACGCGGGTGCGTGCACACCGGCACCGGGCAGCAGCGCCAGGGGCACGGGCGGCTGGGTGTGGCTGGGCACCGCAACCCGGGGAGCTAAGAGCCCAGAGGGGCTGGGCGTTGGCCTGCCCCCATGAGCTCTGGCAGTACCCCCCCCCTCCCCATCACCCAGTGCCCAGCCTGACAGGCCCTGGGCCGGGACCCTGAGCAGCCAGTAGGAGGGGTCCGGAGGGCAGCGGGCGCTGGGCCACAGTGGTAGCTGGGATGGGGATACAGGGGCACGAAGCCAGGGGCTCTAGGGCACGCAGGCGGTGCTGGGCTGGGGCTGAGCTTCACTTGGGGGGTCCCAGGGCCCCTTCTGTCCCTAAGGTCAATGAGTCCCCAGAGGGTGGGCAGGGCAGAGGTGCAGCAGGCTGGGGTGAGGCACAGGGTGGTGAGAAGGGGCATGGCAGGGTCTGGCGAGATGGGGCGGGTCTAGGGGTGGCGGGATGGGGCAGGGCAGCAGGGTCCATAGCAGGGCAGCATGGGGAAGGGCTCGGTGCCTGCCCCGTGCCAGGCCTGACCCAGCCCGTCTGGCGACGCAGGAGGTGGTGCGGACGCAGGGTTTCCACGAGCTGTCGGCCACGGCTCTGGTGGCCGTGCTCCGCAGTGACCGGCTGGCCATCGACGAGCCGGACCTCATCCGGGCCGTGCGGGAATGGGCCCACGTCAGCTCGGTGAGTGCCGGGGGGGGGGGCATTGCTCAGACCGTGGACACAGGCCAGGGACTCCTGTGGGTATCTCAGCCCCCACCCCAGGGATGCTGGCTGGGGTCGCCACCAGCCCGGGGGGCGGGCAGGGATGGTCACCCAGCGAGTGCCTGGCAGAGCTGGGAATGGACCTGCGTCCCGATGCTAATCCACAGACCCCACACCTCTCCCAGTGCGTCAGTATCCCCTGGGAGCCTCCGGAGACCCCCCTCGGACGCCGTCGGGTTCCTAGCGGCCCTGGGGAGTTTGCCGGCTGGACACGTCCCCGACCTGGCTGGGTCATTCAGCCCTTTGCTCAGAGCTTGGCCGTAGCGGGGTTACCGGGGCCAGGGAGCCGGACCGAAGGCAGGATGGAGACGCTGCAGCTGCCTTTATAGGCCTTGTGCCACGTGGCTCGTGCGGCCCGTGGCCCCAGCAGGCATCTCCGCGCCCGGCCAGCAGGCAGGCTTGGTGGTGCCAGCCCCGCCCCCGGGGGGTCCGAGGTGAGGGCACCTGTGCAGTCTCTGGGGCACAAGCCCAGTGATGCCAAGCCCTGCCCATCCCATTGTGCCCCCCCAGCACGGCCTGACCCCGCGCTCTGTTCCAGGCCGTGCTGGCGCGCCCCGTGGCCGAGGTGGCGGCGCTGCCGGTGCGCGAGCTCCGCCTGCCCCTGCTTTCGCCCCGCGAGCTCGCAGCCCTGGAGAGCATCAACCAGAAGGATCCGCTCATCCCGGTGAGCGCTGCTGGCTGCAACCCTGCATCCCCCGCTGGGTCTGTGTCCGTCTGTCTGCCCCCGCGCCCCCCGCTGGGCCCGGGTCCGTCTGTCTGCCCCCGCCGCCCCCCGCTGGGCCCGCGTCCGTCTGTCTGCCCCCGCACCCCCCGCTGGGCCCGCGTCCGTCTGTCTGCCCCCGCGCCCCCCAGCTGGGCCCGTGTCCGTCTGTCTGCCCCCACGCCCCCCCGCTGGGCCCGTGTCCGTCTGTCTGCCCCCGCCGCCCCCCACTGGGTCTGGGTCCGTCCGTCTGCCCCTGCGCCCCCCGCTGGGCCCGTGTCCGTCTGTCTGTCCCCGCGCCCCCCTGCTGGGTCTGGGTCCGTCCGTCTGCCCCCGCGCCCCCCGCTGGGCCCGTGTCCGTCTGTCTGCCCCCGCGCCCCCCGCTGGGCCCGTGTCCATCCGTCTGCCCCCACGCCCCCCGCTGGGCCCGTGTCCGTCCCTCTGCCCCCGCGCCCCCCAATGGGCCTGTGTCCATCTGTCCGCCCCCGTGTCCCCCGCTGGGCCTGTGTCCATCTGTCTGCCCATGCGTCCTCAGCTATGTTTGTGTCCGTCTGTCTGCCCACGCGCTCCTGGCTGTCTGTCTGTTCAGCTGTGTCTGTGTCCGGCTGTCTGTCCATACACCTCTGGCTGAGATCAGGCCCTTGGAAAGGCCTGGCCGGCCATTTCGGAGGGAGGGCTCGGCCCTGTGGGACTCGCTGCAGGTACTCGGGCCGCCCCTTACCTGGGGTGGGTCTGGACAGCGCCCCCAAGATGGGGAGCGGCTGGCGAGATGCTGAGGGACCAGGGTCAGGAAGCTGCTGCCAGGGAGAAGCAGGAATGTTCCTGGCACTGACCCAGCTCCTGGACCTCGTGCTACGCACCAGCCGTATCTCCCTTCCTGTCCCCGCCCAGCCCTGCCCTGCCCCCCTGGTGCCAGGCCCTGTGCCCATCGCCCCCTGGCTGGGAGCTGCCTGCTCAGGGCCCTGGCGTCTCTCCCGCAGGTCGAGGGCATCGCTGAGGCCTGGAAGTGCCACGTGCTGCGGAAGGGCAGGGGGGCACCGTCCCAACTGTGCCAGCGCCGCAGGGGCACCCAGCCCCGGGAGCACCACAGCTACCTCGCGTGAAGGGGGGCCGCCAGCCTCCGGCTCCGGGCACGGCCGGGGGGCAGGGACCGGCTGTTCGCTCGTCTCTGGGCTGAGGGGCGCCGCTGGCCTGGGGCGCCCGTTGTGCCAGAACTGAGGGCTGGCCTGGGGCGCCCGTTGTGCCAGAGCTGAGGGCTGGCCTGGGGCGCCCGTTGTGCCAGAGCTGAGGGCTGGCCTGGGGCGCCCGTTGTGCCAGAGCTGAGGGCTGGCCTGGGGCGCCCATTGTGCCAGCCTCGGGAGCCCCATGCCCTGCGGCCCCGTGCTGTGCCCCAAAACAGCCTGATCGTCAGGCCAGGCTCTGCCTGCTCCACCCGTGTCTGCAAGGCACCGCCAGCCCCTGCCCCCAGCGGCCCTGGGTACAGGGTTTGCCATACAGGCCAGTCAGGCCGCCCAGCTGCCACTGCAGAGTTTGTGGGGCAGAGCGGTGCTGGGTGGAAGCTCCCCCATCATCTCCTATTGGGTCACGGATGGATGGGCTGAGACTCCCTCAGCTGATCACCCCATGGCCAGGAGGTGGACTGGGACAGGCCTGGATTTTCCTGTGGCCCAGATGGGAGGGCGAGGGGGCTGACACAGCTGCCCCACATCCGAGCCTGAACTTGTGTGGGGCTGGGGAAGGTCCGGTTGGCATCTCCCACAGCCCAGGGACTGCTCCAAGGCAGTGGCCCCCAACCATGTGTATGATCCCAGGTTGGACCCCGCAGGCCCCAGGGCCCCGCCACCCCCTCACCTGTTCACCAGGCCACCGAAGGAGGGACTCAGCCCCCACTTTCCGTGGGGCTGCCCTGAAGAGCAGGCAGCAGCAATAAAGCTCCATGGATCTCCCTGCCGAGTCAGCACCTTGATTTCAGCTCCGCGGGGGAGCCCAGGGCTGGGCTGGCAGGGGCTGCGGGTTGGGAGTGAGAGGCCGTGGTGGAGCTGGGGGGTGGGGGGAGCCCAGGGCTGTGCTAACAGGGGTTGCAGAGAAGGACTGGGGGCCACTGGGGGATCTGGTGAGGAGCTACCCATGGATGGCCTTTCCTGTCCCTAGTGCCCGGTGGGGGGAGCATTCCTGGGGAGGCACCACGCCCTGCTCTTTCCATGACCGGGTGTGGGGGGACCTCGCCCTGCTCTGGCCCGGGCACCGGAAGGGCCCAGCAGCTGAGTGCAGGTAAGGAGGGGCAGGCTGCAACTGGTGTTTGTTTGGGGTGTGGGTTGCTAAGTGGCCCTGGAGCAGAGGCCTGGCAGGATGCCCTCAGGGAAACCCTCTGGCATGCACTGACTCATCAGCTGACGCAGGGAGAGGAAGGCGCAGGCCTGGGCCTCGGCAGCGCTGGGATCCGGCCCCTGGCTCAGCCGCACTGGGCTGGCCCACGTGCCAGTCACCCTGCACTGCTGTCAGTCGTGCCTGCACTATGGGCGTGCTCAGAGGGGTGCAAAGAGGTGAGCTACGCGCCCAATCGCCAGGCCGGCAAACAGCCACGGGAGCAGGGGGCCTCTGGGCAGCACTGAGACCCAAGGCACCAGAGCCGGGCACAGCGGCAGGGCTGCCATCCGCCCACGTGGTCACAGGAGAGTCGTTCTGGCCAGGCTGCCGGCTGGGGGAAGCAGGCAGGGGCCTCAGGCACATGGCCAGTGGCCAGGCCTGTGGGCTCGGCAGCACCTCCCCAGGCCTGGTGTTTGGGGACCCCAGAGGTGGCAGCCCCAGAGGCAGGGTCTCGGGTGCTCGTCCTCCAGCACATTGCGCCTCAGAGACTCACTCACCCTCCGTGTGCGCAGGGGACTGGTCAGCAGGGCCGGAGCAGGATTGGGCCCTTGATCTTCCCCTGATCGGGCCCCCCGTGCAGCTGAGTGATCAGCAGCTGAATGAGAGAGCCCAGCACCCGCCCTCCCCCCGCCCCACAGGGCTGCCTGGACCCCTCACGCAGGTAGCTGGACCAGGCAGGACCACAGGGGCTCAGCATCAGCTGGCGTGAACAGGTGCCCTGAGAGCCCGCCCCCGCCTAGGAGCCTGCTTCACGCCCCGGGCCAGGGTGAGATGACTCCTTGGCTTGAACCAGCTGCAGAGCAAGATCTGGGGCCCTGTGTGCACCCCCCAGCTGTGCCCAGCCTGCAGCGCCCTCTGCTGCTCTGCCTGCCTTGCTATGGCTGGCACTGCTGGCGCCCCTCACCCCACAAGGCAGCCCCTGCTAGCCCAGCCCTTGGCTCCCCCCATCACCCAGCTCAGCCAGAGCCCCTCACTCCCAGCCCACAGCCCTGCCTCTCTCACTGGTGCCTCTGATACGGCTGAGTGGGGCTCAGGAGGGTCCCCCCGCCCCGGATCCGAGCTTGGGGCTGGCACACGGTGTTCCCTGCCCCCACCCCGAGGGCTTTGCTCCCGGTGGCTCTGGAGCCCAGAGACCCTAGGGGCAGGGGGTAGGAGGCAGCTCGTGCCCAGCCTGGCCAGGTCCAGGGTGCGGTTCCAGCAGCCGGCCACACACGCCCGGCCCGGTGTGGCCCCTTGGTCGGGGCTGGCACAGAGCTGGGCGGGGGGAGGCACGCCCCCCCCGCACCTGAGCCCGTGTCCCCCCCCCCCGATCTCTGGGCGACGCTGCCGACGCAAAGGGGGAGCCGCCCCATCCGGATCCCGGGGTGCAGCGAGGAGCCGGGGGCGACTCTACCTGGCACCCAGGGAGCCGCTCAGAGGTGCGCGGGAGACTCCCTCGGCCCCGGGCCACTCGCCCCCGACGCCCCGCGCTAAACCCCGCCCCACCGGAAAATAAATCTCTGCTGTCTACACTGGCCCTTTTGCGCAAAAGTCTTTCGGAAAAAGACTTTACCCAAACGGGAGCAGCATAGTATTTCCGCAAAAGCACCGACAATCTTCCATGAGATCAGTGCTTTTGCGGAAATTCAAGCGGCCAGTGTAGACGGCAGCTGGCAAGTTTTTCCGGAAAAGCGGCTGTTTTTCCGGAAAACGTGGCCAGTCTACACACAGCCCGTGAGGAGTGGGCACAGGGGTGGGATGACCCCTTTTTTCTATGTTTTCTCCAAAGGCCCCCCCGGCAGAACTCTCATCCGCCCCTGCTGCCAGGGAGGGAAGCCTCAGCAGCCCCATTTTGCCAAAGGGAGAAGGGAGGCCCGGAAGAGGTGGGGTGACGTGCCCGGGGTTAGCCAGGAGGGCTGGAGGTGTGGGGCGTGTGCGCGTGTGCGGGAGGGGGAGCGGAAAGGGCGGATGCTTCTCCTAGTGGGAGGGGGGAAGATTCCTGTGCCTCCCCGGAGGGCTCCTGCCTTCTCCCCCCCCACCCCACCCCGCCCCCGCTTCCTTCTTGCCCCCCCGTGTGCTCCGGATGCGCCCGGCTCCGGAGGGCGACGGGCCCGGCTGGGCCGGGGTGTCGGGGGATGGGGTGGGGGGGGGAGAGCGGAAGCCGCACGGAGCCGGTGCCTCCCGAGTGGCGGCCCCCGCCCGAGCCAGCCCCTGCCGGGTGTGCGGGCCGCAGCCGGGGAGAGCGCCGGCGGGGTCGGGAGACGGGGTGCAGCAGCGCCGCCGGGCTCCTCGCCGCCGAAGCGGGGCTCAGGCCGGAGAGGGGAGAGAGAGAGAGCGCGAGAGAGCGGGCGGGGGCGTGTCCCGGGCGGAGGGGCGGAGCGGCGTGAGCACGTATGCAGATGCGGGCGCGAGCGGAGGCTTGTGGGAGCGGGAGCGGGCTGGCGAGCGGGGCCCGCCTTGGGCGAGCGGGGCTCGGTTGTGGGTGTCGGGGGCGGCTTGGGGGCGGGTGCGGGCGGTAGGGGAGCGTTTGGGGCGCGGCGGTGCGGGTGCGCGAGGCGGCGTCCCCCGTGATGTGAGAGGGTTTGGGCGGTGGGGGGCAGGCGGTGGTTGTGCGGGTGGAACTCATACTTACCTGGCAGGGGAGATACCATGATCACGAAGGTGGTTTTCCCAGGGTGAGGCTCATCCATTGCACTGCGGGTGTGCTGACCCCTGCGATTTCCCCAAATGCGGGAAACTCGACTGCATAATTTGTGGTAGTGGGGGACTGCGTTCGCGCTTTCCCCTGGCGCTCTCTGTGAAGAATAGACCGAGTGACGGGCGAACGGAGAGGGAAGGTTGGTGCTTGTGTCCTCGCTCTGCGGCGAACTTCGCTCGCTTTCCGCCTTTCTTTTTCTCCGCTCTCGGAGCCTGCTCCGCGCTCCGGCGTGGCCAGGCCCGGGGTGGGCTCTTTTCTCTGCTTCTTCCGTCATCTCCCGGGAAGCGCGTCGCTTTCCTAGGCCATTGGTGCCCCTCTTCAGCCACCCTGCTCGCTCGCTCGCTCGCTCGCTCGCCTTACAGGAAGTTTCCCCTAACGGCCGGCCGGCCCTCGCTGCACCTGCACCTGCACCTACAGCTGCAGCCCCAGCCCCAGCCCCAGCCCCTTGCTTCTCGTCCTGGAGCCCCCCTCCTCTCCCCCAGCTTCAGAAGAACCAGAAGTTCTCCCTTCTCTGCCTAGCAGCCTTTTATGGCCCTGAAAGCTCTTAGCAGCTCCCCTCTGGCAGACTCCCTTCCAATCTTCCCTCAGAGGCTCATGCTTTCTACGCCCGCCCGGCACAGTCAGTTTCTCTTGCATTTTTCTGCATTCCCTGTCTCCCATTTGTATGAGCCCGCCTCCCTTCCCGCCCACAGGGCACAATGCTCCAGCTAGGCCGAATCCTCACCCTGTAGAGCGGAAGAAGAATTACTTTTCGGCTACGTCTACACGGGCATGATTTTCCGGAAATGCTTAAAACGGAACAGTTTTCCGTTATAATTATTTCCGGGAAAAGCGCGTCTACATTGGCAGGATGCTTTTCCGGAAAAGCGTCCGTGCCAATGTAGACGCGCTTTTCCGCCAAAAAGCCCCGATGGTCATTTTCGCGATCGGGGCTTTTTTGCGGAAAAGAAATCTGTGCTGTCAACACTGGCCCTTTTCCGGAACAGTTTTCCGGAAAAGGACTTTTGCCCGAACGGGAGCAGCATAGTTTTTCCGGAAAAGCACTGACGATTTTACAGTAGATCGTCAGCGCTTTTCCGGAAATTCAAGGGGCCAGTGTAGACAGCTGGCAAGTTATTCCGGAAAAGCGGCTGATTTTCCGGAATAAGTGGCCAGTGTAGACGCAGCCTTCCTGTCTTGCGCACGACGCTGCTGCCGCCGCTAGCCCGCCCCAGAACGACGTTCGCTGCTCCGGCAACCGTCTTACTCTCCCGACTCCCGTTTACCTCGCGGTCCTCTGTGACAGCCAGCCTCTCCCTGGCCCTCTCCCCTGCTGCGCCGATTCTTGTCCGCGGTGTTCCTTCCTAGACAGCCGTTTCCCATTTTCTCTCTCTCTCTCCCCCCCCCTCCCTCTCTGCCACCGTGCACGCCGGCGCAAGCAACGGATCGATCGTTCGTAAGCAGAGTACTTTGCATTCGGCCTCATTGAACTTCATCCTAGTCTCTCCAAACCATTTCTCCGCTTTGTCCAGATCATTTCGAATTGCGAGGATCCCGTCCTCCACGGCACCTGCAACCCCCTCCCAGCTCGGGGTCCTCCGCAGTCTTGATAAGCGTACTCTCTACGCCGCCCATCCGAATGGCCGAGGAAGGGAACCGGGCCCGCAAGGCATCCCTGCCGGACCCCCGCTCGTTACGCCCTTCCGGCGAGGCTGGGCACTACGGCGATAACTATTCCCCGGGAACGGTATCCCTGACCCTTTAGCAGCCCCCTGACGGTAGGTCCGTCCGGCTTGCGTTTGGCTAGCGAGCGCGTTCGTGCGCAAGTCACGCGAGACGGTACCCACAGCTTTCCCGAAGACAGCCCGGCTTGCGTTTGGCTAGCGAGCGCGTTCGTGCGCAAGTCACGCGAGACGGTACCCACAGCTTTCCCGAAGACAGCCCGGCTTGCGTTTGGCTAGCGAGCGCGTTCGTGCGCAAGTCACGCGAGACGGTACCCACAGCTTTCCTGAAGACAGCAGATATACCCTTTCGATAGGTTGTCCCTTCCCCCTCTTCGGGAATCTCTTCCGCCTGCCGCGAGTTTTCTGAAATAATCCTCCATGTCTCAGGTGTCACCCCAGTCAGCTCCTTGAGTACGGAGGGGGGTGGGGGGGAAGGGGGGGGAAGAGGCATTTCATCGCACTGCCTCGGTATCTCGGCCTTCGCAACATCCTCCGGCCTAGGCCCCAACTCCGTGGCTGCCGGGAAACAGATTGCAGGGTGTTTAAGCACCCTGCGACAACCAGCTCGCCCTGTCCCCTCCCGCCCCTCGGAGTGTTGCAAGTTCCCTTCGTAGCTCTTCGCTGCCCGCTTCGGACGAAAGTATCAGGCGGCCTTTTTGCACCGTCCGCAGCGTTTGCCGCCTCACCCTTTCCCCAGAACACTGACGAACACGTTCCACGGTGCAGACGAAATAAGCTCTTTCGAAAGAAGCAGCGCCGTTGGCGCGGCTCAAACGGCGTAGCTTATTTCGAGCCGCGGCTGCGGCGTAGACGCGCCCAACCGGACCGGGAAGGTCGGCCTACGGTCCGCGAAATGCAGTCCTGCCACGTAAGCCGATCCCACGGCTACGCGTTTTGCGTTTCTCTTTCCCGTGCCATCAAGTCCGTTCGACGCTGAACGCCTCTGAAGGAACGGGCCTTCCGTTCTACCTGCGGGCCGAGAGTCACATCTGGATGCGGATGCGGATGCGGATGGGGGAGGGCGGGGGCCGCACCTCCCTGACACCTGGCGACCTGAATGGTGTTTCTCTGTTGCTTCCCAAAGCTCCGCTAATTGCACCTCGGCCTGGGAGCCTCTTCCTGCTCTTCAGCGTGGTTCTCCGCCCAAGGCCCCCGCCAGGCAGCGGCGGATATAGGGCAGGGCGAGCGGGGCGGCTGCTTCAATAGGCCCCGCGCCAGCGCCAGGGGCGGACTGGCCCGGCGGGATACCGGGAATTTCCCGGTGGGCCGTCCGCCGAAGGACCGGCGGGCGGCTGCTGGAGGAGGAGAAGGAGATTGGGGGGGGAGGGAGGACTGTGACGGGGCGCCGCAGCCCCGCCCTTGAAATTCCCCGGCGCCGGCCAGCACGGCCCACGTGGGGCCGAGGGAGCGCATGCGCGGCGTGACCTCACGGCCCGGGACTTTAAAACCGCGCGGCCCAGCGTTGCACCTCTCTGATTTCTTACAGTAGGAAGTCAGTGCTTTTGCGGAAATTCAAGCGGCCAGTGTAGACGGCAGCTGGCAAGTTTTTCCGGAAAAGCGGCTGTTTTTCCGGAAAACGTGGCCAGTCTACACACAGCCCGTGAGGAGTGGGCACAGGGGTGGGATGACCCCTTTTTTCTATGTTTTCTCCAAAGGCCCCCCCGCAGAACTCTCATCCGCCCCTGCTGCCAGGGAGGGAAGCCTCAGCAGCCCCATTTTGCCAAAGGGAGAAGGGAGGCCCGGAAGAGGTGGGGTGACGTGCCCGGGGTTAGCCAGGAGGGCTGGAGGTGTGGGGCGTGTGCGCGTGTGCGGGAGGGGGAGCGGAAAGGGCGGATGCTTCTCCTAGTGGGAGGGGGGAAGATTCCTGTGCCTCCCCGGAGGGCTCCTGCCTTCTCCCCCCCCCCCACCCCACCCCACCCCCGCTTCCTTCTTGCCCCCCCGTGTGCTCCGGATGCGCCCGGCTCCGGAGGGCGACGGGCCCGGCTGGGCCGGCGTGTCGGGGGATGGGGGGGGGGGGGGGCAGAGCGGAAGCCGCACGGAGCCGGTGCCTCCCGAGTGGCGGCCCCCGCCCGAGCCAGCCCCTGCCGGGTGTGCGGGCCGCAGCCGGGGAGAGCGCCGGCGGGGTCGGGAGTCGGGGTGCAGCAGCGCCGCCGGGCTCCTCGCCGCCGAAGCGGGGCTCAGGCCGGAGAGGGGAGAGAGAGAGAGCGCGAGAGAGCGGGCGGGGGCGTGTCCCGGGCGGAGGGGCGGAGCGGCGTGAGCACGTATGCAGATGCGGGCGCGAGCGGAGGCTTGTGGGAGCGGGAGCGGGCTGGCGAGCGGGGCCCGCCTTGGGCGAGCGGGGCTCGGTTGTGGGTGTCGGGGGCGGCTTGGGGGCGGGTGCGGGCGGTAGGGGAGCGTTTGGGGCGCGGCGGTGCGGGTGCGCGAGGCGGCGTCCCCCGTGATGTGAGAGGGTTTGGGCGGTGGGGGGCAGGCGGTGGTTGTGCGGGTGGAACTCATACTTACCTGGCAGGGGAGATACCATGATCACGAAGGTGGTTTTCCCAGGGTGAGGCTCATCCATTGCACTGCGGGTGTGCTGACCCCTGCGATTTCCCCAAATGCGGGAAACTCGACTGCATAATTTGTGGTAGTGGGGGACTGCGTTCGCGCTTTCCCCTGGCGCTCTCTGTGAAGAATAGACCGAGTGACGGGCGAACGGAGAGGGAAGGTTGGTGCTTGTGTCCTCGCTCTGCGGCGAACTTCGCTCGCTTTCCGCCTTTCTTTTTCTCCGCTCTCGGAGCCTGCTCCGCGCTCCGGCGTGGCCAGGCCCGGGGTGGGCTCTTTTCTCTGCTTCTTCCGTCATCTCCCGGGAAGCGCGTCGCTTTCCTAGGCCATTGGTGCCCCTCTTCAGCCACCCTGCTCGCTCGCTCGCTCGCTCGCTCGCCTTACAGGAAGTTTCCCCTAACGGCCGGCCGGCCCTCGCTGCACCTGCACCTGCACCTACAGCTGCAGCCCCAGCCCCAGCCCCAGCCCCTTGCTTCTCGTCCTGGAGCCCCCCTCCTCTCCCCCAGCTTCAGAAGAACCAGAAGTTCTCCCTTCTCTGCCTAGCAGCCTTTTATGGCCCTGAAAGCTCTTAGCAGCTCCCCTCTGGCAGACTCCCTTCCAATCTTCCCTCAGAGGCTCATGCTTTCTACGCCCGCCCGGCACAGTCAGTTTCTCTTGCATTTTTCTGCATTCCCTGTCTCCCATTTGTATGAGCCCGCCTCCCTTCCCGCCCACAGGGCACAATGCTCCAGCTAGGCCGAATCCTCACCCTGTAGAGCGGAAGAAGAATTACTTTTCGGCTACGTCTACACGGGCATGATTTTCCGGAAATGCTTAAAACGGAACAGTTTTCCGTTATAATTATTTCCGGGAAAAGCGCGTCTACATTGGCAGGATGCTTTTCCGGAAAAGCGTCCGTGCCAATGTAGACGCGCTTTTCCGCCAAAAAGCCCCGATGGTCATTTTCGCGATCGGGGCTTTTTTGCGGAAAAGAAATCTGTGCTGTCAACACTGGCCCTTTTCCGGAACAGTTTTCCGGAAAAGGACTTTTGCCCGAACGGGAGCAGCATAGTTTTTCCGGAAAAGCACTGACGATTTTACAGTAGATCGTCAGCGCTTTTCCGGAAATTCAAGGGGCCAGTGTAGACAGCTGGCAAGTTATTCCGGAAAAGCGGCTGATTTTCCGGAATAAGTGGCCAGTGTAGACGCAGCCTTCCTGTCTTGCGCACGACGCTGCTGCCGCCGCTAGCCCGCCCCAGAACGACGTTCGCTGCTCCGGCAACCGTCTTACTCTCCCGACTCCCGTTTACCTCGCGGTCCTCTGTGACAGCCAGCCTCTCCCTGGCCCTCTCCCCTGCTGCGCCGATTCTTGTCCGCGGTGTTCCTTCCTAGACAGCCGTTTCCCATTTTCTCTCTCTCTCTCCCCCCCCCTCCCTCTCTGCCACCGTGCACGCCGGCGCAAGCAACGGATCGATCGTTCGTAAGCGGAGTACTTTGCATTCGGCCTCATTGAACTTCATCCTAGTCTCTCCAAACCATTTCTCCGCTTTGTCCAGATCATTTCGAATTGCGAGGATCCCGTCCTCCACGGCACCTGCAACCCCCTCCCAGCTCGGGGTCCTCCGCAGTCTTGATAAGCGTACTCTCTACGCCGCCCATCCGAATGGCCGAGGAAGGGAACCGGGCCCGCAAGGCATCCCTGCCGGACCCCCGCTCGTTACGCCCTTCCGGCGAGGCTGGGCACTACGGCGATAACTATTCCCCGGGAACGGTATCCCTGACCCTTTAGCAGCCCCCTGACGGTAGGTCCGTCCGGCTTGCGTTTGGCTAGCGAGCGCGTTCGTGCGCAAGTCACGCGAGACGGTACCCACAGCTTTCCCGAAGACAGCCCGGCTTGCGTTTGGCTAGCGAGCGCGTTCGTGCGCAAGTCACGCGAGACGGTACCCACAGCTTTCCCGAAGACAGCCCGGCTTGCGTTTGGCTAGCGAGCGCGTTCGTGCGCAAGTCACGCGAGACGGTACCCACAGCTTTCCTGAAGACAGCAGATATACCCTTTCGATAGGTTGTCCCTTCCCCCTCTTCGGGAATCTCTTCCGCCTGCCGCGAGTTTTCTGAAATAATCCTCCATGTCTCAGGTGTCACCCCAGTCAGCTCCTTGAGTACGGAGGGGGGTGGGGGGGAAGGGGGGGAAGAGGCATTTCATCGCACTGCCTCGGTATCTCGGCCTTCGCAACATCCTCCGGCCTAGGCCCCAACTCCGTGGCTGCCGGGAAACAGATTGCAGGGTGTTTAAGCACCCTGCGACAACCAGCTCGCCCTGTCCCCTCCCGCCCCTCGGAGTGTTGCGAGTTCCCTTCGTAGCTCTTCGCTGCCCGCTTCGGACGAAAGTATCAGGCGGCCTTTTTGCACCGTCCGCAGCGTTTGCCGCCTCACCCTTTCCCCAGAACACTGACGAACACGTTCCACGGTGCAGACGAAATAAGCTCTTTCGAAAGAAGCAGTGCCGTTGGCGCGGCTCAAACGGCGTAGCTTATTTCGAGCCGCGGCTGCGGCGTAGACGCGCCCAACCGGACCGGGAAGGTCGGCCTACGGTCCGCGAAATGCAGTCCTGCCGCGTAAGCCGATCCCACGGCTACGCGTTTTGCGTTTCTCTTTCCCGTGCCATCAAGTCCGTTCGACGCTGAACGCCTCTGAAGGAACGGGCCTTCCGTTCTACCTGCGGGCCGAGAGTCACATCTGGATGCGGATGCGGATGGGGGAGGGCGGGGGCCGCACCTCCCTGACACCTGGCGACCTGAATGGTGTTTCTCTGTTGCTTCCCAAAGCTCCGCTAATTGCACCTCGGCCTGGGAGCCTCTTCCTGCTCTTCAGCGTGGTTCTCCGCCCAAGGCCCCCGCCAGGCAGCGGCGGATATAGGGCAGGGCGAGCGGGGCGGCTGCTTCAATAGGCCCCGCGCCAGCGCCAGGGGCGGACTGGCCCGGCGGGATACCGGGAATTTCCCGGTGGGCCGTCCGCCGAAGGACCGGCGGGCGGCTGCTGGAGGAGGAGAAGGAGATTGGGGGGGGAGGGAGGACTGTGACGGGGCGCCGCAGCCCCGCCCTTGAAATTCCCCGGCGCCGGCCAGCACGGCCCACGTGGGGCCGAGGGAGCGCATGCGCGGCGTGACCTCACGGCCCGGGACTTTAAAACCGCGCGGCCCAGCGTTGCACCTCTCTGATTTCTTACAGTAGGAAGTCAGTGCTTTTGCGGAAATTCAAGCGGCCAGTGTAGACGGCAGCTGGCAAGTTTTTCCGGAAAAGCGGCTGTTTTTCCGGAAAACGTGGCCAGTCTACACACAGCCCGTGAGGAGTGGGCACAGGGGTGGGATGACCCCTTTTTTCTATGTTTTCTCCAAAGGCCCCCCCGCAGAACTCTCATCCGCCCCTGCTGCCAGGGAGGGAAGCCTCAGCAGCCCCATTTTGCCAAAGGGAGAAGGGAGGCCCGGAAGAGGTGGGGTGACGTGCCCGGGGTTAGCCAGGAGGGCTGGAGGTGTGGGGCGTGTGCGCGTGTGCGGGAGGGGGAGCGGAAAGGGCGGATGCTTCTCCTAGTGGGAGGGGGGAAGATTCCTGTGCCTCCCCGGAGGGCTCCTGCCTTCTCCCCCCCCCCCCACCCCACCCCACCCCCGCTTCCTTCTTGCCCCCCCGTGTGCTCCGGATGCGCCCGGCTCCGGAGGGCGACGGGCCCGGCTGGGCCGGCGTGTCGGGGGATGGGGGGGGGGGGGGGGCAGAGCGGAAGCCGCACGGAGCCGGTGCCTCCCGAGTGGCGGCCCCCGCCCGAGCCAGCCCCTGCCGGGTGTGCGGGCCGCAGCCGGGGAGAGCGCCGGCGGGGTCGGGAGTCGGGGTGCAGCAGCGCCGCCGGGCTCCTCGCCGCCGAAGCGGGGCTCAGGCCGGAGAGGGGAGAGAGAGAGAGCGCGAGAGAGCGGGCGGGGGCGTGTCCCGGGCGGAGGGGCGGAGCGGCGTGAGCACGTATGCAGATGCGGGCGCGAGCGGAGGCTTGTGGGAGCGGGAGCGGGCTGGCGAGCGGGGCCCGCCTTGGGCGAGCGGGGCTCGGTTGTGGGTGTCGGGGGCGGCTTGGGGGCGGGTGCGGGCGGTAGGGGAGCGTTTGGGGCGCGGCGGTGCGGGTGCGCGAGGCGGCGTCCCCCGTGATGTGAGAGGGTTTGGGCGGTGGGGGGCAGGCGGTGGTTGTGCGGGTGGAACTCATACTTACCTGGCAGGGGAGATACCATGATCACGAAGGTGGTTTTCCCAGGGTGAGGCTCATCCATTGCACTGCGGGTGTGCTGACCCCTGCGATTTCCCCAAATGCGGGAAACTCGACTGCATAATTTGTGGTAGTGGGGGACTGCGTTCGCGCTTTCCCCTGGCGCTCTCTGTGAAGAATAGACCGAGTGACGGGCGAACGGAGAGGGAAGGTTGGTGCTTGTGTCCTCGCTCTGCGGCGAACTTCGCTCGCTTTCCGCCTTTCTTTTTTCTCCGCTCTCGGAGCCTGCTCCGCGCTCCGGCGTGGCCAGGCCCGGGGTGGGCTCTTTTCTCTGCTTCTTCCGTCATCTCCCGGGAAGCGCGTCGCTTTCCTAGGCCATTGGTGCCCCTCTTCAGCCACCCTGCTCGCTCGCTCGCTCGCTCGCCTTACAGGAAGTTTCCCCTAACGGCCGGCCGGCCCTCGCTGCACCTGCACCTGCACCTGCACCTGCACCTACAGCTGCAGCCCCAGCCCCAGCCCCAGCCCCTTGCTTCTCGTCCTGGAGCCCCCCTCCTCTCCCCCAGCTTCAGAAGAACCAGAAGTTCTCCCTTCTCTGCCTAGCAGCCTTTTATGGCCCTGAAAGCTCTTAGCAGCTCCCCTCTGGCAGACTCCCTTCCAATCTTCCCTCAGAGGCTCATGCTTTCTACGCCCGCCCGGCACAGTCAGTTTCTCTTGCATTTTTCTGCATTCCCTGTCTCCCATTTGTATGAGCCCGCCTCCCTTCCCGCCCACAGGGCACAATGCTCCAGCTAGGCCGAATCCTCACCCTGTAGAGCGGAAGAAGAATTACTTTTCGGCTACGTCTACACGGGCATGATTTTCCGGAAATGCTTAAAACGGAACAGTTTTCCGTTATAATTATTTCCGGGAAAAGCGCGTCTACATTGGCAGGATGCTTTTCCGGAAAAGCGTCCGTGCCAATGTAGACGCGCTTTTCCGCCAAAAAGCCCCGATGGTCATTTTCGCGATCGGGGCTTTTTTGCGGAAAAGAAATCTGTGCTGTCAACACTGGCCCTTTTCCGGAACAGTTTTCCGGAAAAGGACTTTTGCCCGAACGGGAGCAGCATAGTTTTTCCGGAAAAGCACTGACGATTTTACAGTAGATCGTCAGCGCTTTTCCGGAAATTCAAGGGGCCAGTGTAGACAGCTGGCAAGTTATTCCGGAAAAGCGGCTGATTTTCCGGAATAAGTGGCCAGTGTAGACGCAGCCTTCCTGTCTTGCGCACGACGCTGCTGCCGCCGCTAGCCCGCCCCAGAACGACGTTCGCTGCTCCGGCAACCGTCTTACTCTCCCGACTCCCGTTTACCTCGCGGTCCTCTGTGACAGCCAGCCTCTCCCTGGCCCTCTCCCCTGCTGCGCCGATTCTTGTCCGCGGTGTTCCTTCCTAGACAGCCGTTTCCCATTTTCTCTCTCTCTCTCCCCCCCCCTCCCTCTCTGCCACCGTGCACGCCGGCGCAAGCAACGGATCGATCGTTCGTAAGCGGAGTACTTTGCATTCGGCCTCATTGAACTTCATCCTAGTCTCTCCAAACCATTTCTCCGCTTTGTCCAGATCATTTCGAATTGCGAGGATCCCGTCCTCCACGGCACCTGCAACCCCCTCCCAGCTCGGGGTCCTCCGCAGTCTTGATAAGCGTACTCTCTACGCCGCCCATCCGAATGGCCGAGGAAGGGAACCGGGCCCGCAAGGCATCCCTGCCGGACCCCCGCTCGTTACGCCCTTCCGGCGAGGCTGGGCACTACGGCGATAACTATTCCCCGGGAACGGTATCCCTGACCCTTTAGCAGCCCCCTGACGGTAGGTCCGTCCGGCTTGCGTTTGGCTAGCGAGCGCGTTCGTGCGCAAGTCACGCGAGACGGTACCCACAGCTTTCCCGAAGACAGCCCGGCTTGCGTTTGGCTAGCGAGCGCGTTCGTGCGCAAGTCACGCGAGACGGTACCCACAGCTTTCCCGAAGACAGCCCGGCTTGCGTTTGGCTAGCGAGCGCGTTCGTGCGCAAGTCACGCGAGACGGTACCCACAGCTTTCCTGAAGACAGCAGATATACCCTTTCGATAGGTTGTCCCTTCCCCCTCTTCGGGAATCTCTTCCGCCTGCCGCGAGTTTTCTGAAATAATCCTCCATGTCTCAGGTGTCACCCCAGTCAGCTCCTTGAGTACGGAGGGGGGTGGGGGGGAAGGGGGGGGAAGAGGCATTTCATCGCACTGCCTCGGTATCTCGGCCTTCGCAACATCCTCCGGCCTAGGCCCCAACTCCGTGGCTGCCGGGAAACAGATTGCAGGGTGTTTAAGCACCCTGCGACAACCAGCTCGCCCTGTCCCCTCCCGCCCCTCGGAGTGTTGCAAGTTCCCTTCGTAGCTCTTCGCTGCCCGCTTCGGACGAAAGTATCAGGCGGCCTTTTTGCACCGTCCGCAGCGTTTGCCGCCTCACCCTTTCCCCAGAACACTGACGAACACGTTCCACGGTGCAGACGAAATAAGCTCTTTCGAAAGAAGCAGCGCCGTTGGCGCGGCTCAAACGGCGTAGCTTATTTCGAGCCGCGGCTGCGGCGTAGACGCGCCCAACCGGACCGGGAAGGTCGGCCTACGGTCCGCGAAATGCAGTCCTGCCACGTAAGCCGATCCCACGGCTACGCGTTTTGCGTTTCTCTTTCCCGTGCCATCAAGTCCGTTCGACGCTGAACGCCTCTGAAGGAACGGGCCTTCCGTTCTACCTGCGGGCCGAGAGTCACATCTGGATGCGGATGCGGATGCGGATGGGGGAGGGCGGGGGCCGCACCTCCCTGACACCTGGCGACCTGAATGGTGTTTCTCTGTTGCTTCCCAAAGCTCCGCTAATTGCACCTCGGCCTGGGAGCCTCTTCCTGCTCTTCAGCGTGGTTCTCCGCCCAAGGCCCCCGCCAGGCAGCGGCGGATATAGGGCAGGGCGAGCGGGGCGGCTGCTTCAATAGGCCCCGCGCCAGCGCCAGGGGCGGACTGGCCCGGCGGGATACCGGGAATTTCCCGGTGGGCCGTCCGCCGAAGGACCGGCGGGCGGCTGCTGGAGGAGGAGAAGGAGATTGGGGGGGGGAGGGAGGACTGTGACGGGGCGCCGCAGCCCCGCCCTTGAAATTCCCCGGCGCCGGCCAGCACGGCCCACGTGGGGCCGAGGGAGCGCATGCGCGGCGTGACCTCACGGCCCGGGACTTTAAAACCGCGCGGCCCAGCGTTGCACCTCTCTGATTTCTTACAGTAGGAAGTCAGTGCTTTTGCGGAAATTCAAGCGGCCAGTGTAGACGGCAGCTGGCAAGTTTTTCCGGAAAAGCGGCTGTTTTTCCGGAAAACGTGGCCAGTCTACACACAGCCCGTGAGGAGTGGGCACAGGGGTGGGATGACCCCTTTTTTCTATGTTTTCTCCAAAGGCCCCCCCGCAGAACTCTCATCCGCCCCTGCTGCCAGGGAGGGAAGCCTCAGCAGCCCCATTTTGCCAAAGGGAGAAGGGAGGCCCGGAAGAGGTGGGGTGACGTGCCCGGGGTTAGCCAGGAGGGCTGGAGGTGTGGGGCGTGTGCGCGTGTGCGGGAGGGGGAGCGGAAAGGGCGGATGCTTCTCCTAGTGGGAGGGGGGAAGATTCCTGTGCCTCCCCGGAGGGCTCCTGCCTTCTCCCCCCCCCCCACCCCACCCCACCCCCGCTTCCTTCTTGCCCCCCCGTGTGCTCCGGATGCGCCCGGCTCCGGAGGGCGACGGGCCCGGCTGGGCCGGCGTGTCGGGGGATGGGGGGGGGGGGGGGCAGAGCGGAAGCCGCACGGAGCCGGTGCCTCCCGAGTGGCGGCCCCCGCCCGAGCCAGCCCCTGCCGGGTGTGCGGGCCGCAGCCGGGGAGAGCGCCGGCGGGGTCGGGAGTCGGGGTGCAGCAGCGCCGCCGGGCTCCTCGCCGCCGAAGCGGGGCTCAGGCCGGAGAGGGGAGAGAGAGAGAGCGCGAGAGAGCGGGCGGGGGCGTGTCCCGGGCGGAGGGGCGGAGCGGCGTGAGCACGTATGCAGATGCGGGCGCGAGCGGAGGCTTGTGGGAGCGGGAGCGGGCTGGCGAGCGGGGCCCGCCTTGGGCGAGCGGGGCTCGGTTGTGGGTGTCGGGGGCGGCTTGGGGGCGGGTGCGGGCGGTAGGGGAGCGTTTGGGGCGCGGCGGTGCGGGTGCGCGAGGCGGCGTCCCCCGTGATGTGAGAGGGTTTGGGCGGTGGGGGGCAGGCGGTGGTTGTGCGGGTGGAACTCATACTTACCTGGCAGGGGAGATACCATGATCACGAAGGTGGTTTTCCCAGGGTGAGGCTCATCCATTGCACTGCGGGTGTGCTGACCCCTGCGATTTCCCCAAATGCGGGAAACTCGACTGCATAATTTGTGGTAGTGGGGGACTGCGTTCGCGCTTTCCCCTGGCGCTCTCTGTGAAGAATAGACCGAGTGACGGGCGAACGGAGAGGGAAGGTTGGTGCTTGTGTCCTCGCTCTGCGGCGAACTTCGCTCGCTTTCCGCCTTTCTTTTTCTCCGCTCTCGGAGCCTGCTCCGCGCTCCGGCGTGGCCAGGCCCGGGGTGGGCTCTTTTCTCTGCTTCTTCCGTCATCTCCCGGGAAGCGCGTCGCTTTCCTAGGCCATTGGTGCCCCTCTTCAGCCACCCTGCTCGCTCGCTCGCTCGCTCGCTCGCCTTACAGGAAGTTTCCCCTAACGGCCGGCCGGCCCTCGCTGCACCTGCACCTGCACCTACAGCTGCAGCCCCAGCCCCAGCCCCAGCCCCTTGCTTCTCGTCCTGGAGCCCCCCTCCTCTCCCCCAGCTTCAGAAGAACCAGAAGTTCTCCCTTCTCTGCCTAGCAGCCTTTTATGGCCCTGAAAGCTCTTAGCAGCTCCCCTCTGGCAGACTCCCTTCCAATCTTCCCTCAGAGGCTCATGCTTTCTACGCCCGCCCGGCACAGTCAGTTTCTCTTGCATTTTTCTGCATTCCCTGTCTCCCATTTGTATGAGCCCGCCTCCCTTCCCGCCCACAGGGCACAATGCTCCAGCTAGGCCGAATCCTCACCCTGTAGAGCGGAAGAAGAATTACTTTTCGGCTACGTCTACACGGGCATGATTTTCCGGAAATGCTTAAAACGGAACAGTTTTCCGTTATAATTATTTCCGGGAAAAGCGCGTCTACATTGGCAGGATGCTTTTCCGGAAAAGCGTCCGTGCCAATGTAGACGCGCTTTTCCGCCAAAAAGCCCCGATGGTCATTTTCGCGATCGGGGCTTTTTTGCGGAAAAGAAATCTGTGCTGTCAACACTGGCCCTTTTCCGGAACAGTTTTCCGGAAAAGGACTTTTGCCCGAACGGGAGCAGCATAGTTTTTCCGGAAAAGCACTGACGATTTTACAGTAGATCGTCAGCGCTTTTCCGGAAATTCAAGGGGCCAGTGTAGACAGCTGGCAAGTTATTCCGGAAAAGCGGCTGATTTTCCGGAATAAGTGGCCAGTGTAGACGCAGCCTTCCTGTCTTGCGCACGACGCTGCTGCCGCCGCTAGCCCGCCCCAGAACGACGTTCGCTGCTCCGGCAACCGTCTTACTCTCCCGACTCCCGTTTACCTCGCGGTCCTCTGTGACAGCCAGCCTCTCCCTGGCCCTCTCCCCTGCTGCGCCGATTCTTGTCCGCGGTGTTCCTTCCTAGACAGCCGTTTCCCATTTTCTCTCTCTCTCTCCCCCCCCCTCCCTCTCTGCCACCGTGCACGCCGGCGCAAGCAACGGATCGATCGTTCGTAAGCGGAGTACTTTGCATTCGGCCTCATTGAACTTCATCCTAGTCTCTCCAAACCATTTCTCCGCTTTGTCCAGATCATTTCGAATTGCGAGGATCCCGTCCTCCACGGCACCTGCAACCCCCTCCCAGCTCGGGGTCCTCCGCAGTCTTGATAAGCGTACTCTCTACGCCGCCCATCCGAATGGCCGAGGAAGGGAACCGGGCCCGCAAGGCATCCCTGCCGGACCCCCGCTCGTTACGCCCTTCCGGCGAGGCTGGGCACTACGGCGATAACTATTCCCCGGGAACGGTATCCCTGACCCTTTAGCAGCCCCCTGACGGTAGGTCCGTCCGGCTTGCGTTTGGCTAGCGAGCGCGTTCGTGCGCAAGTCACGCGAGACGGTACCCACAGCTTTCCCGAAGACAGCCCGGCTTGCGTTTGGCTAGCGAGCGCGTTCGTGCGCAAGTCATGCGAGACGGTACCCACAGCTTTCCTGAAGACAGCAGATATACCCTTTCGATAGGTTGTCCCTTCCCCCTCTTCGGGAATCTCTTCCGCCTGCCGCGAGTTTTCTGAAATAATCCTCCATGTCTCAGGTGTCACCCCAGTCAGCTCCTTGAGTACGGAGGGGGGTGGGGGGGAAGGGGGGGAAGAGGCATTTCATCGCACTGCCTCGGTATCTCGGCCTTCGCAACATCCTCCGGCCTAGGCCCCAACTCCGTGGCTGCCGGGAAACAGATTGCAGGGTGTTTAAGCACCCTGCGACAACCAGCTCGCCCTGTCCCCTCCCGCCCCTCGGAGTGTTGCGAGTTCCCTTCGTAGCTCTTCGCTGCCCGCTTCGGACGAAAGTATCAGGCGGCCTTTTTGCACCGTCCGCAGCGTTTGCCGCCTCACCCTTTCCCCAGAACACTGACGAACACGTTCCACGGTGCAGACGAAATAAGCTCTTTCGAAAGAAGCAGCGCCGTTGGCGCGGCTCAAACGGCGTAGCTTATTTCGAGCCGCGGCTGCGGCGTAGACGCGCCCAACCGGACCGGGAAGGTCGGCCTACGGTCCGCGAAATGCAGTCCTGCCACGTAAGCCGATCCCACGGCTACGCGTTTTGCGTTTCTCTTTCCCGTGCCATCAAGTCCGTTCGACGCTGAACGCCTCTGAAGGAACGGGCCTTCCGTTCTACCTGCGGGCCGAGAGTCACATCTGGATGCGGATGCGGATGGGGGAGGGCGGGGGCCGCACCTCC